>NW_024870771.1:10600000-10935000 GCF_019054845.1 Dipodomys spectabilis
CTCTGAATGTCAGGCTCCCAAACAGTGAGCTACTGGTTCCTGACTACCATTCACTCTTTGCATTTTAAACTTGCTCCACTATTTCTGTATATACTTATGAATTCCAATTATGCACACATTCATAATGCTGGCCTTTAAGGTATACCTCATATTTTCCATTTAACATAGTGGGGTTTTTTTGGTGTTAGTACCAGGGCTTGACCTCAGGATCTCATGCAATCACATGACTTTCTTGCCAAGTTACACTTTCATCTTTTTTCAAGTTATAGAGAGGAGTTTTCCAGGCTGTCAATAAATCACAATCCTCTAGATCTCAACATCCTGAGTACCTAGAATTACAGGTATAAACATGAACCTGGCTCTATTTAACTTTCCCATCCTTCATTCTCCTATGCTTTTATATGTTTAAGTTTTCCTATATGTTCATGACACTAAGAGGACCTTCTGCCTCTTTCCTCTCTTCCATTAATCACAGGTCGTTTGTAATTTTCACTTCATCATGCACTTGTAGTGAAATGACCTCTTTCCTAATATGTGCTACCTATATTTCTATTATATGCTCTGTAATTTTTCTCACAATTATATTAGAGATTTGCCCAAGAGTTTTCTTTCATGGGTCTTAATGTATTGATTATTTGCTATTCCACTAAAAATAAGAATATTGTTTTTCATTTCTATAGCAAGTATTACTACTAATTCTCTAGAAAATGCATGTACATAAGTTTGATATATTATAGGTATTATATACAAAATATATAACATTTTTACTTTCTGGGCCTGTGATGGTCTCATCCAGCAATCCTTTGAAAGTTGTATTACAGATATCATAGTATCTTTGAAATTCTCACCATCCTTAGAAGTTTTTCTTTCCTTTTCTGCTTAGTATTCAGGCATCAGTGATTGAAATACTGAAATGCCTGGAGAACATGCCTCAGATATCTTTATAGAATCATTTATAGTGATTGATATATATTGTTACATATAGATCTCTCTAAATAAAACACATATCAATGATACTCATCTTATCAATTATATTTTATGTGTTTCATATTTATTATAGTAAGAATTTTAAGCATAGCTATATGTGTAAGTTTGATGAATAAATATCAACATGAGTTCAAAGTTATAGAATCTATTTAGCTTAAAGGAGATTACTATATTTGTTATGATATAAACATCTACCTAAATTGAAGATTTAGATGGTTGTTTACATTTAAGCATATTGATAACACCATAAATTAGATTATATATGTATACATATGAGTAATGATAAATGTGTAGAGTCAAAAGAATAAATATATGCTAATGTGCATAGATACCTATTTAGAGTATAAATATCCATTTATACTAGAATATAGACATCTATATATTTCCTGTTCTATTATAAATCATCATCACATCTTTTAGTTCTGCCTGAAAAAGGATAAAGAGTCCTTTCATTTCTATTTTATAGTAGATTTTTAATAAACCGAACTGGCTACTGTATGAGTTACATAACAATGATTTTTCTAAAACATTAAGCAAGACTGTTTCTTTCCAGTACAGATAGAATTCTTGAAAAAATATGATCTGTCACTATAGAAAATGTTAGGCTTAAATCTTTCTTTCCTCATCATATGACGTTTGTTGCTTGCTTTACTGTTCCATATCAAAACAGCAACTAATTTTAAGGCTAAAACATGTGGCAGATGTAAAAAAAAGTGGCAGGGTTTGTGACTTATTCCTTTTCCCAACAGATCCTTAAATTAACTGGGCAAAACATACCCTGTGATGGCCCCTGTGATGATCTACCAGATTCTTCTGTGAAAGCCACATGTTTTGAAAAAAGGGAGAAAACTGAGCGGGGTATACTAGAAGGAAAACAGAACTTCCCCAGTAAGGAAATGTCAGCTGAAGGTCCATAAGTTCTACACAATAAGCTGACATGAAAGAAAACTGGATCAATCTCTAGAACTTAGACTAATTACCTATTCCAGCTATTGCATGAGGTGTTGCCATGTTGTAGTTTCTTTATCTACAAGTGATGGTATATAACATACTGATCCAAGACCTAAACTTACCCAAACCTGTGTCACAATAGAAGCAGACAATATTTTATTAAATAAACATGCAGTGGAATTTCCTTGAGATAAGGTTAGGGAAAAAATTGTACATGCACTATCTTCTAAGGTTACAGGAGTACATGCTATCTCACTAAACACAGCATATTATTTCATTTGTGCCATCATAAAACAGGACAGGTTTTCTTGTCTCTTTTGCAAATTCACAGGTATTAAGTCACCAAATATTAGCTTACATGGCTAATAAGTAGAAAACAGAGATAGGCAATCTAGTCAGTTGACCTCCAGAGCCTAAGTTTCTGTGTAATATTTTAAAATCTGCTTAACAGTAACCTTGCCATGTAGAAAACAACATGACTATATTCACCATACCCTGCAATTGGTTGAGATGAAAACTTGCAAAAGTTTAAGCTAGGTTGGTCTGGCGCTCACTATTCCTCAGTCTTTGCCTCCTAAATGTTGCAGAATGGAGCTATCATGCCTGAAGATATTATTAATTTCTAAATAAAAAATAAACTTCTCTCTTTCTGTTTTTGCTATACTATCACACTAGTATTGAGCCTTGCCTTCAGCCCTATTTCATTTTGGAGATGGAACCTTATGAGGATTTTTTTTTTTTCCTGAGTTAGTCATAGATCTCTGGCTTTTGAACACCTAGGGTACAGATGTAAGCCACTGGTGTCCAGTGTGCATCAGATTTAAATAGCTAAATCCTTGAGAATAAATAAATATTATTTAATATTTATATTTATCAACAAATGAAAATATAATGATTGAATTATCCACTGTATAATTCTATAGCCAAGAGAAATATTTGAGTATTTATTTGTCACCTTTGTATTATTTAGATTGTTCTATGTACTATCAGGTTCAAGAAAGTCCAGGATACTTGTTTCTACCTTAATTCACTATTTTTTGTTAGCTGTTGAATAAAGTGTTACATTTATATCAATCATTTCTAGATTTATTTCACTGTTAAAAGGCTTGCTTTTTAAAATCTTGAGCCTCATTTTAATTCAGAATCATGCTGAGGCAGATGATTCCATCTTAGTTTAATGAATCCCACCCAACCAAAAAGTGGAAAAGATATAGTCTGTATTGGAAAGACAATCGTGCCTAATGCTTTAGGAAAGATCACTGTTATATCACTCATATAATAGCCATTCTGGTTTATACAGAATCTACATAAAACAGAAAATAAAGGACTCGATCTCTTTCAAGGCAGTGATTAAATATGTGATGGTGATTTTTAATAATAGAACCAGAAATATATACATGTCTATAGTCTACTGTGAAAAGGTATTTCCACTCTAAATAGATATCTATACACACTGATATCTATTTATTCTTTTGAATATGCATCTTTACTACTTTATGCAGATTCTACAACTTTGAATTCGCACAGATATTTAATCACCAAACATACACATATAACTATGCCTCAAAATCTTACTATAAAAATATAAAATGAACAAAAATATAATTGATAAAATAAATATTATTGATATAAGTGTTATATATGTAGCAATATATATCAATAGATATAAATGATCCTCTTACCATATAAATACACCTAATATAAGTATATATATAAATAACACGTAATTTTCATATATTTGTCAAATTACTCAGATATTTACATTCTTGGATTTAAAAAAATCTATAGGTCTAATTTATAACACTATCTGTATTTTAAAACTTACATTTTTATAAGCAGAATGCAAAAATTGAATATTATTACTCAAATTGTGAATAAGTAAACTGGTAAAAGGTTGGTCTTCCCCCTGACAGTTCCTCTATTAGCTGACCATCATCATCACTGACAAGTGGTTACACTGCGGTTTATAAAATTTTCAAGAAAAATTGGGATTTTTTTCAGAAGCCCATAATTTCCATCTGCATAACTTTAATCCTATTTGCCCATCTGGTTGGTCCAGATGGAATTTGTTGCTCTTACCCACCATCTGTGTTAGAAAGTGACTGATATTGCTTAGACTAATAATTGGATGAAGATATATAAGGGGTTTTGAAAAATCACCTTGTGAGTGTGATGACTTTGTTTGGGATCAGCTTTGATTTGTGGCCTAATTAAATATGCAACAGACTTTCCATTGAATTTGAGTAATTACTTATCAGAGAAGGAAGGGAATGAGAAACATTCTGTAAATCCTGAAGCAAAGCGAAGAAACTGAGCAAGCCATTTTGGTCACAGATATACAAGTATCCACCTCTCTCTCAACAATTAAAAAGAGTAAACAGTAGGACAGAAAGTCAGCTTTTTAATCAACATGTGCACAGGTTCCATAACTAAGTAGGAGCACCCATGTCACAGACTCAAAAACTGTGGGGTGAAATGTGAGATGTCTGAATGGCTATCTTAATGAGGATACTTGTGGGGAAGATCAGCAGAACAGCTGCCAAAGCCTCGTTTGTAGACTTAACACGTTTTAATACTTGTTTCCTCAGAAATGGCTGAATGCTGCTGACTATCAACATGGCACTTCCACTGTTCCTTCATGTCTATAGACTAAATAGCTTTATGCAGGGAAGATTATTTCCATTATTATTTATTTATTTATTTTTATGCAACAGCAAATATATCTCTCAGAGTTGGTGTGAAACTTTCCTTCATTTCATTGGGACTGGTATGATTGACCAAAATTGATTCATCTCGTGAGCATGGTGACATCAAACCTGAAACAATACAACCACATTATTACTTTGCTAAATGAGCATAGGGGATCTCAGACATTATATATCCATTGTATGTAAAAAGACATGGGTTTAAAGTCTACAGACATTTTTACAAGTCCCTTCTCAGTCTGCTGTATGACTTGCTCTCCTTCAACACTGTAGAGAGGTGAAATTTGGATGGTAGGTTCCAGATCATGAACTGTTTCTCATACTCAGTGCTCAATGGCAGGACAACAAAAGCTGAGAAGAAGAAGAATATGTAATTCACAGAATGAATAACGTGACATCCTTCAAAAGTTCTCTTTATGTGTTTTCATGGGCCAGGAAGAATATAGCTTCTCTATAGATGTCTCCAATTCTGTGGAATAAAAGTTCACATCCCCCAAAATTCCTGGTAAAATCATGATCCCAGTCAATGAGTTTTCAGTATTTGTGTCGATTTAACGAGGCTATGACACATGCTGATAATGGATAAGACATTATTCCTGTGAGTGTCTGCAGGCAGTGTCAGGAAAAAAAATAGCTTTGGGAATAGTAGACTGAAAAAAAGAGGCATCATCCTCTGGAAGGAGAGACCGAAGAACAATAACAACAATCTCAATCAGGAAACTAGCTTTTCTCTTTTCAAGCTGAAAATCCATCTCCTGCTCTCAGATACTGGAGCTTCTAGTTTCTGTGTCTTTGGACTCCAGGGCCCTTCATGATACCATCAACATTACCAGTTCTCCAGCTTGCAGATAGTACATAATAGAATTTCAGTGTCTATAGTCGTGTGAGTCAATTCCCATAGTAAATCTATTGAATTTGTCTCTAGGGATTCCCCTAACAGAGTACTGGTGTTTGGAAGCATTAGAGATGGGGCCATTGGAAAGTAATTAAGACATGAAATAAAGCCCTCAAATGTTATTAGGACCTTTATGAGTCTACGCATGATTGTTCTCTTTACCATACAAAGATGAAGCAAGAGAGTGCCCCACTGCAAGTCAGAAAGTAAGCCTTAACTAAAAATGGAAAAAATTCACCTTGATCTGCCCAGCTTTTAGACTTCTGAGAAGTAAAAGCTTTATTTTAACCAAAGCAAAATGTGTGCAATGTGTGATATTTTGCTGTGGTGCATGAACTAACAAAAATATACTATATGAATGGCCACAGAAAAGGCTGAGTAAGAGAGCATTCCGTATCCTCAGTACAACTTGTGATCCCTTTCCCTCCACTCAACTTGGTCTTTCATTTCTACTAACTGGTTGTTGAAAGTGCCATTGGTATTAATATGATTATTGCCTACCACAGGATTGGTTTTCAAATAACAGAAATTCCAATTCCTCTATGAAACAAACATGAGGCAAACTATTTCAGACAAATATGGAAATTTAGGTGATCACACACTAAAATGTTTTGTTGTTTTGAGTTTTTGAGACATATTTCTTCTTTCTAGAGGCCAGTGTATGTGGTCAAGAAAGTCTTAAAGACTATAAGTCTATAGTCATATTAAAAAATCTTACCTTCAAAACAAATTACTTATAGGCCCCTAGATCAAATGAAGAAAGCCTTGTTTCTGTCTTTCACTTCTCAGATGGTCTTATCTGAAATAAATCAATCTGGTATTTTGAAAACTCATGAAAAAAATTAGAAGTAAGTTTCTTCTAATTTGGACACAGGGATTTTTAATATTTTTATGATTGACGTGAGACCTTTGTTCATTCAGTGTTTGTAACCGTAGAGAATTACAAGAAGAAATGAGTATTAGTCAGGCACTGGTAGATCATGTTTGTAATCGTAATACTCTGGAGGCTAAAATGTGAGGATCCCAGTGTGATGCCAGCCTAGGCAGAACGTTTGAGAGACCCTGATCTCCAATTAAAAACAAAGAGATAGAAACAAAGATATGGCTTAAATGAAATAGAGCTAACACTAAGCAAAGAGCCAAAAAAGACAGCAAGACCCTAAGTTCAAGCCCCAGTTCCTACTGGCACAAAACAAATCATTAGCTAGATAGATAGATAGATAGATAGATGAATAAGTAATAAAAAAGAAGAAGTATTTTCATGCCAATATCACACTGTTTGGATAGCTTACAGCTCTGTGGCTCTTCTTATTTTAATGTTCTTTCATTTATTCTAATTGCTTAAAGGAGAAAGCTTTAATTAGACAGTAATGATTTAAATGAACCTAATTAACACCTGAAAATGTTTGAGCAAAAGAAAATGCACCAAGTAAAAGCATGTGCAGAGATGAAGAAGGTGAAAGTTGGTATTGGAGTACATTGCTTAAGCTTTTAAAACGAAATTCTAGCACTTCATCTTTATGATACAATGTATGAATAATAAGTCACGAGAAATTATAGACTTTTGGAGTTGGAAAAATCTTTTATATTTTTCCATTTTCTAGATTAATAAATCATACTAAAGTGTGCTTGGGAAATATGAAAGGTAGCTCAGGCACTTCTAGCAATAAGATATCTAGACCCTCAAAGACTATTTGACATTTATTCCATGATCGTCTGTGTAATCTGAATATAAAGGAGAAAACATTAAAGAGACATTATTTATCCCATCACTGGGATGTTCTGCAATAGTTGTAGAAATTTTAAACAATTTTGTTTGACCTTTGCTTAGTCCTTTCTGCTGTAGCTGGTCTACTCCCATGACACAATACTGGTCATTCAAAGATGGTGATGATTTCCTTCGCAACCAAATGTTCTATACAGTCAACTCCAATAAATCATTGGCATGCACAGTAGTTGCATTTTCCCTCTCTTATTTTCCTTCTGTGAAAATTTGATCTATCTATTATTTTATAAGATTCAAAGCAAGATCTTTTCAACCAATAGTTCAGCATGATGGCCTTCAAATGCTATCTTCATTATCTAAAAAGGTGAGATCTAGAGGATGACAGTTCTAGGTAAGCCTAAGCAGAAACTTTGTGAGATTCCCTCTCAGTAGAAGAAGGTAGGGGTGATATGGATGCCTGGAATCTCAGCTAATATAGGAAGTAATAAATAAAAGGATTGTAGTCCATGTACAAACTTAGGTATGAAGCAAGATGAAATCTAAAATAAAAGCAGCACTTCGAAAGGCTTAGTAATATGGAGCCATGTGTCATAAGGCCCTGAGTCCAAACACCATACTGTAAAGGAAAAATCAACAATAAATAGAGAGAGATGATGATCTGAAGAAATAGAACATTCTTTTTAGTTTGGTTTTCTTAATGGAAACATACTCATTAACAGCAAGTAAGAAAGTTCCAATAATAAAGTGAGAATAATGTATAGTATCCAGATCTCATTGTTCTAATAAGATTGTTAGTAACAATTGGGGTTTGTTATTCCAGTTTGGGCACCACTTTATCAAGATCAAGAGGTGGAGAGACTAGGGTTGATGACACCAAATACAAAGCTTAAGAGATTAAAGTTCAATTTTGGTAGTGAGTATATGTCTATAGACCAAGGTACTATTTTATGAAGGATTCCTACGTGGATAAGATGGGGACAACAAAACTATCAAGGTTGAATCTGTGGCCCAACACCATCTCCACTCCTTATACTAAAGTAATTTTTGTCAAGTAAAAAGATAATAGAGACATGCATGACTTGATATAATGGTTCACTATCCCATGGTGACCCTGTGGAAACTATCTCTGTCACACATATTAGCTTGAGCTGTATTTATATAATCAGGAAGTTGACTATTGAAAGCTGAAGAGAGATCTGTCTAGGATAATTTTCCCTTCCAGGTTTACTTACATGTCATCACAAGTTACTTACCATGTCCTTTTTTTAATTAATAAGTTTTTTTATTGTGAAAATACTGTACAGAGGGGTTACAATTACATGAGCAAGGCAATGAGAGTACATTTCTTATCAAGCATTGTTGCCTCCTACTTTGTTTCTCCTTCTCAACCCTTCCCATCCTCCCTCCCCGCCAAAGTTGTAAAGTTTGTTTTACGACATAATGTCTCGTACATCTCATTGTTGCAATGATCCACCTGTATCCCTATTTAAACAATTTTTTCCCAGGCCCAAAGAAACATAGGTCCCATGGTTTCCCTTATTTGCAATAACTAATATATGTCTGAGACAAGCAGAAATGGTCAGATAAGTTGATGTTAGGCAAATGAACCCCAAGATAAGGACTCAAATGGTTTTTCTTACTTACCATATTCTTTTTTTTGGGGGGGGTCCGGTCGTGGGCCTGAACTCTGGGCCTGGGCGCTGTCCCTCAGCTCTTCAGCTCAAGGCTAGCGCTCTACCACTTGAGCCACAGCGCCACTTCCAGCTTTTTTCTTTTTGCTTATGTGGTGCTGGGGAATTGAATCCAGGGCCTCAGGTATGCAAGGCAAGCACTCTACCACTGAGCCACCTTCCCAGCCCTTTTACCATATTCTTAATATGGTATTTTCATTAAAAAAAATATGACCTAATGGTATTGAATTTATAAAAGATCTTTCAGCTCACTTGATCGTGTGCTATATATTAAATCACAAAGCAGGTATATATCTGTTTTTTTCTTGTAGTGGCTGTTGTTAATTTTGGAGGGGAGAAAGGAGGGCACTCCTGCCAGTCCCAAGGTTTGAATTTAGGGCCTTGGCACTGTCAATGAGGCTAGTTCTTTACTACTTGAATCACAGCTCCAGCGTTAACATTTTTGTGGTTATTTTGGACATAAGAATTTCATGGACTTGGGCTGGGAAGGTGGCTCAGTGGTAGAGTGCTTGCCTCGCATGCCTGAGGCCGTGGGTTCGATTCCTCAGCACCACATAAGCAAAAAGAAAAAAAGTCAGAAGTGGCACTGTGGCTCAAGTGGTAGAGCGCTAGCCTTGAGCTGAAGAGCTGAAGGACAGTGCCCAGGCCCAGAGTTCAGGCCCCATGACCAGATCAAAAACAAAAAAACAAACAAACAAAATTTCATTGACTTTTCTGCCCACGCTGGCTTTGAACCATGATTCTCAAATCTCAGGCTCCTGAACAGGTAGGATTATAGGCTTAAGTAACCAGAACCCACCCACCCACCTGGTTTCTCTGATTTTTGTGCAATGTAATTATATGGGATATGGCCACCCTCATTGCATTCCAATACATTTTGATTGAATTCACAACTTCATCTTATTTTGAGGAAAACTACTGTTTTCCAGTTTTGCTTGTAGTCCTGAAGGTGGGCGACTGTTGTATATAGAAGCTGAGAGACCTCTGAACACAGTAGTCAACAAAAGGGAGAATATTCTAGATCTAATTCAGCAATAAACTAGTGGACAAAATGTTGATTTTATACTTATCACACCATGAAACTGCTCCCACCAAAACCACCACTTAAAGGAAAATCAATTGTAAAGTTTAGAGGCTTCAAAGCAAATTAATAAACATCAATTTCTAAATAATAGTTTATACTAATAACTTGTTTTTGAATTTTAACAATGAGTTGAATTTTAAAAGATCTTCCTCACTGGAATTGGACTATAATACAAAGACTTAATAAAGGCACATATTATCTATCTACTTGAAATAGAAGTTTGCTTTTCAGTTAGATGAAATGATATAGAACAATTCATTGTGTGTGTGTGTGTGTCTGTGTGTGTGTGTGTGTGTGTGTGTGTGTGTTTCCATCCTGGGGCTTGAACACAGGACCTGGGCACTGTCCTTTAGCATTCTACCACTTGATCCACACTCCTCTTCTGGCTGTCTGGTGATTAATTAGAGACAAGAGCCTTATAGGCTTTTTTTTCTCGTGCCTGTACTAGCTTTGATCCTCTATCGGAAGTATCCAGTTTCTGAGTAGCTAGGATAACAGGCTTGTGCCACAAGCACCTGACTGAATAGTTTACATTTAAAACATGATCAGAAGAATCATAAGAAACAAAGTATTGACAAACAAGTGTCATGGTGAATAGCTGCTGAGAGACAGTGCTTCCTTCTGTATCCCCACAGATATCTCCATTTATAACGGGACTGGTAAGGGAGATGCCAGTCTAAGGGTATATTGCTTCTCTGCATGTCCCCCTTCCTTCAGAAAATTATTCTAGAAAACTTTAAAAGGATATCCACTAAGTAATGGGAGTGATCTTATATTTTTGCCAAGTAACACCTAAACTGCAGGTTTGTGCCCATGAAAACACTGCTTCTGGCATCTCTTATGGTCCACAATATGACACCAATTTAGTTTTCTAATGTAACTTTAATAAATATGAGTCTGGTGGGAAATATTTATCTGATGGGCATCTCAATGAAAAATCTTATTTCTAAGGTAAGAGGAACTAAAAACGGTCAAAGAAATATGGCTATAATAAAATGTAGAGTCTAGGGAATCAGGGAGGATAGCAACTGCTGAGAAAAAGTCTAAAATGGAACAAATTATTCTTATAAATACATGACATGAAAAGAGTCTTCATAGATTTGCTTATTTGGAAACTGCCACACTGAGAGCAGTTTTATTTTTTGAACTTCTGCATTTTTTTTTGAGGACAGAAATACTACCAATAATGGGGTGAATCAAAGAGGCATGAAAAATCTACAGAAATGGGTCTGTGAAATGTATAAAGTCACATAAAGTTCCTAGTAAAAATTCAAGGAGTATGGTCCCTGAGATGGAAGGTGATAAACATCAGTGTTGAGCTTCCAACTGACAAGGTCAGAGAAGAATCACAGCAGAGGCTAGAGACAAAGTCTTGGCCAGCCCAGTGCCCTCTCCTTAATTCGTTTGTCTGGGAAACAGCCCTCACATTCAGTACTCACTAGAGCAAACTTAGCTTGTGATCTAGCTACATCCAGTAGGGTAGGTTCTGCTGCTGGACTTCCCAAGACACATTTTGCAATGAAAGAAAGCTATGAATTTACAGAAAAGCACTGTGGACTAAAGAAAAATATGGACAAGAAATGAGGAGATTTAACACTGGACTAAAATATCTTCTTAGTGCTTGTATTCCCATCAGTTTCTCCATATGCTTCTGTACTGTGCTTTATTCATGTGACCAAAGATCACTGATTACAGATTACCCAGCTCTGAGCTAGTGGAATAGATTGATACTGGCAATGATTGTCCTATGGCAATATTACAATTGTAGATATGACATTGCTGGAGATAAATATGGCATAGTGTTACTCAACAATTTTCCATATTGATTGAGCATTAATACTCAAGAAAGGTTAATACATATTATTTTATTTGATATTTTTTTCTGTTTGGATGGTAGAGATTATTTCCAAACAAATTACCTTAATTTGTTCAAGGCAAATTGACTTAGTGAAGAATAGAAATTGTATATGAAAAATAAGCCACGGGGAACATTCAATGTGCTATCATTCTTTCTAATGCTTTTTTTTGAAATTCTTCTTATAACAGAATTAAAACAATCACATTTTATCAATTTAAATAAATAATTTCATTTCCGTTTCTTTTTTCTTTTTTTTTACTAAAATTTTCCAGTGAGGTACTAAAAATGATGAAGACCATTTATATAGTCAGAAAAAATTACTCATTTATTAGGTGTTTAAAACAGTTTTGTTTATTTTAATGATTATGTTTTCAAGGGTATATCAGTTGGGTCTTCTGGGAAGAAACAGGTAAAGAGAACAAAGATACATTATTTAAGAATAAAGTGGAGGACAGGTGCTGGTGGCTCATGTCTGTAATCTTAACAATTTGGAGGCTGAGATTGGATGATTTGGGTTTGAATCTAGCCCTATAGATAAATCAGGAAGACTCCTATTTCCAATTAACCAACATAAGGCCAGAATTAGAGATATGACTCAAGTGACAGAGAGTCAGCCTTGAGAAAAAATTGAAGCCAGGCTGTGGAACCTTGAGTTTAAGCCCCAGTACTGGCACACAAACAAACAAACAAACAAACAGTAGGTGGAATAGAATTGGCTAAGAAAGTTTTGTAAATTATGTTTTGATCTGGTATTTGTAAGACATGCAGGACCTCATCATATGTGTCCTATCTAAGGCAGAAATGCCTGCTTCTACTAGCTTTATAAATGCTCTTTCTTTCAAGACTTTCTGGTAGAGTGGCTTCAGGTGGAAAGTTGGATGGTGAAGCAGATCCTTGCTGAACAAAAGCAGAGAGATCTGAGCAGAAGACTCCTTGGCTGTTATTATCTACGCTAATTCCATTGGGATCAATTTCTTCCAACAAATGTGGTGGAGGGGAAATATTTCTCAGTGACTTACTAGGCTTACTTCTTGGAGGAAGACTTAGCAGCCAATAGAAAGAAATATGGCATTTTCAACTATGCAATTGAATACAGGGTCCTATCTAATACTGATATACTCCCCTTCATCAAATTAAAATTTCTTTGTCTGCTCATTGTCTCTGTTGGCCTTGGAATCTTGCTTAGAATTTTGATCAATTTCTCATTTTTGGAGAAACTGAGTCCCCGTCAATTATTTACTTCTCAAATAGGTTTATAATATTTGTCCTATTCCTTGTTGGACAATGGAAAAGTTAGACACACTCCAGCAGAATGACTGAGTTCTGCATTCATTGGGTATCCTCCAGATAATCAGGCCAATTACTCCATGACGGGGCTGGCACCTCTTCCTGCCTGGTGTCTGAGTACAAGAACTTCAAGGTGAATGATTGACTGGTCTTGAACTCCTTGTCATTACTAAACTCTTAACGTGTCTTCTCAGTTATCTTCAGTAGGTCATTCTAATACTTCAGTATGCTGCTTGTGAAATTTGCATTGCTTTCTGCAACATATGGAACCCAGGGTTGTAGGCCACTTCTGCAGCTCTTTCACTATAAAATATTGTATGCAATTTAATGTTTGTAGATAAGGAACTTTGTAAGTAGCAAGTAGTAGTGTTTCTTGAAGATCTGTAGGTTATAACAACAAACTTACCAGATCTACACAACCATTCCTTGAAAAATAGATTCAGGACTCAAGTTTTCCTTAACAAAGTCACCACCAGGTGGCCATCTGGCCTCTCTGAGAAATGGTATCATAACGGTATTGAAATCTGTGGATGGCAGATTAAGAACTGATATGTAGCAGTGACTAGATGTTTCCTTGATGAGTCATAAGACTTGTATCATTTGGATGAGATTCACAGGATTTATGTACATACAACCTGTACCTCTCTCTCTGGCTGTCAATCTGTCTGTCTTTCTCATTCTTGTTGATAAATTTACTATCAATTTTATGTCTTTAGTTTACAAGTATGTGTCATTGAGTTTTCTTTTACTTTCCTGTTTTCACACATTGGCTGATGTTTTTATTTTATTTCTTTTTTCTGTTAACTATAGGTTTAATTTGTTCTTCCTGTACTTAATAAGGTAATCATTTAAATAATTGACTATATTTTTCTTATTTTCTGTTTTGCACATTTAACATAAATTTCTCTTCAAACACTTTGGAAAAGTACACCACACATTTGATAACTTTATTTTAAAGAATTTTATTTAGTTGACAATGTTAAATTGCTTCTGTAACTCTTTCATGACAAATATATTGTTTAGACATGTGTTGTTTAACCTTCAAATAATTTGCAATTTTTCCACTAATTTAGACTTACTGATTTCTAACTCAATTCCATTATGTTCTGTGAGAAAGCTTTGTGTTATATTTGCTAATAGTGTTTTATGGCTTATGATGTGATCTGTTTTAATGATGGTTTTATGTGAGCTTAAGAAGAATATATGTTCTGATAGTTATAGAATTATTTTATAGTTATCAAGTATATGAGATATATATATATATACATATATATATATATATATATATATATATATTCATTCAGGCCATTTGTATTCTGGCTGATTTTCTGCCTGCTTTATCTGTCAATTATTGATACAAGTTTGTTGATATTTCTACCTCTAAAGAGTAAATTTGTCTATTTTTCCATTCTACCTGGTTTCGGCCTCAGGTGTTTTGACATTCTACTGTGAATTTGATTTTGTGGTCTTGTAGAATTATCATCTTTATAATTATACTATTTTCCTCTTAATCCCTAAAATATATTCTTACTTTTTCTGAATATTATTTTATATGAAATCATTTTAAGTACTCTAACCATTTTTTAGTTTGTGTTAACAGCCATATCTTTCCTAGTTCACTGCTCTTCTTTTGCATAAAAAAGATGAATCAATTGAAAATGCATGCTCCCAATTCCTTCAAAGTTAATAGAACATTATCTGTCCAGTAAGTTGGATTGTCAATATCCATTCTGGATGACTGAAGCTCTGCTTGCATAGAACCACAGCCAGCCCTGTTTTTTCTTGTGTTTCTTTGCCTGTTTTGCACACATAAAAGTAGTATGTGTATTTATTTGTTATTGGCCTATATCCTTAGCATAATAGCCTCAAATCTCTCTGTACTTTTGATTTACCAGTGTTTATATTTAAAATGGTAGTTTTTATACACACATCATATTGCCATATTTTTCTAATCTGTACTATCAATCTGACTTTTAATTAGTGTGTTGTTTCTTGATTTTTTTTGCTATCATAACTGATGCTTTGCAAAGCTCTGTCTTCTACTTGCGTGAAAGTCTTATAAAAAAATTGAGGTCCCTAGTATTCTGTATTAAATAACACCAAGGTGAATGTTAACTGGCAAGTACAACATATGTATTTTTGAGTGACAAATGGATATTTGAAAGACAAATGTTTGAGGATATAGTGAAGAAATCACAAAAGTAAAAGAAGATGAGAACCAGCATCAACAACAATCATAATTTTAAAAAGTAAGACTTTTACCACACATGACTCACTACACTAAAGGGTCTATTTTATCATCATTTAGTGATCTCAAAAAGATTCATGAAGCATATAGCTTCAAAATCTAAGTTTCATGACATTAAACAAACCATGATCACAGGTTGTAAACTTCAGTTCCACGAACTCATTTTAAGGATTTGAGGACTTGAAATATAACATTCTAGTCCCACCAAAGCAACTTTTTCCTGATGTGAAAATGAATTCAAAGCTCTGATTAATCATCCATCTCTCATTAAGGCTTTTAAATTCATCAGTTCAAGAGGCATGCCTAAAAGAAAAAACATAATCAGTAAAGGATTGCTGAACAGATTTATTGCACAGACCACACTTACCTCCATAGCCTTAGCAGTATGTTTTCCAAAAGGTGAAGCAAAGATACAGGTTGACTCATTGTAACAATAATATGTACAAGACACTATGTTGAAAACTAACACAATTTGGGGAGGGGGAGAAATTGGGGAGGTGGGGAGGGAAGGGATGGAAGGGGAAAACAAAGGAGGGGGTAACAATGCTTGATAGGATATGTACCCATTATCTTACTCATGTAACAGTAACCCCTTGGTTCAGTATCTTTTAAAAAAATTAAAAAAGAAAAATTTTCAACTCTTCATTTATCACCAGAAACATACTTCATTGTGGCAGAATTACATAGATTCTCAAACCCCAAATGACATGGGAGATTCTCATTTCTGATGTTATTTGAATAGATATGTGCATATATGTGTATGTATGCATGTATGTACATATCCTGCAGCTTGATAGATGATGGTATATCCTTAGATAAAATACATACAGGCAGAAAGGTGATAGACATGTGTTTTGTGTGTGTGTGTGTGTGTGTGTGTGTGTGTGTGTGTGTGTGTTTTGCTGGTCCTTGTGCTTGAACTCTGGGCCTCAGTGCTTTCCATGAGCTTTTGTGTTCAAGGCTAGTACTCTATAGTTCCAGATGCACTTCTGACTTTTTGGTGATTAATTAGAAGGAAGAGACTGATGATTTTTAAAAAATATTTTTGTCAGTAGTGGAGCTTGAACTCTGGGTCTGGGCGCTGTCCCTCAGCTCTTCAGCTCAAGGCCAGAGCTCTACCACTTGAGCCACAGTGCCACTTCCGGTTTTCTGGTGGTTTATTGGAGATAAGAGTCTCATGGGCTTTCTTGCTCAGGCTGGCTTTGAACCAGGATCCTCAGATCTCAGCCTCCTGAGTAGCTAGAATTACAGGTGTGAGCCACCAGCACCTGGCTAGCCAGTCTGATGAATTTTTGTTCCAGAGCTGGTTTCAAACCACAATTCTCAGCTTTCTGAATAGTTAGAATTACAAGTGTGGGCCACTGGGGCCCAACTAATATATATATATATATATATATATATATATATATATATATATATGTGTGTGTGTGTGTGTGTGTGTGTGTGTGTGTGTGTGTGTATGTGTACATATATATATATATGTATGTATTCCACATCTGTCTATATATGTGTTTAACTTTCTATCCACATATGTACAGATAGACTTTCCAGGCAGAGAAACAGTTATTCAGATTTCCAGATATGCAAAATATTTATCTCCAGAGGGAAAGAACAGCAGGCAGGAATAAGATGAACAGCGTCAAGCAGTTAAAAAAAAAAAAAGGTGCCTGTATTGAAAGACTTCACACACATCAGCATAAATGTTGCCAGAAATAGAATAAACTTTGTATATAAATAAGTAGGGGAAATGTATATTTATCTGAAAATAGTACACTCCAGCTATGCACTGACTTGTTCCTATCAGTAGCAACTTCTGACTTTCCCTAGGAAAACATCCATTTAAATACCAGTGTGGAACAAAAGAGAGAAATAATACTTCTGCTGGGCAATTTCAATCTTGGAACCATGTCAAAATAGAGATAAGAAAAAGCACTCAATGCACAATGTAAATGTTGGAGGTAATTTGATATGTAGCAATAAACCTAGTAGGTCCTACATAGAAGTTGGAGCAAGTAATATATTAAAAATATATTACAATAATTATTGGAATCATAATCTGCTACATTACAGCAGATTTCTAGGCAGATAGATTCCTAATCTTCAGATTGTTGAAATAGTTCAGGGTTTGGGATTAATGAGACAATAGTAATCTTGAGAGACATTAAGTTAAGACAGTTGTAGTAGGGAGCTACAACAAACATATCTTCTTGTCTTTCAGTTTCCTTCTTCTTAATCCTTCAGAATCATTATTGTTGTTTGCTATATTGTATGTTTTTCTGGATACTTTACATTTTGATAAAGGATCATTAAAATTGAAGATGTACATTAACTTAGTGACAGAATACAAACATGTTTGGATAAAGTCAGTCACATTCAGCCCATAAAAGTAAATTACTGTGAATATATGGTTTAATTCAACCACCATCATAACTGCAAAGATACACAATTCTTTTGACACGTGCAATTATTTTTGTTCTATTGGAATTGACTCCATTTTCTTAATTTTATTTTAAATAGATTATTGCTTGCATATAGAAATGAAACATTTCTATGTAGACTTTGTGTCCAAAATCTTCATTAGATTTGTTTACTAAGTTTTAGTGGCATGTTTTGAGGTGCTCAAAAGGATTTCATTCTGTAGAATATTACATCAACCACAAATACACATAGTTTTTTTTTCCAATTTGGGTGTCCTTCTTTTCCTTTACTTTTCTAGTTGTAGCTAGGTCACATAGACAATGCTACAGTGAACCTCATAGTGTTTTCCTGGCCTTAGAAAGAAAAATTTAGTGTTCATCCTGGAGTCTATATTAGCTTATAGGCTTTTCATATACAGCCTTCATTTTGGGGGCAGGTACATTTCTTCCAGATCTTATTTATTACATATATTTATCATGAAATAATGTTGAAATTTGTCAACTGTTTTACCTGGAACTCTTCATTCTATTAATATAGCCAGAATCAGACAAAATTTTGACAATTATCAAGCAACAAAAAATGACCTGTATTCATCTTTTGGAGGTTCTAGGAATTGAATTTAGGGTCTCACACTTGTGAGGTAGGTGATCTACCATTTAACCATATCTCCAGTCTCTTTTTTTTTTATTGTTGTTGTTTTTGGTTTATATGTATAAGTCTCTCTTTTTTAATTTTTTTCTTCATACATGTCTTTGTTATTATACAGGTGGATTACAGTTACATATTTCAGGTGTATAGTACATTTCCTTTTGAACAATATTATCCCTTCCCTTGCTCTCTCCCACTTTTTCTCTCTGTCCCCACCCACAAGTTGTATAGTTCATGTTCAGCAGTGTCCCTTGAGTGTCACTGCTGAATTTGTCAATTTTTGTCACTCCCTTTCTGTGAGCCTCTTACCCTCCAAAAGACAGATAAACAAACAAATATAACAAAAGGAAAAGAAAACAAAAACAGCAACAAAGAAAAAAATATTTTGTTTATATTTTTGGAGTTCCTTTGGATAAATATTATTTTATATGGTCAGATGCACATAGGTATTTCACCTTTGTGAGATGCTCCTCAGTAGATGAATGGATCAAGAAAATGTGGTATATATACACAATGGAATTCTATGCATCCATCAGAAAGAATGACATTGACCCATTTGTTAGGAAATGGAAAGACTTGGAAAAAATTATATTAAGTGAAGTAAGCCAGGCCCAAAGAAGCATAGGTCCCATGGTTTCCCTTATTTGCAATAACTAGTATATGTCTGAGACAAGCTGAAAAGGTCAGATAAGTTGATGTTAGGCCAAATGAACCCAAAGATAAGGACTCATATTTTTTTTTTCTTTCTTGCTATTGTGTCTAACATATAAGATATTTCTTTGTGACTTTGCATGTGCCTCTCTCATGGTATAACCCCTGTTTTCACTGTATTTGATGTTGGGATAATTTGTGGAGGGGAAGGGAAAAAACAAATTGTTTAAATAGTGATACAGGTGGCCCCATTGCAACAATGAGATGTACAAGATGTTATGTGGAAAATAAACTTTACAATTTTGGTGGGGGTGGGAGGGGGGATGGGAAGGGCTGGTAAGGAGAAACAAAGGAAGAGGTAACAATGCCTGATAAGAAATGTATTCATGGGCTGGGAATGTGGCTCAGTGGTAGAGCACTTGCCTTGCATGCCTGAGGCCCTTGGTTAGATTCCTCAGCACCGCATAAGCAAAAAGAAAAAAAGCCAGAAGTGGCACTGTGGCTCAAGTGGTAGAGTGCTAGCCTTGAGCTGAAGAGCTGAGGGACAGCGCCCAGGCCCAGACTTCAGGCCCCAAAACTGGACCCCCCCCCCAAAAAAAAGAAATGTACTCATTATCTTGCCCATGTAATTGTAACCCCTCTGTACGGTATTTTCACAATTGAAAAAAAGAATAATATCCTCCTTTGGTCTTGCTGTGTGTAGATGCCTAGCAACCTGTGTAATTCATTATGTCCCAAGGTATTTTTTTTTTTTACTATCCAGTGTGTTTACTTCTACATCTCTGTCTGTTTATTTATTTATTTATTTTGTCAGTGGTGGGGCCTGAACTCTGGGCCTGGGCGCTGTCCCTCAGCTCTTGAGTTCAAGGCTAGCTTTCCTCCACTTGAGTCAAAGCGCCACTTCTGGCTTTTTCTGCTTATTTAGTGCTGAGGAATTGAACCCAGGGCCTCATGCATGCAAGGCAAACACTCTACCACTGAGCCACTTTCCCGGCCCCAGGATCTTTGATTGCAGGACTTGTGCTTCCCTGTGCCACTGGGGATGCAATAGTGTGCCCCTTTGCCCAGCCACTGGGCCTTTTACTCAGTTGGGATAACAGACACAAGTTATGGGATTAGAGACACAAGCCACTGTGCCCAGCCATTGAGTGAGATGAACTCTTCTGAACTTTTATGTCCATGATTCCATTATCTCTGTTCCCCAAGAAGCTAACTTTTTACAGGCATGATCCTTATTACCTGGTAAGAAAATGACCTTGCCTTTCTTATTTTACTCATGAGTTTATTCAGGATGATCATTTTATTATTTCACTTACATTGGAAGTTGTCATAAAGTTAGCAATTGTCTTATATTTCTCTCTTAAGCAATGCACAACATTGGACATAGAAACAGCCTAATAATGATTTTATGAAAGAGCTAATGCTTCATATATTTCACTGTCATGCAATAAAGCAATTACACTGGTATAATACAGAAATATTGATACAGAGAGCAGCCTCTAGTGCTCTACCACCATGGCTTTTCCTGTAAGTTGGTGGGGGTGGGGATAAAAATTCTTGTGGAGCTCTAGTGACTTAAACTTTCAGTAATGAGGGTAATACTACGCAAGAAAAATTTCTGGTCCTTAAGTGCAATGGAATATTCTTCATCTTGCATCTGTCTGTCAGTAATTTTCACAGTTCACATTGAAATAAATTTCCTTCAATCATTTGAAGTAAATCTTGCATAAATGTGAATTCCAAGTTGATAAGTGTGTCTAGCTTCTATTAGTACTTTCAAATGTGTCAGCCTGGCTCAAGTAGATGTTTGTCATCCCTCTCTCTAACTTTCCAGTGTGCTTTCTTAAGTTCTAGGCAGAATATATATTATACCCATGTTCCAGGAAAATGATAGCTTAGAAATTTCTCCTTTATGTAAACCCATGAAACTGAGTAGAAGTACATAAATTTAAGCCCACTAACATTTGGATATTTGAAATGCTTAACTACTATTGCTTTGATATGAAACTATAAAAGAATAGAAAAAGGGTAGGGTGTATTAGGGTCATGCTATATGGCAAAAAGATCTGAGATTCAATATACTTCTCTATGAATTCACATTCTAAAAATATAGCTTATTGATATAATTAACACTACATGGAATATATATTCAATCTTACATTTCTAGCATTAATATCTAGTAAATGATCTTATGCATATTTGTGAATATTGTTTTATATGTGTAGCCTGTTTCTTTTTCGGAGCTTGTATCTGGTAGAAACTGGAAAGATTTCACTTCTCTTTTGTGTTCAAAACAAGTCGTTTAAATAGGGATACAGGTGGACCCATTGCAACAATGAGAAGTACAAGTTGTTATGTTGAAAACGAACTTTACAACTTTGGTGGAGGGGGGTGGGGAAGATTGAGTGGGGTGGGGGGGGTGGGAGGGTGGGGGGGGGGGAGGATGGGAAGCGATGGGAAGGGGAAACAAAGGAGAAGGCTATAATGCTTGATAAGAAATGTACTCATTATCTTGCCCATGTAATTGTAACCCCTCTGTACAGTATTTTTACAATAAAAAATAAAAATTAAATAAAAAAACCATGGAAATAAGGAGAAAGATCAAGAAGCTTCCTACTTGGGAAGATCCTATTTTATGTAGGATATTTAGCCAAGGGCATGTCTGACTCTGCATGAGATGATAACAAGAAGGGAATCAGGAAAGATAATCAATATCCATAAGATAAATAAGAGAGATCTTAAAATTTTCTAACCAAATTTGTAACCATTTATAGATTAAGAAAATATGGGATCTAAAACTTAAGTGTATGATTCATTGGATGAATATAGCTTTCTTTTAGATTATGATTAAATTGATGATGATATTTTAAAAAAGTATATATGCAATAGTTTATTGTGGAAAAACAAAAGCAAGAGGGTTTTTCGAAGTAGTTTCTTTAATTAATTAATTAATTAGTTTTAAATTTTACCGTTATCTTTAAATAATTGTACAACGGATTTGCGGTTCGATAAAGTAGTATACAAGTACAATGAGTATTCACCAAGGTCACCCCTTTCATCATTCTCCTCCATCCTGCCCAACCAAATAACTCTGATGCTTTAGATGATTCAATTGTTTTCTTATCTTCCATTTGATTGTGAGAAGACCCTGAAGTATATTTCTCATTTGCTTTTGATAATTACCTTTTATGATTTCTAATGGGATTATAAAATGCTAAATGTACTGAGGGGGAAAAAACGGTTAGCAAACATGTAGGGAAGAGTTTCTATGTATTTCATTACCTAACTGTACCCAGTAGGCACCAAATCAAATAGGCAGTTATCTTTTTTTAATCTCTGGACCCCAATATTAGGCCACATTGCAATATCCACAATTTACCCTTCTATAAATTTTTATCAGTGGCCACAGTAATTCTAACAGTTAAAACCCTTTCAGATCAGATTCTCATTTCTACCATATCCCCAAAACATTCCATCCTGGGAAGTGGTTCTTCCTTGGCCTGTCTGATCTTTTGTCATCATCACAGGCCTTGAGAACAGTTTTGCACACCAGAGCTTTCTCTTTCCTCAGCTTTCTGTATTTCTTGTCTCAGTGGAAACTTCTTTGTGAATATCCAGTTTTCTGGGAATCAGCTTTTGCAATGGTTTTTATATATTTTGTTTGTAAAATTTTGAGGAAAAAATTGAATCTCAGGGATCAATTTAAAATAGCTTACAATATCATAGCATGTCAAATATAACTCTCCAAAGTACAACAACTTCCCAACTAAAATATACTTCTTCCCTTGATTAAATTTTCCAATTTGTCCCCTAATGTCCCTATGCAATATGAATTCTATACTATGAACTCTTTTGATATAACTTAAAACAAATACCTTCTTTTTGTAGGTAGCTTGTAAAGTCTCACCAATACAGCCTCCATGACAAAGTGACAAGGTGCAGAAGGGAGGTCACTCTGGGTTTGCTCTAATGACCAACAAAGCATGACAGACTTGCTCTTCTTCAACATGATGTTCTACCCAGCTAAGCTCAAGGGAAGCACAAGAAGATACTGCATAACAACTTCCATGGACACATTTGTAATGATGAAAATTGCTAATTACATTCTCTGGGAACTCAAGAGCAAGAGTTTTCCAGAGGGAACTCACCTATGAGACTGGGGTTTTCATTTGCTAGTGCCCTTGAAGACATAGCCACTTGACCTTGGAATGTTTCAACTACATGACAGCACTACTCACACTTCCAACAAACCAGCTGGGACTGAATCTACCATGTGGTTCTCTCTACTTTGAGCCTTGAGGAATTGAAAGTAGGAGTTGGTGGTCTGAAAAAAAATCATTACAAATTTTCTCCGCCCATAAATACATATTTTCTTTTCTAGGCATGGCTATTAACCCTGATAGCTTGAATCTTTTCCAAATCACGTAATGGCAGTTGGCCAAATATATGTCCCTTATGTATTTGTCATTGATATTTTATCCTTCCTTCTTCTCTTAAAACCTTATCAAGAGTGGATTCTTAGAGCTGAAATGATAGCTTGGCTTTTGTGTGCATTCTTAGCATGCATAAGATCCTGTGATCAGTACTACCTTATTTATATGATTGTAACCCCTATGTACATCACCTTGACAATAAAAATAAAAATAAAATAAAATAAAAATTATACAAGTTAAAAATTATACAAATGTAAATTTACATTTAATATCCATAAAATACTAAGGATGTCTGTGCCTATTTTTATAAATCCTCAACATCCTTTTACTTGGCATTTCTGATGCTCATTTGAAACCATTAAATGTAGTTTTCATTGTGATCATCATATTTCGATTTAAATTTTAAAGTGGAACTGATGTAAATGTTCACCTTAAAATAATGATATTGAAGCCAAGCATTGGTGACTCATGTCTGTAAGGTAGTCAGGAGGCTGAGATGTATAAATCAAAGTTTGAGGCCAAGCTTCCTAGGCAGAAAACTACATGAGACTCATATCTCCAATTGCTAAGCAAAATGTTGGAAGTGGAGATGTGGCTCAAATAGAAGAATACCATCCTTGGGCTAAAACACCAAGACAGAGAATGAGAGAGAGAATGAGGCATTAAATTCAAGACCCAGAACTGGTGCATATGTGTGCACTCACACACACACACACACACACATACACACACACATGACACACACATGCATGCATATTGGCAAACACACACATTTGGAAACAGAGTCATAAGGCACTCACTACTCAGTCTATATCATATTTCATCATACTTTACCGTAAATTAGTAATGTGGACATTTGATTACCCAATAAGTAGAGTTCCATAATTGTTTTCTTTCATTCAGTGGCATGAATTGTCACAGATTGTAATTATATATTCTGAACATCTAATAATAGAAGTAATATATGTGTCATAAGTGACAAGTGACATTAGCTTCTTAAGTTTCCAGGGGATAGATTTGCCCATTTTTGATATCTGTAGTGAGCTCACAGCACATGAACATAGATTGCTACTTGTGCAGGTAAAAGATCAAAGACAAACCAACAATCTTAAAATGAACATGGAGGAAACTTGAATTCTGACAGAGACTTCCTAAGATCGTACCTGCTTTCTCTGCAAGGGGTGATGTATTTGGAATTGAGCCTCTCAAAGCTACACAGATCTCCAGCCACCTCCAGCTGGTTTAGAGCAGATCTTTGGGGCTTTTTTTCTCTGTAATGGGTTCCATGTTCTGGCACACCCAATTTTAATCTCTGTATTACCATGAATATTTGGGACTAGTATTTTCTTTCACAGAGGAGAAACCTGAGGTGCTAAAAGATGAAGTGTTCTGTCCAATGATGCATAATACAAGTTTCTTTTCCTTTTCTTTTTTATACATTTTATTTTGTTGTAAAGATGCTGTACAAAGGGGTTGCAGTTACATGAGTAAGGCAATGAGTACATTACTTGCCGATCATTGTTACCTCTTCCATTGTTGTTGTCCCACTATCCCTTCCCTCCCCCTCCCACAATCCTCCCCACCCCACCCCATCTCACCCAAGCCCACCCCCACAAGGTGTTTCCTTTCCGTTTTTTTCTTTTTTTCTTTTGGCCGTGGGAGCTAAACTCTGGACCTGGGCGCTGTGCCTCAGCTCTTCAGCTCAAGGCTAGCGCCCTCCCACTTGAGCTACAGTGCCACATCTGGCTTTTTTCTGCTTATGTGGTGCTGAGGAATTGAACCCAGGGCCTCAGGCATGTTTCCTTTTCTTTCAGGTCAACTTCCCTCAATCCAAGATCAGAGTTGTTTCAACAGATTTCACTTAACAATGTAAAGAAATAGTTTCGGCTGAACATTGCTTGTGTATTAAAATGACATGAGCCAGCATATATTTACATAACCACATTTAATCTCTGTAGCATGATAATACAGAAAATACCATCACCATAACTTTATGGAAGTGGAAAGTAGGATGCCAAAATATGAAATTTTCTGAAAAGACCACCTAGCTTGCAAATGTCAGCAAATGATCAGAACTAGGGTTTGCCTTTCCCCAAAGCCTAGGTTCACTCCACTAACTTTCCTGAGAAATTCATTTTTACAAAAGTCTTTTATTGCCTTTAAGAAATGTCCTTACACTTTTCTTTTCAAAACAAGATGTTCCAAGGAATGTATTGATCAGTGAAATTTTTCCAAGAGTAAAATTCAATTATATCCCTACTAAATTGTTGTGTTAATATGTAACTCTAAAGACTGGAGCTGGAAGAAATTAGGCTATCTTTTTCAAACTTCAATCTGAGAACAGGAACTAATTGTTCATCACTATTGCAGATAGGCTATTTCCCAGTAACTCTCTTTGATAGGAGTTCCAAATGTATCCCAATTATTAGAGAATTGTCAGCTTCTCTTCTGAAAAGAGGAAATGAAAAGGTTTTCCTCTCAGTTCTCCAACTTAATATATTTAAGTACTGTTCTCTTTATTCAAAAACCCTACCTGTCTGCTAAAGTTGAAAAAGAAATTAAGCACGTTTGGAGTTTTACAAATGAATGACATGTGCTGACAAACTCGCTCAGCTCTGGGAAAGCCAGGGTAGGAAGGCATTGCCATAGCATCTTTTAGCTTTCCTTTTTATACTTGGAAATATGCAGTTGGCTATTAGGAACTTCAGAAATATTTAGTGAGTGGTGTTTTTGGGGTTGATACTCTGATGTATGTCAGAAGCCAATGAATAAAATTCCTTCTTCTCTAAGTGCATCTATACCTATTGACACCTCAGCAAGGTAGGAGTAGACACTCATCTACGGGGCTTCCTGGCTCAGTGTAGAAGACCAGAATATCTTCACAAAGCTCAAACAGTGGATATCTTCAAGAAATAAGTAATTTTTCAGCTTGGAACTGACATTGCCACAAAACCAAACAGCTTCTAGTTATAAATCTCCTATTCCATGCAACTTGGTCAAGATTCTTTTGGAATATCTTTGCTTCAACAAAAATGTATTGTAAAGGTGATGTACAGAGTGGGTTACAGTTAAATACATCAGGTGATGAGGTGATGAGCACATTTCCTTTTGAACAGTGTCACACACTCCCATATTTTCACCCAGTTTTACTCCTTCTATTCCTCCTCGCTAGTTGTGTACTTTATGTCCTACATAGTGCTAGTGAGTATGATTGCTGAATTAATCCTACCATTATTTATCCCATTATTTCTGTGATTTCCCTTCCCTTTTGCAAATCAGATAGACTTATATACAAAACAAAGGGTATGGAAATCAAATACAGGGAAAAATGGAAATAAACCAAAAAAAAGGGAAAGCAAGAAATCAAAGAACCATAAATATTAAAATTAAAAACTCATTTGTTTCCATTTCTTGTTCACTTGGATAAGCATCATTTTACACTTTTTAGAATAATAAGTACATAGTTATTGAGCTTATGTGATCCTATCCTAAGACTATCTTCCTTTATTCATATTATGTGAATGTTTAGAGTGTTTTTAGTGAATCCTGTCCAATCATAATTATTTGGCTATCCATTAGATCTACTTGTATAGATTTATAGGCACATGCTAATTATATACAAACAAGGGGACCTATGTAGCCTATATTTCTTTGGGTCTGTCTTCCTTCAATTAGTATAATTGTTTTCCAAGTTCTAGAAGGTTCCTCAAAAGACTAAACAGAACTTCCTTATGATCCATCAACCCTGAACCTGGGTATTTATCCAAATGACCACAAACAAGGCCTCATTAAAGCCACCAGCACATCCATGATCATTGCAGGTCTATTTACCATAGCTAAGATAAATGGATCAAGAAAATGTTTTTATATATACACAATAGAATACTATGCTTCCATCAGAAAAAAAATGACATTGCCCCATTTGTAAGGAGATATCTTTGCTTTTACAGAATGAATCCAAGAAGTGAGAAAAGACATCGGATTTTCTGGGCTGAGTTCCAGTTCCATATCTGATACAAGTTTAGTGATTATGAACTAAACTCTCTGAGTCTCAAGGATCTCATCAGATTGACATATAGCTCTGCTTTCATCACAAACTTATTGTGAAATTATAAAACATGAAGTATATAATGACGTTTCTGCAGGGGTAGGGTTCACTCATTGGTCACATTTTTCTAAAGCAAGGATCTAGTGAATGAGAGCTCCTTTCATGTCAGGGTATTTCCAAATCTGACATTATGTAGTTAATGAAAACACACATTTTTTGGAACCCTATGTTTGCTGTTGTTAAATCCTATTATAAACAGTAAAATATAAATTTTTTTTTTATTTTAGCTAAACAAAGTACTTGTCATGACAAACCTACAGACAGCATTATACTCAATGGTGAAAAGTTAAAGCCATTTCCTCTAAATTCAGGAACGAGACAAAGATGTCCACTCTCTCCACTCTGCTTCAACTTAGTATTAGAATGCCTAGCTACAACAATAAGAAGATGCAAGCATAAAGGGGATCCAAATAGGGAAAGATGAAGTAAAACTCTCCCTCTTTGTAGATGACATGAACTTGTATTTAAAGAACCCCATGGACTCCACTCCCAAGTTACTTGTTCAGAAACTTTGGCAAAGTAGCAGGGTATAAAATTAAATCTCAGAAATCAATGGCTTTCCTGTATGCCAATAAGGAGAAGAACACGGCTGAAGTTAGGAAAGCAACTGCTTTTGTAATAGCCCCACAAAGATTAAAATACCTAGGAGTTAACGTAACTAAAGAGGTGAAGGACATCTATGACAAAAACTTAGAAACTTGTAAAAGGAAATTAAAGCAGAACTATAGAAGAGGAAAAACCTCCTATGCTCCTGGATAGGGAGGATTAGCACTGTGAAAATGGCATTAGGATTTGTTGTTAGGGGATTTCATTTTTTGAGTTCTAAGCATATTTTAGATATGAAACCTTTGTCCTGTGTATGGCTAGTGAAGATCTTCTCCCAATCCATAGGCTTTTTATTGATCTTGCCAGCTACGTCCTTTGCCATGTAGAAGCTCTGCAGTTTCATGCGATCCCATTTGTCCAATCTTTCTTTGATTTGTTGTATTTCTGGGTCTTTATTAAGAAAATTTTAGCCTGTGCAAAGGAGCTCTAGAGTTGCTTCTATTCCTTCCTGTAATGTTTTCAGGGTGTCTACTTTTATTTCGAGGTCTTTTATCCATTTGGAGTTGATTCTGATGCAGAGTGATATATATGGATCTAACTTTAATTTTCTACAGGTGTTTAACCAATTTTGCCAGCACCATCTACTGAAAAATCTGTCTTTCTTCCATTCTATTTTCTTATTTCTCTTGTCGAAGATTAGGTGGTTATAGGTATATGGGTTCATTTGTCGGTCTACAGTCCTCTTTCATTAGTTCTCAGGTCTGTTCTAGTGCCAGTACCAAGCTGTTTTTATTACTATGGCTTTTTAGTAGAGTTTGAAATTTGGAATTACTATTCCTCTAGTGCTTTTCTTTCTGGTAAGGATATTTTTGCTATTTGGGGTCTTTTATTTTTCCAAATGAATTTTTGGGTAAATTCTTCTATTTCATTGAAGAATGAGGTTGGGTTATTGATAGGTATCTCATTGAATTTGTATATAGCCTTTGGCAGTATTGCCATTTTCATGATGTATTTCCACTTTCTTAGTTCTGTTTAATTCCTTTTTCAGGTTTTTGAAGTTTTCATCATAAAGGTCCTTCACCTCTTGGGTTAACTCCTAGGTGTTTCATTTTTTGTGGGGCTACTACAAAAGTGGTTGCTTTCCTAATTCAGCCATGTTCTTCTCATTATTGGCATAAAAGAAAGTCACTGATTGTATACCCTGCTACCTTGCCAAAGTTTCTGATCAGCTCAAGTAATGTGGGAGTGGAAACCATAGGGTTCTTTAAATAAAAGACCATGTCATCTGCAAAGAGGGTGAGTTTTACTTCAACTTTCCCTATTTGGATCCCCTTTATGCTTGCATCTTTTCTTATTGCTGTAGCTAATCATTCCAATACTAAACTGAAGAAAAGTGGAGAGTGTGGAATGGGACATCCTTGTCTCATTCCTGAATTTAGAGGAAATGGCTTTAGCTTTTCATCATGAAGTATAATGGTGGCTGTGGGTTTTTCATACACAGCCTTTATTATATTCAGATGATTCCATGGATTCCTAGTTTTTCCAGGGCCTTCATCTTAAAGCAGTGTTGGATCTTGTCAAATGCTTTTTCTGCATCTATTCAGATAATCATGTGGTTCTTATACTTGCTCTTGTTGGTGTGATGAATTATATTAATTGATTTTTGTATAGGGAACCAGCTTTGTATCCCTGAAATGAAACCTGTTTCATTGTGGTGTATGATTTTTTGATGAGTTCTGTTGAAGTTGATTGGCCAAAATTTTGTTACACTTATGTTCATCAAAGAAATGGATCTATAGTTCTCTATCTTACATGAGTACCTTTCTGGTTTTGGGATGAGGGTTATGATGACTTCATAGAAAGTGTTTGGTAGTGAACTTTTGCTTATTGAAGAGTTGGAGGAGTATTGGTGTGAGTTCTGCTTTGAAGGCCTTGTAGAATTCAGCTGTAAATCCATCTGGTCCTAGAATTTTCTTGGGTGGGAGCTCAGTTATTGCTGTTTCTATTTTGATGCTTGATATGGGATTTTAATTTGGTTTAAATCATCTTGGTTTAGTTTGGGCATGTCAATATTTGCTAGAAATTTGTCCATATATTTCAGATTCTCATATATTAGCATGAATGTTTGAGAAGTATCCCATTATTATGTTCTTAACCTTAATTGTTTCTGCAGTGATATTTATATTCTCATCTCTGAGGTTGTTTTTTTGGGTGTCTTTACTTTTTTCTGATAAGATTTGCTGTTTGTCAATTTTATCTATGTTTTTGAAAAACCAGCTCTTTTTTTTGTTCGTTCTTTCTATAGATTTTTAGGGCTCTAATTCGATTTATTCTGACTTAGTTTTAATCATTTGTTTCCGTTTACTGGATTGAGGTTTAGCTTGTTGCTCTTTTTCAAGGAGTTTCACGTGCCTCAATAAATTGTTGGTTTCAGAGCTCTCCAATTTGTTAATATAGGTACTCAGAGTTATAAACTTGTCTCTTCGTTCTGCCTTTGCAGTTTCCCAGGGGAGCTGATAGTTTGTGTGTTCTGTTAAATATCATGAACATTTGAATTTCCTTTCTAATCTCTTCCATGACCCCCTGGTGATTCAACAGTTTGTTGGTCAGCCTCCATGTATTACAGAACTTTGTTCGGTGGCTTTTGGTGTTGAATTCTAATTTTATTCCCTGTGGGCTGAGAGAATGCAGGGCCTAATTTCAATCTTTCTGAATTTGGACAGATTTGCTTTGTGGTCTAGAATGTGGTCTATTTTGGTGAATGTTCCATATGCACCTGAGAAGCAAGTATATCTGATGCTACTGGGTGAAATATTTGGTAAATTTCATTAAGTAAAGTTGATCTATGCTGATGTTAAGATCCAAAGTTTCTCTGTTGAGTTTTTGCTGGGTTGATCTATCCAGCAGGGTAGTGGTTTGTCAATGTTACCAACAATCATTGTTTTTGTATCTATGTGTGATTTGAGGGAAAGTAGTGTTTCTTGGATAAATTTGGGTGGTCTGTTATTTGGTGAGTAGATATTTAGAATTTTAATATCCTCCTGAAGGAGAGATCCCTTAATCATAAAGAAGGAGTTACCTTCTTTATCTCTTCTCATTGATTTTAATTTGAAGTCTATTTTATCTGATATTAGGATTGCAACTCTCCTGTTTATGGGGGCTGTTTTCTTGGTAGGTTTTTAGGATTGCAACTCGCCTGTTTATGGGGGCTGTTTGCTTGGTACATTTTATTCCAGACTTTCACTTTCAGAATATGTTTGTTTTTGTGGGCAAGGTGTGTCTTTTGAAGACAGCAGATAGAAGGCTCTTGCTTTTTGATCCAACTAGACAATCTGTGTTGCTTAACTGGAATGTTAAGTCCATTAATATTGAGAGTTAGGACTGAGATGTTTTTGTCTGTCCCTGCCATTTTATCATTTTTTTAAGGAGCTGTGCCTTGGCTGTTCTTGCTGTGATTATGTAGTTCTCTGTTTGTGAACCATTTCATTGCCAATATTCTCTTCTTGTTGGTTTTCTATGTGTAAAACATCTTTGAGGATTATTTTTTAGAGCAGTTTTGGTAGCAATGTATTGGTCCAGTTTTTCCTTGCTGTGGAAGGCTTTTATTTGTCCTTCTACTATGAATGAGAGCTTAGCTTGTAGATTATACTTGGTTGATATTTATTTGTCTTTAGGTCAGGACATACCTCTTTCCGGACCGTCTTTGCTTTTATGTTCTCTGCTGAGAAGTCGGAGCTAATTCTGATTGGTTTACCTTTATAGGTGATTGTTCTCTTCTCCCTGGCAGCTTTAAGAATTCTTTTCTTAATGGCTATTGATCATGATTTATCCTGTATGGATTATAATGTGATTGTTGTATGACCTATTTTGGTCTGGTCTATTTCCTAATCCATTGGCTTCCCTCTCCAGGCCCTCTGGCTTTCTGAATGTATGCTGCATTTCCTGCAGTGATGTGTCATGCTTCTTGGTTTTGTTATGAATATCTGTGTGTTCTTTCTCTATGGAGTATAAACTGTCTTCTGCCTCAGAGATTCTGTCTTTTGCCTCTTCCATTCTGCTTTCAAGGCTTTTTATTTTGCTGTTTATCTTTTATCTCTCATTCTTCTTGCTGTTCTTTCTTAATGGTGGTCAGCTCTTTATTAAGGTTTTATTTTATTTTATTTTATTTTTAAGTCTTCAATAGATTGCCTAATCTCCTGGAGTTGGTTTTCGGACTTCTTTTTCCACTCCTTTATTTGGGTTTCTATCTTTTCATTGGACTCTTTCTCCTTCTGTCGGAGATCCTTTACCCTTTTATTTGTGCAGGCCACAAAGTCACCTGTTAGCTTTTGGTTGGCCTTGTCATGTTGACTATGCAGGGCGTCCAATTTTTCATTCAGCAGATTTACCAACCATGCTTTTAAAATACCTTGAGCATTATCCTGTAGGTCGTTCTGGGACTTCTTCTTTATGTGAAGATGATGTTGGGATTAATTGATTGGTCATGTTTCTTGTGTTTCTGTGGTTATCTCTACCTATTTGGAGACAAGAACCACACCGGTATGACAATAGGACAGTCTTTTAGGGCAGGAACCAACTCAGTGTCATGAAGATGTATAGATCTTAAGGTTTCAGAATTATGGGTAGGTGTTTCCCTATTTAGTTCTCTTTTTCTTTGCTTGGAGAGGGATGTTGTGGCTCAGGGGTAGAGATTATATATCGTTGTAACTTGTGAGACAATCTTGGTTTGGCTGTTGTCTACACCTTAGGATTAACAACATGGGTCCCTTGTATTCAATCAAAATGGAACCAACTGTAAGTTGAGTCAGATATAAACTGTTAGGGAATCAATGGACTGGAGAAGATGGAGAAGAAAAGGGTTAGGATTGGAGAGATATAAATTTAGGCTCAGAAGAAAAATTGGGTATAATGATAGTAGAGGGGTAAGAACAGCTTAGAGGAGTATATGTACTAGGAAGAAAATAGAGACCTTGTTTCAAAGTGTAAGAGGTAGAAAAGAAATTGAAGAATGGTTATGTAAGGAATAGCTTAGAGATCTAGATGAAGATAAGAAAAAAGTTATATATAAGTATATTTGGGAGGATTGCTGAGAAAAAGTTTTATTCAAAGAGTATTGGACAGTTGCTTAATCTAAGATAACTCCTGTAATTATTGTTTACTCATATAGAAGGAGGCCTTATTTTGTTTTTAGAACTAGACAGGTTATCTTTGACAGAGTAGTAATATAATGAGAAACGAAAAGGGGAGAGTGTGAGGAAACAAAAAAATTAAAAGTAGGAATTGAAAAGTGGAAGAAAAAATAAATAATAGTGAAAAATAGAAGATTGGAGTGAAATAGCAAATCCTAAAATACAATACACAAAAGTAACATACAGAAACAAAGACAAACAACAAACGAACAGACATAAAAACAAACTAAAACAAAAATCGAAAGAATGGGTTTTTTGGGTTGTTTGGGGGTTGATTCCCCATGTAGTCCTCTAAGCTGATTCCTGATAAAACCTGGTATGCCTTGCAATAGTCCACTTTCCTTGAGGATTGGTTGGATCCAGAAGGCCTTTTGACAAGGGAGGATGACTGCTTCTTTGAATCCCACTCTCAGGCCTGATGGTGGGGAGTTTGTGGGCTTCAGATTTGTAGTATGCTATCACAGGCCTGGAGCTGTGTTCCCAGGTTTTCCAAGGTAGCCACAGGAGCTTTAGGAACAGAGCTTAGGCCTGGTGTTCACCACTGAAGTGATCCCTCTCTTTTGGAAGGGGTTTGGGTTAAGTGGGCTTTGGGATCCCACAGAGAATTGCCTCCCCCAGGGAGTGGACCCAATTGAGTTACTCACAAGGTCTGTAGTTGGTGGTGTGCTAGAACACAGAGCCTGTGTTGTGGTGGCCAGGAAGGTGTTGGTGGGTTCTCAGTCGGAGGGTCTGGGTGTTGGCAGGACCAGGTGGTGGAGGAGTGGTATCTGCAACACCTGAAGGGTCTCTCTCTGTGGCTTAGGGAGTCCAGGAGCTGGGAAGACCAGGTGGAGCTTGGTTCAGCAGGCTGCTGTGAGCAACAGCAGCCATGCTGGGCCTGTAGTGGCAGCGGTGGAAGGTGGCAGCAGCCTTGGGGGTGGCTGCCTGTGGCTTCAGGCTGTGTCAGCAGTAGTGCCTGCAGCAGCAGCAGCAGAAACAGCACATACTGCAGTGGCTGTTGGAGCCCTGAGTCACAGCCCAGTGTTGGCACCCAGTCTTGGCAGGGAGGGAGCAGGTCCAAGCCGAGAGCCCAGTAGGCAGGGTGGTTGGGCAGTGGAGCTAGCAATTGGCTGCAGCTGTGGTTTCCTGGAGGCCATGTGTGAAGGTGGAGGGGTTCCACAGGGATTCCAACAGTGCTGCAGGTGTGGGAGGACTTTGTGGGTTTACCTGCTGTTGCCGATTTCTGGTGGTTGTAATGGTAGTTATTGCTGGATCCGTTCCAACTCTGTAGCTACCTGGGGAGGCAGGTTGGACTGGGGCCGTTCGGAAGTCTTCACTAGATTCCCTCGTACCGTGCGTCTGGTGTTGAGCACTTTCTTGTTTTACTCTTTAAAAATAGATATACTTGTAGCTCCTACATAGAAGTGGGAGAAAAATGAGGGAGGGGGTAACAATGTTCAAGAAGAAAAGTAACCGCTCTGTATATCAACTTGACAATAAAATTAAACTTTAAAAAGTTGAGTGTTGTTTACATTAACAAGTCTAGTGTGAAGACCATATCACTGGGAGGTTGACTTTGAAGTGGTTTGTGCTTCTCTTTCTGTTTTTTGCTTTGTTTTGTTTTAGCAGTACTGGGACCTAAATACAGGGCCTAACTGCTGTCTCTTAGCTTTGTTCTTCAAGGTTGGCATTCTCCACTTGAGTCACAGCTCCACTTCTGGCTTTTTGATGGCTAATGGGAGATATGAATCTTACAGACTTTTCTGCCTAGGATGGCATTGAACCAGTATTCTCAGATCTCAGCCTCCTGAATAGCTAGTACAGACCACAGCCATCTTTCCTGATTGTTTTCTTGTTTTTGTTTGACATGTGACAATTATCTTCTAAAATTGCTATTACTCTCACTTGGAGCCAAACTAATGCCCATCTCCGCACCCCCACCACCACACACACACTAGGTCTTGGACTTTGAATTTCCAAAGTTGAAAAAGAAATACATAAACTTTTCCCCATCAAACTAGCTGCTTTGGTCATTTCATTACAATAAGATAATGTTGAGATTATAGTAAATAAGAAGAAAAGCACTGAAAGGATAATGGTAAAGTCTTTAATTTTGGAGAATGTTGAAGATCCAAGCTTGGCCAAATCTAGTGAATGACTACTGGGATCTCAGCGACTTCACCCTAGGAGAATGCCACTCTGGAAACTTCTGGTATAGTCCCTGCCTATGAGAGACTGGGAGGTGCTGGGGCTGCTTCAGTCTTCCTTCACTCTCCTCCCCTTGTTTGTATCAGGAGATCTAGATTCCAAATGGCACATAGATGCATCTAATTGGTGGCAGAGACTAGATCCTGGTCTTTGCCCTAAAACCTAGAAAGGCTTGGAAACAGTCATCTTTCTTTCTTTGGGTCTGTAGGGAAAGTTAGGCTCTACAATAGAATTATCTCCTGGATATAGGGTGAGAAACAACAATAATGAATGTACATTCCAGGTCTAGTGTTTACATTGCCTTTATCCTTAGACTGTTTGCATTCTTGTTACCTTTTCATCACAGTTTCAGGTGATAATTCTCTCAGACAATGCCAATTTGGAAGGAAGGTTAAAAAAAATGATGGTAGTAGATTTTTTTTCCTCACAATTTCCTTTTTTGGGGGGCAATGAAGGTATTTCAGAAGCTTAAGGACTTCACATCTCATAAATCAAAGCTGATTTATTTTATTTTCCTAAGTCAACTATTGACCAAAGGTAGTCGAATGAGCCTGGTGACCAAGATTTGTAATATTCCTTCACACTTTTTGAGACTCAGTTCCACTACAGAGAAACATTCAGTCTGTGTTAGACAAGATAAAGCAATGGAAATAACTCATTGTTAGGCAACAAATACTCTCTGCTAGGGTCAGGAATTGCTTATTCATAGGAAGGACATTTACAGGCTGAAGAAGACTCAATTACCAAAACACTATCCTTTCTCAAATCCCACAAGCAACTGTGTGGCCAGGTTCTCCATGTTGTTTGATAGACCTACTCCATCCTTATTGTTTCCCATGCAAGAAGATACATTTGGGGACAATCCTATTTCAAGGTCATGAAAATATAAGGACAAATACTCAGCTATTTTAATAGCTAGACTGGAATAATTTCCACCCCGCAATAATAGTTTTATTTTCTGAACATATTCTTAAAATTGTATTAAGTACTTTACATATATTAGTCTGCAATTTACATAACCACACTAATATACCACAGTCTTATCTCATGAAAAACCATGAAAGAGTTTAACCTCCTTGTGCAGTAATCGAGGAGACTGAAATGTCAGCATATTTCATTAGAGGTGCCAAAGCTACTTGCCCAGAGCATCAACAGGTGATTTTAAGAAAATATCAGTTCCTTATCTATGTTCCCATTTTTCCTTTCTCATAACTAATGAGCTGATTTCATAAAAAATATTAAAAAATTGTCCATGTTTGACATGGTGCTCAGCCCTGCAGTGCATACCAGTCCTGAGTTCCTGAGTCCTTATCTCCATGGCATTAAGAAGGTTGTTTCTTCATAGCTCTCACTAACAACTTCAGCAGTAAACTTTGCTTGGATGCTTTCAACTGCAGGCACAATTAGCCCCAATTTTCAAAAACAGGACTAATCACCATAATTTACAACGATAATGAACAATCCTGTCTATAAAACAACAGTATAAAAGAGAGAGGAAACAGCTAGGGAATAGGCTAAGGAATTCATTTTTTTTTTTTAAAGAAGATTCAATTGCATCTGAAGGAGAAAACCTGACTCTCCCTGTGGAGAGCTCCTGAAGATGGTCTGTCCTTAATGGCCTTTTCAGTTCTGCAGGTTTCCCCCACCCTGCTTTCCAGAACCATTCTCCCTGCCCACAGGGGTGGAATTTGGTCACTTACTTTTCTGTGTCTTCTCAATGTAGAACAATGACAGAGATGTTAACCTCCTATAGTCACTTTCCTTGTGCTTTGCATTTGTGAAAGGACTCTGATTGTCTTATTCACAACTCTCTGAGCAGATCTGCCAGCAAGAAGAACAGGTCTCATGGACCAGATTAACTGTTATTTGGCGTTTATACCCATTGAAGAAAGGAATGGTCCAAAGCAATCACAGATCAGATCATTTAATGATTTAAGCCACTTTCTTTCAGATTCCTCTCTTGCTATCAGATACTCTATCAAGTGAGCCACAACCCTAGCTTCACTTTGCCTCATTTATTTTCAAATTAGATTCTCATTTATGCCCAGACTGGACCGCAATCCTTCTACTTAGACTTCCTCTGTTGCTGAGGATGATAAGGGTATACCATATTGCCCAGCCATTAGTTGAAATTGAATCTTGAAAACTTTTATTACTCAACTGGTCTATGTTGTCTTTTCTGCCTCCTAAGCAGCTCGGATTATAGGCTTGCGCCACTGCAGCTGACTTAGATGCTACTTTAATAACTGCATGATCTCAGTCATAATTGTTCCCCAAAGTTCTGAGTATGGAAAGTCTGGTTTCCAATTGAACAGTGTTCAGAGTGAGCATTTAGAGGTTCATCATGATGTCTCTGACATTATGGATAAATGCCTCTGTTGAGGTGATGGAATTGGTAGAAATGGGACTTAGTTGGAGGATGAAAGCCACTAACATAAAATCTTTTGTAGGGTGTGTTGTCCCATGATCTCTGACTCTGCCACCAGGGTGGCACCAGCTTTTCTCCACTATATGTTCCTTGAAATGCTTGTTTCCCTCTGAGATCAAAGTTACCATGGACTGAAACTTCTGAAATCATTAGGCAAAATGAATTGTTGCTCTTGTAAATTTCCTTTTTTAAAAAAAATCAAATCTCCGGTGTTTTGATTACAGCTGTGCCAAGCTGACTAACACTAGTACCAACTAAAAACCATTGGCTTTGAATTAATAATTAAGAAGATGATTCAATTTTATTTATATGCTTATTTTTTACACTAGGGTAGCAGGTAATTCTCAATCCAGTCACACACAGCAACTGCTATAATAGCAATCAGGAGATTTGCATTGTCATTTAGATGACAAAATGACAAAGAAAAATGCCATGCTGTAGGAACTAAGGCAAGAAGTTTATAGAACTTTCATTAAGAAATTTCAAAAGTTTTTTTTAATCAAACTGACATTTTTTTCCAGAAATTTATGCAAGAGGTAAATGACATTTCTGTGGGATATTTGCCTCCTTTAAAATATAATAGCATAATTGTCCTCATCCCCCTTGTGTACAGGGGCCACAGTTTCTCCCAGGGATGGAACTGATATGTTAAACTTTTCTTCATTTTCAGTTATGGTAGATCCTATGAAAATAGTTATCTGAAAGTGTTATAGATACATTTACAATCCCAACAGTGAGGTAGCTTGAGCTCTTCTCATTGTTATACATTTTTTTCAACACATGGTAATGCCCAACTTCTAGTTTTGTCAGAATTAATATAATCAAATTGCTTTATGGTGCATTTTTATTTATATTACCATTATTATTAAAACTGTGAACACTTTTCACTGATCATTATTATTAAAACTGTGAACACTTTTCACTGATCATTTAGATGACTTCCTCATAACCAAATGATTCTTTAACACTTGTGACTATTTTTTCCTGTTGATTTAAGATAGTTTAAAAGACAGTTAATTTTCAACTCATTTCCATTTTTTTTACAGAATGCATTGCTATATGGCCTAGGTTGACTTCAAACTCATTATCCTCCTAGTTTGTTCACCAAGTGCTAGAATACTAAGTGTGCACCTGGTATAATGTTTTTATTATGCACACTGCAAATATGTTTTGTTTCAATCGTTGGCTTGCCTTTGGGATTTTTTAATGTGTGTGTCAGTGAACGTTTACAATTTAATAAACTCAAGTTCTTCAATACTTTCAGAATGTATTTTTGCTTCATGTATTTTATTTGAGCAATACCTCCACATATAAATGTTTAATTTTCCATATTTTCAAAAATTCAAATGTTAGTTCTTATGTAGATATTAAATCTATATGGAATTGATTTTCATAACTATGTGACTTAGGAGTATGAATTCATGTTTTATATCTAGAAAGAGCCAACTTTCCCATTATCACTGTGTGAAATATGGTAATGTAACAAATTTTCTTATATCAATGAGTCCATTTTTAACTTTATATTAATTATGCATTTTCAAACCCTGCCCTCTCTTAGACCTTGATAAAAACATGCAACTATCCTAAGAAGTAGTGGTTTATTTCTAGGTCCTATTAGCTCAAAAATAAAATGATCCTTGGGCTGAGCTGGGAAGGTGGCTCAGTGGTAGAGTGCTTGCTTTGCATGCCTGAGGCCCTGGGTTCGATTCCTCAGCACCACATAAGCAGAAAGAAAAAAGCCGGAAGTGGCGCTGTGGCTTAAGTGGTAGAGCGCTAGCCTTGAGCTGAAGAGCTGAAGGACAGCGCCCAGGCCCAGAGTTCAGGCCCCATGACCGGACCCAAAAAAAAAAAAAAAAAAAAAGATCCTTCCTTTCTGCCCTCCCAATATCAATATCCTCTTTGGAGATTCCCAGCCATTTAAACACACCCTAGTGTTTGAACTGACATATCAATGTCTGTAATTAAATCCTGCTGAGTTTTGCATTACAGTATCATTAAATTCACACAGTTCTGGGAAGAATATTCATGATTCTCATCTTGTTACTTTAGGTTTTGCATTTTGCACATATATTCATACAATTTTATGACAGTAAGACATTATGATAGTTTTTTTCATTGTGATCTTGGCAAATACTTTGATTAATTTATTCATTGATACTTTCTTGATAGGGTGTCAATAATATTTGTCACCTAAACTGGTAGACTTTGGGGAATCTCTGGACACTAGATCAGAGGAAGTATGGACCAAAGATCATACCATAATTGGATCTCAGGTAAATAAAGATGGGTGATGACCCGACATTCTTCTGCATTTGCGTATTCAATGCTATGCTTCTCTTTATTAAACTTGCAAAAGTTTAAAGCTTTCTATGTAGAAAGCAATAAAATAATGGGAGAATTTGTTTTGTTTTCCCTCCTAATTACTATGTCAAGTGACTGCATGTTTTACAGACTTGAGTAACTAAATCTCCCTTAGTTCAAACCCTAAAACAAAATGTAGCATTTGGGAATAATTTTTGTAAACACAACTTTTGTGTGTGGCAGAGGTAAGGCTTGAATTCAGGATCTGGGTACTGTCTTTTAGCTTTTAACACACTTCAGTCTGACTTGAGCCAGAGCTTCATTTCCTGCTTTTTGGTTTAGGCAGCTTCTTTTTAGTCCCAGTTTTCTAACACTCGTTTTTTAAGGCCAAATACTGAATAGTGTTATGAAATATAGTTTAGTAATTTTGATTAAAATTTAATTTATTAGTTTGGTCAATATCAAAAAATAATTATTTGCTATAATGATCAATTAATTCTAGATTTTTACTGGTTAGTTAGACAAATTTTGGATCAAGACTTACCTGGTGGGGCTAGCTTTGAACCTTGAACTTTAGATTTCAGCCTCTTGAGTAGCTAAGATTACAAACATGATCCATTTTAGTTTAGTTTAGTTTATCCATTTAGTTTAGTTTATCCATTTTAGTTTCAGTTGTGAATAAAAACATGTGATAATTATTTGTCTGTGATTGGTTTATTTTACTTAATATAACAAGGACATAACTAAAGGATATGAAACTCTTATGCCAAAGAGATACCTACATTTCTCTGTTAACTACATTTCTATGTAACTTATTCAAATATCCAAAACATTGCAATAACAGACATATTCATCAGTGGATGAATGAACAGAGAAAATATGGTAAACATAAACAATGGAATATATTATTCAGCTCCTCACAATGGTAAAATCATGTCATTTGCAACAACCTGAGGAACAATATGTTGAAAGAAATACTCTTCCATTTAAATGAAACTCATACCATGCTATTTCTTAAAAGTAATACATGGGCATATTTTTGAATATTAATAGATTCAATATTTCTGTACATTTTACAATTTTGTCTAGCATTGAAGCATACATTTGATTTTATCAAACACTTGGACAACTTTTTCTATTTTTTCTAGCTTCATATGCTGATAAAAAAAAAGCTTCACCACTATGATGTCCAAAATTTTAAATCTCCATATTTTCTTTCCAGTTGTATTAAGGCATTTTTATTTTTATTATTAATTAGTTGAGATTTACTACAATAAGTTTGGGTGAATGTATTTTTTATACTCATTATTCTGGGAACAAAGTGACCTCTTTTTAACCTCAAAATAACATCTTTTTATTTCTATATAATGTTTAAATCTTTTCCCATCACATTCTGACATTTTGTTTACTATTTTTCTTTTTAAAAATCTATTTCTTGGCTCTCTCTCTCTCTCTCTCTCTCTCTCTCTCTCTCTCTCTCTCTTTCTCTCTCTCTCTCTCTCTCCCCTGTTATTGGGAAGTTTAAGTTCCAAAATAATTTATCCATATTTTTCTGTTTTTTATTTCTATACTTTTGATCTTATGTTTATGCAATTTTCCATGTACCTTAATTTCAAAGAGATTGTTTCTTATATATGACTATTTCTTACTTTAACATTCAAATCTTATTTTAAACATCATATACACTTGTTTCTGGAAAGTTAGTAATACATTTGTTGGTTTGATGATGATAGTTTTGTAGTGTTGTTTCCATTGAGTTTATTTATTCTGTTGATGTTTATTTTGGAATCATGCTTAAATGGTGATGAGCTTCAACTGTCCATTAATATCAAAACTGAGCATTAAAGAATTAGTAGATCATTAAATTCTAAAATAGATTTAAAGGAATTGGTGAAGTTACTAAGAATTTGAGGTTGGAATTCTCAAGTTGAAGAGATCTCTGCTGAGGGATTTCACATGTCTCTTGCCTGCTCTTGTAGGTAATTATCTTGATCTTCCCATAATGTTGCTCAGCTTCTCCAGAAAGGAATGTGCTGTTGGAAATATAGTCAGTCCTTGTAATCATTATGAGGCAGAGAGAAAGAGAGACCAAGAGAGAAAAGCAAAGAGAGACTCATGCACAGGCAGAGAGAAAAACAGAGAAAGAGAGAGAAGACTGAGTTCTAACATTGCTTTGATACTGTGCCTGACTTCACTCTTTTCTGAGCAAATGTACTCTTGCATATGTTGCTATTATAAAGGCTCAGTTGCATGCAGGTAATGAAGTCATTCATTTGTGGTAAAGCAAAATTGAAAAAAAGGACCTATCTGCTTTTTTTATATACAGTGATCCCTTGCCTATCATGGGCGTTACATTCCAGACACCTTCACAATAAGTGAAGATCCGCAATGCATTATATTCATTTTATTATTTATATATTTTAAGGCTTTATAAACTCTCCCTACTCTCCTATAAACTTTTGTGTCTCTTATTAACTTTTCCCATACTCATAAACAATTCATATGCTCTTAAACACTTTCTCCACTCTTGAACTTACATAATTTTAACAACATATAAAATTCTATATGGCTACTCACCAGTGATGTATACTACAACTTGAATGATGAAGATCATGAAATATGGAGCTGTGCAGTACTGATGGCAATGAAGGTGATGACGATGAAATGAAGAAGAGCATTACAGTTCTATTGAAGGTACCACTTTATCAGGTGCTTTGTCAGGTGGGTGCAGCATCTTCACCCTGGGCCATAAATTATGTATCCATTAAAGGCATAGGCGTAACTGATCTCTTCATCTGAGTGATGAACATAGTTTTGGAGAGTTGCTGGTGCCGCTTTTTCTTCTGAGTGAGAAAGTTTTTATAAACTGACATGCCACTCTTGATTTTATTGATGAAGTGCAACAAACAAAGCATCTGAGGGTCCCATTCTTCAGCCACTACCTGAAGTTCTTTGGCCATTTTGACCATGGTTGGAAGATAATCAAGTGTTAGGCCAAACTCCTCCTCTTCTCCAAGCTATAGTTTGTCATGTTCTTCACTTTCTTGTTTTGTTTTGTTTTTGATCGGCCATGGGGGGGCTTGAACTCTGTGTTTCAGCACTGTCCATGCGTTTCAGCACAAGGCGAGCACTCTACCGCTTGAGCCACAACACCACTTCCTCTCTTCTTCACTTTCTGACTTGTCTCATTCATGTTAAAAACTTGTTCAGGCTTATAGCCCCCTTCCTCCATGATGGATTTGAACACATTTTTCAAATAGTCCTTGGCTCTGGCTGTATCCACAGAGTCAGCTTCTCTATGCAGAAAAGTGCTCTTGAGTCCAAAGAATCTTTGAATTTTGTCAAACCAGCCCTTGCTGGTACTGAATGGGGTGAATCTGGTTGGGGAAGCACTTGACGGTCCTGCTTCTGCATCATGGTCCTCATCTTCAACCTCTTCACCATTATGAACTTCCAGGCTTTCCACAAAACTATCATAAAGTTTCTTGGTTTTTGTCCAGATGGTGTTGGTATACAATGAAATATTCTTCTGCTTACAGTCATTTATCCACAGGGCCGTTGAAGACTCCATCCTCACAATGGCTGTATTGAGAGAAGTGGCCATCATCCTTGCAGTCTTGTTAAAAGGCATCATTGCCTACAGCTTTTGCTTCCTTTAACATATCTTTGATGGTAAGCTTTGTCCTCTGGTGCTTAGGTGCACTGAAGCCTTAGAAGGCTCATAAGATTTGAGTGGCATATTAGGGCTTGAAACTAATCCAAAATTTTATGAAAATTTCACAAAAGTATAGCTCTGCAGTGCAATACTATGCACAGTGATCCGATGTCAATGTGATGTGGAGAAGGAGATGTTGAACATATGGAATCAGTGTGGGAGCACAAACACACCAACACTTCAGTCACTGAGCCAATCAGTGCCCAGGATATAGAAAACAGTGCTGTGCTTGGTGGCCTTCCATTCCCTCAACCAATAGGGTACTGTGTACAGTACAATCTCTCCTTGGTAGTCACATACTACATTTCCATTGTGTAGGTTATAGTATTCATCTACTTGATGAAATACACACTGCATTTTATTTCCACTTAATATTCTTTTAATATGTTTGAATTAACATGTTTATATTTTTATATTATTTTAAATTTTTAGGCAAAAATAATTAAAATCATAAATATTATTTGAATACCTATATACCTCAAAATCCTGCCATATAGTGAAAATTCTGCGAAACACAATTAGATAGTTTATTTAAAACTCATGATTCAATGAAGCTGCAATAAGTGAACTGTGGCATAGTGAGGGCCAACTGCATGTAAAACCCATTTTCTGGCCTGGTAAGTTGGCTCAGTAGTAAAGTGCTTGCCATTCATGCATGAGGCCCTGGGTTCAATTCCCCAGCACCACATAAGCAAAAAGAAAAAAAAGCCGGAAGTGGCGCTGTGGCTCAAGTGATAGAGCGCTAGCCTTGAGCTGAAGAGCTGAGGGACAACGTCCAGGCCCAGAGTTCAGGCCCCACGACCAGACTCCCCCCTGTCCCCCAAAAAAGAATAATTTTAAAAAGAAGGGAGGGTCAAAAGACTTCACATAGAACTCCCCTATGACCCAGCAATCCCACTTTTGGGCATTTACCCTAATGTTTACAAAAAAGACCACACTAAAGCTACCAGCACAACCATGTTTATTGCAGCATTATTTACCATAGCTAAGATATGGAACCAACCCAGATGCCCCTCAGTAGATGAATGGGTCAAGAAAATGTGGTATATATACACAATGGAATTCTATGCCTCCATCAGAAAGAATGACATTTCCCCATTTGTTAGGAAATGGAAAGGCTTGGAAAAAATTATATTAAGTGAAGTAAGCCAGGCCCAAACAAACATAGGTCCCATGGTTTCCCTTATTTGCAATATCTAGTATAGGTATGAGTCAAGCGTAAAAAGTCAGATAATGTGATGTTAGGAAAAAGAACCCTCAAATATGTATTTTAATGTTTTTGTTTCTTTCATGCATGTGTTTCTAACGCATGTATAAGATTATTTCTTTGTTGCTTTGTATGGCCCTCCCCCACAGTGTAACGCCCGCTTTCACTATATTTGATGTCAGTATAACATGTGGAGGAGATGGGGACAAACAAGTCGTTTAAGGATTCAGGTGGACCTGTTGCAACAATGAGAAGTACAAAATGTCATGTCAAAACCAGCTTTACAATGTCGGTGTGTGGGGGGGAGGGGGGGTATGATTGGGTGAGGTGGAGGGGGGAGGCTGGGAAGGGAGGTGAAGGGTAAACAAAGGAGGAGGCTGCAATGCTTGGTAAGAAATGTATGCATTTTCCTGCCCATGTAATTGTAACCCCTCTGTACAGTATGTTCTCAAATAAAATAAAATAAAATTAAAAAAAAAAAAAAAAAAAAGAAGGGAGGGTAATGTTCACAGCAAAACTGAGTATAAGGTACTGAGTTCTACATACCTCCTGACCCCCACATCTGGGCTCAGCCTCGTGTAGTCTCCATAACCTATACTAGGGCTTTACATTTGTTATAGTTGATGATCCTACAGTACTATGATTATCACCTAAACATCACAGTCTATAACATGATTCATTTTTGTTATAAATTCTGCTAGATGTGAACAAAGATAAAATAACTTTTATTCCACATTGTAGTACCATTCAGAATAATCAGTGCTTTAAAAATTATCTATTGCCATATGTATGATCTTTCCTAGATAAACTCCAGCAACTACTGATATTTTAATTATCTCTATAGCCTTGCCTTTTAACGATTGCCATAATACTATATATGGCCATTTTATATTAGATTATTTCACCTATTAGTATAGATTTAGGTGTCTTCTAAGTCCTTTCATGGCTTGATAGTCCTTTTCTTTTAAACACTATATAATATTCCATTATCAGGATGAACTTCAATTTGTTTAGCTTTCATAGATGAAGACTATTTCGCTGCTTCCAACTAGTCCTGCTCAATAGAACTTATCCTAAATCCATGGGAAAGTTTAGTATACATAAATTTTTCAACTGTTTGGGGAAACATACTCAGGAGCATGATTGCCAAATCTTATCCTAAGAAAGTTTAATTTTGTAAGAGAATTCTAAGCTCTGTTCCAAACTGATTGTCAAAGTTAGCATCCCAAAGCATTGTTAAGGTTCCTGTGTGTACATCCTATTGTAAATCTTTCTCCTGTTCTTGCTTTTTAAAATGTATGAAGTTACACATATTTATGCTGGACAGAGTGCTGTGCCAAAGAGTAGTCTTACTTTTAAAGAAGAATGCATGATAAAAACCAACCACTCACATATGCAATAAATTAATAGCTGAGCTAATTATCAAGTCATACTTTTCATTGTTTAAGCTGCCACAGTGATATTTTTGTCATTAACTAGAGGCCTAATCACAAAATAGTGGACTTCATAGTAAATGCTGATGTGAATGCATTTCTCTGGGCAGCTTCTATCTCTCCTAAATTAATTGACATTGAGGTATACTTTGTGGGGCTTAGATCCAGATGGATAAAAATCCTGGCTTCTATCTATAAATAGCAATATGCTGTCCTTTTCAATTAGGTAAACTTAACAATGACTTTGTTTATCAACACAAAGCCAGATTTCTAATCTGGGAGAAAAAAGGAAAATATTAAGGGTTTCTTAATAAATGTACAGTTGATTGAACTTGTCCTTGTACAGTGGACAAAAATATGCATAGTTTTCTTTCTCTTTGCTCTCACCTAATAAACCATACTTAAAATCATTACAGAAAATGGAGAAAATTGATAGAATTTTTATGATCAAACACATTTTCCAATTAGTGTTGGCATCTCAATATAATGACAATAAATGTTATTAATTTAGCTTTCTAGGTCTTATTCAGAGATTTTTCAAAAAAGTCAGTTTAGAAGAAGTTTAGATCAAAAGATACAACTAACCTTGTAAGATCATTGAACTAAAGATTGCTTTTAAGTTTTCTTCCTTGTATGTGACTTATTTCTCTCAAATATATTTGCAAATTCAGAGAGTAGCAATGTATAATGTCTTTAAAGACAATATCCACAACAGTATTCCAAATGGAATTTTATATAACTATTCTTAAACAAAATATCATCATTAATAAAATACTTCTGCTTCACAAAATCATTGGAAACTCACCAAAAGTTACACATTGGAATTTTTAAAATACTTTATCTACCTGCTATGTTTATATCAAGACTTTGACCAAAGAAAATATTATAGACAGTGATAAATCTTAATATGGGGCCCTTAATAAAGTTATTCTCAGACAAATGTGAGATAAAAATATGTGTTGTTTTTAGCTTCTATATTTTGGGACAATTTGATTTTTAACAATGGGGTCTGAACCCAAGTTCTCAGATATGCTGAGCCAAGGGATTACCTGTAAATTATAACTGCAGCCCAGGGACAACGTGTTAATCAAAATAAAATATGAAAATACTTGATAAAGACATATGCACTTATCTAGCCTTATCTCACACACACAAACACACATATACACTCAGATGATACTCTTTAGGATTACTTCCTGATGAAATTTTTGTAGCTTGAAATTTCTTAAGTTAATGGTGTGGTTAATATATCTAACTAAACCTTTAAGACTAGTCTACCTTAAATATGCTCAGTACACTTACACTGGCCTATAGTTGGGCATATCATTCAACTCAGTCTGTCTTACATAAGGTATCCTTGCAGTCTGTCACATGGCTGACCACCATTATCACTTCCTAGCAAACAAAATGTGACATCTCATTTCACTAGCCTGGGAATTGATCACAAGTAAGCATATAAAATATGCTTTGATTTTTTACTACTTTATTTGTTTTTAGGTCATGGGACTTGATCTCAGTGTCTTCACTCTTACTTAAAATTCTTTAGTTCACAGCAGGTGCTCTAAACCTTGAGTTACTCTTCTAGGTTGTCTTTGGTGGTTAATTGAAGCTAGTCTTGAAGACTTTTCTGCCTACGCTAGCTTTGAATTTTAATCCTCCATATCTTCATTTATTTCTTGATCAGTTAGAATTATAGATCTGAGCAACTGGAATCTGGCCCAAGTATAGGTTTTTAGGAACTCAAATCACTCTAGCACTATATTATATTTTTGCAAAAAAAGAAAGAAAAGAAAAATACTTATAAGTCAAAACATCCTGTGTCAGAACTCATCTGGAGTGAAATATAAATGGCTCTCTTCAATCTTCATGACTAGAGCAGTCTTGGCTAGCTTGATTTCTACTAACTCAAAGAAAAATGTATGAAAGTGTCATAAATTGAAGGGATCAGAAGGAATATGGTGACTGATTAGTTGCCATTTTACAGAGAAACTCTCTGAGTCTTTTTCTTGTGGGCATAGAAATGAGAGATCTAAATGTCTTAAAATGACTTAAATTGAGGGTTAATTCATGTGAAAGAAGAACATAGGCTATGAAAAATGTAAAAGCATGAGGATTAATAGAAACAAGCAGAATGAGAGTCTATGAATTAAGAGCCAGAGCTCAATCCAGAGCCTTCTTTCCCAGCTGGCCCTTAAGTAACCTGAAGGCTTGATTATTCCCTATCCACAGTGTTTCTCTGTTTGAGTGGAATGGGGCCTCAGTCCTACCAGTCCTGGTAATTTAGGACTAGTCAGTGCCTTTATCTGTCTGTCTGGCTTGCCTTGCAGAAGTCTCCCTCATAAACAATGGCTAAGATTGTGGCTAAGAAGTGTCGAAGGACCCTGCTGTCCTCAACGTGAGCCAAGGGTGTCTGCTGTTCTTAGCTCATGGTCCTCATGCTAATTTTCCAGCTTACTGTGCATTTCTCAGAGTGGAGAACTTGGAAGGTAGACTTGGATTTTTCTCCTATTGAAGAAAGTCAGAAAAAGCATGTGAAAGATTCATTATCTAATATGTATTGCTGTTGAAGAGGAACCAATCACAGAGGGGTGACGCTTGTAATGCCATTCTCCATCATATTTTGAGCGGTCTTCTCCACTCTCAATGACTTTATTTCTCTAAGCCTTTGGTTAAGTCCCTACATATGTCAATAGTTATTCACATTTCATAGTTTTGATATGAGGACTCAATAACCAAAATAAAATAGCAGTTAATACAACCATAAAATTCCTCAATTAATGACTAGAGCCTGTAGGGGGTATTAAGATTGGTCATTAAAACTGTGTTCCAAGATAGGTATAATTATTAGTTTAATCTTATTGTTAAAAGAAAAAAGGCTCAGATTGATTCAATAACTCATCCAAAGTCAAAGAATCCATAAATAAAAGAAAACATATTTAGATAGGAGCCTAAAATTATTGCCAGCACTTCATAGTGTGCAACATAGCAATAAGTGTTAGTTGTTGACTGACAATGTTGATTACTAAGATTCATTGAACATATAGAAACCTTTCTATTTATTGTTAATATTATTTGCAAGACTACAGATGGAACTCACCATGGTTTTATAATTGTCAGGCAAGCATTCCACCACTCAGTTTTAGTGTCAGTCTTCTACCCCAGCTTTATTCTTAGTTTCATAGATTTAAGGCCTCATTTCTTCTGTTCCACAAAAGATTTTTAAAAAATCAGAAAATATTTACTCTTATTTCACTATTTTCCTCTATTTTCTCCTTACCTTTCACTCTCCATATTTATTCACTGAAACTGCTCCTTAGACAGATATTGTGTCATAGGTAGATGGTAGGTCAGGTTAGATTTAGGGAGGTGTGGACAACTATGACAGAGCAGTTGTCCAAACCCAGTTGGCTTTATATATAAGATCCATGAGGTTGTTCTCTCTTAGGGAAGCATGGTAGACTGTGCTGTATCCAGTCCTCCCTCAGTTTCTAGATGATAGAGCTCCACATCTGTGATTGCAGAAGCAAGAAAAAAAGGAGAATGTCATGTGTAAATTGGCTTGGCTTATAAAGCTCTGTCTGAAAGGGAGGCATTTCACCTCCATTTATCTATCCTCTTCCAGATGTATTCCATGCGCACAGCTAATTTTAAGGAGATGGAAAACTATGGTATCCTATTGTGAGAGGCACCTATGCCTCATTTCTACTAAGTTTGAAGAAGCAAGATACTTCCCATTACTGCATTCTCTAATTGCCTATCATTGCTTCACTTATTCATTCAGTCATTCACTAAATGTATATTATATGTTAGACACTGGAGGTATGGCAAATGATCAAATTTAATAAGAAGAATGAGAGTAGCTCTCATGAAATCTAGATTGCAAAGGAAGAAAAGAAAGTACATAATTTGAAGGTGATGAGGACATGACACTAAGGAAAATAAAGCAGGAAAATGATATTGTGTAGGACAAGACTTCTTTGGAAATCATATCAGTAGAGCCATCTTGTTGAGAATGTAAATTCTACTCTGAAAGGGAGTAGAGTATAGCATGGGCCGTATTACATGGAGAATCAGGGAGACCCTGCTATTCCGAGACAACAGAAAACCCAAATATCCTAAGACAGTAAAACAGCCCAGAGTGGAGAGGGTCCCAATGAAGCCTAGAAGGAAACAAGGAAAGAAGGGCTTGGGAGACACTAAGTGTGGTGGGACAAGGAAGCACTAAGCTGGGAGGTGTACATGATAGGCCCAGAGACCATTAAGATACTTCAACTTTGATATTCTCTGGAAAGAGTTCTCCAGTCAAGTATCTTTTCTCTTGATTTGATCTGCCTGTTGATAACTGCCTGAATTCCTGTCCATTTTATAAGAGGACTGCCAGGAAAAGTTGCTTGATGGGTGATCAGATAGTGTTATGTATCAAATTAGAGAAGGAAAAATCACTCCTTAGAAAGAAAGCTTGTCAACTTGGACCACTCAAAGTCCTGGAACATGACAAGGAGCTTGAAGATTCTTGACAAAACCCCCATGGTGTAGGCTAGAAAAGGATGTAGCCATGATAACTAAGCTACTCAGCCTGAATACCCACAACAATGACTGACTTATTGTTAAGTAACAAAAGTTTATAGAAGGGGCAAATTTGGAAGAGAAATTATCAATTCAATTTTAGGCATTTGAGTTTCAAAATGTCCATTAGATATCATAACAAAATATCTGTAGAAAGTTTGACATCAATATTCCACATTTGAGAGTGATGTTTGGGTGGGATCCGCTGCCTGCAAACAGACTCTTAACTTCAAAGCAGATTGTGAGTATACAGAGCATGAGGATGTGTATGTAGTGTCCTGGTATAATTGCAGTGGGCTTATTTAACCTGTTTTTCTCCCTTCAGTTTTATTTCCCTCCTGAATTATGAGAAGAAGCACTTGTAACCTCTATTGGTTCTTCATGTTGAAAGCAAAATGAGTTGGAAATGTGTGTGTGTGTGTGTGTGTGTGTGTGTGTGTGTGTGTGTGTGTGTGTGTGTGTGTGTGTGTACTGGGCCTTGAACTCAGGTCTTGGACACTTTCCCTTAATTTATTTGCTCAACGCAGGTGGTATACTACTCAACTTCTGGCTTTTTAGTGGAAAACTTGAGAAAAGAGTCTCATCTACTTTTCTACCCTGGCTTTAGACCTCTATTCTCAGATCTTAGCCCCCTAAATAGCTAGAATTATAGGTAAGGGACTCCAGTGTCCAATAACAAAAAATGATCTAAATAAAGAAGGAATAATTTTCTTAATGAGCTGCTAGCCTGGTGGGCATAGGATAGTAAAAGGGTTCATTTCATTCCTTGATCTAATGCAGAGTTACTAGTGCTAAGCCTTGCTATCTTTCCTAGGAAGTCAAAAAGAACCAACAAAGTTTCCTTGTCTTAATGTTTGTTTTGTTCCAGTGTAGGGGTCATTGTGGATCACTTCAAGTAGAAGAGATGCCTGATTAAGGCATCAGTAAATCAGGGAATGAGGAGCTGAAGAACTCTTAAAGACAGATGCTTCATCAGTATACTCAATTAGGTACCATACTTCCAAGTGAAGACTGCAGGCTATGAATTCAGGTCTCATGTAAAGTCCACATTTTCATAAAATAGGAAACGTATTTCATGAGACACTGCTTGGACACTCATTATCTCAGAAGAAACACAATTTTCGGTCCACCGTCACAATTAGGGTGCTTGTGTTGCTAATTAAATTTCAATGTCTAGTTTGTTTACTCAGTTTTACCATTAAAAATGCTTGTTTTGTTTTTATAAGATGTTGAAGACTCGTTAGGTTGGGAAGGAAATTACAATGACTCCCATCCATAAACATAGACTTGATTAGTAGGCCTGTCCCTTCCCAGCCCTCCACAACAACACTATGCCCTCACCACCTAGGCTGTTCAGAGTCAATGCCACCCACAACAGTGGACAGCAGCCTTTCAATGCAAGTTCCTAGGGATCATCTCTTAGTCATCTTGCAGGGAACTTCAGAGATCAGAAAAAGACTCTTGGCCAGAGAGCAGTTTCCTACTGACATCTGCACATAGATCATCATGGCTTTGATGAGTCATAGCCACATTGAGATGATTTTAATATTAAATGTGTTACTTTCAGAAACCAATGGAGGGATAAAATAAGATGCTAATTGCCAATTAACCACTAACAAGCTAGAGGTAGAGGTGTGGGTTAAGTGAAATAGTGCCAGCCCTGAATGAAAAAGCTAAAGGCCTAGATCATGGGTTCAAGAACTAGTACCACAGCATGTGCGTGCACACACATACACACACACACACACACACACACACACACACACACACACAAAGTCAGTATGTAATTCTTGGCAAGTAAAGTTTTGTAAATCCAGCTAAAATCTGGTATCAATACAACATCGTTTAGGGTTGACTTTTAAATCATATGCATTTTGGTGCAGCTCACATTCTGACAAAAAATTCCTTATATATACTAGACATTTCCAATAATCATGTGCTCTGTACCCTACATCTCCTGTACCTAACATCTCCTTTCCTTCACATTGATCATTTTTGGTTCAATTTCAATGAACAAACTTTTCTATTCGAAATCAGAATCAAACCTATCTCTTTTACAAAGCCTGCTTTATGCAGATGTGCCATCTGCCCTCTTTCCTCCATGTTTTTTCTAGTAATAGCATTAGTAACAATCACTTTTTCATTATCTTACAGGTATATGTTACAAATCAGATACTACATGCATAAAACGTCTTCATTTAATACTCTTGAAAAGAATCTCTGAACTGCAAATTTATGATCCAGTGTATAGATGAGAGTACAGGCATAAAGAAATTGGAAGTCTTTTTCGGGACACACAAGTCTTTGATTATAGTATTGAGAGTAGAGGATATGTTAAACTGATATATTTGGTGACTGTTGAGACTAACATTCCCTTTGACATTGTTTTCCTCTTCAAGAAGACTAGACTTAATGGAAAATTCATACTCTGACTTCTGATCAATGGTTGATATTTCTCCACTTTTCATGTGTACCTTCCAACCATAGCTTTGAGAGCATTGTGCCTCACCCATTAAAAATACAGACTAGAGAGCTCAAATCAATATTTAAGCACATGCTGGACTGAAATTATTTTAAAGCAAAATGATGTGTGAATTTCACGTGAAAATGGCTGAGCAATAAAAATATTACCAGGCATGACAATAGGAGAGAAAAGGTCAAATCAGGCCTTTGTTTCTCTTCATGGAACACCTGAGTTCTTATGTCTTGAAAATAGTCAAGGGGCTAATGATCATTTTTTTTAAATTTAATTTTATTTTATTTGTGACATTATTGTACAGAGGGGTTACAATTACATGGGGAGGATAATGCGTACATTTCTTACCAAGCATTGCAGCCTCCTCCTTTGGTTGACCCTTCACATCCCTTCCCAGCCTCCCCCCTCCCCCCCAATCCCAATCCTTCTCCTTCTCCCCCCTCCCCCCCCTCCCACACCGACATTGTAAAGCTCGTTTTGGACATGACAACTTGTACTTCTCATTGTTGCAACAGGTCCACCTGTATCCTTAAACAACTGGTTTTTCCCCATCTTCTCCACAAGTTATACTGACACCAAATATAGTGAAAGCAGGGGTTATACTGTGGGGGAGGGACATACAAAGCAACAAAGAGATAATCTTATAAATGCGTTAGAAACACATGCATGAAAGAAAAAAACATCAAAATACATATCTAAGGGTTCATTTTCCTGACATCACATTATCTGACCTTTTCCGCTTGACTCATACATATACTAGATATTACAAATAAGGGAAACCATGGGACCTATGTTTCTTTGGGCCTGGCTTACTTCACTTAATAGAATTTTTTCCAAGTTTTTCCATTTCCTAACAAATGGGGCAATGTCATTCTTTCTGATGGAGGCATAGAATTCCATTGTGTATATATACCACATTTTCTTGATCCATTCATCTACTGAGGGGCATCTGGGTTCGTTCCATATCTTAGCTATGGTAAATAATACTGCAATAAACATGGTTGTGCTGGTAGCTTTAGTGTGGTCTTGTTTGTAAACATTAGGGTAAATGCCCAAAAGTGGGATTGCTGGGTCATAGGGGAGTTCTATGTGAAGTCTTTTGAGGAACATCCATACTGCTTTCCAAAGTGGTTGAACAAGTTTACATTCCCACCAACAATGAAGTAAGGTTCCTTTCTGTCCACATCCCCTCCAGCATCTGTTGTTGTTAGAGTTCTTGATTTTTGCCGTTCTAACTGGGGTGTGGTGATATCTCAATGTTGTTTTGATTTGCATTTCTTTTATGGCTAGGGATGTTGAACATTTCTTCATGTGTCTGTTGGCCATCCTTCTTTCTTCTTCAGAGAAGTTTCTCTTTAAGTCTTTCTCCCACTTATTTATTGGGCAGTTGTTTCTTTGAGGATTTGTTTTTGGGGGGTTTAATTTTTTGAGTTCCAAGTATATTTTAGATATGAGACCCTTGTCCGTTGTATGGCTAGTAAAGATCTTCTCCCAATCCGTGGGCTTTCTATTGATCTTGCTAGCTATGTCATTTGCCCTGCAGAAGCTCTGCAACTTTATGCAATCCCATTTGTCCAACCTTTCTTTGATTTGTTGTGTTTCTGGGTCTCTATTAAGAAAATTTCGGCCTGAGCCAAGGAGACCTAGGGTTTCTCCTATTCCATCCTGTAATGTTTTCAGAGTGTCTGCTTTGACTTGGAGGTCTTTGATCCATTTGGAGTTGATTCTGGTGCAGGGTGATATATAAGGATCTAGCTTTAGTTTTCTACATGTAGTTAACCAATTTTGCCAGCACCATTTACTGAAGAGGCTGTCTTTCTTCCATTCTATTTTTTTAGCTCTCTTATCGAAGATTAGATGGCTATAGGTCTGTAGGTTCATTTCTGGGTTTTCAATTCTATTCCATTGGTCCTGAGGTCTGTTCTTATGCCAATACCAAGCTGTTTTGATTACTATGGCTTTATAGTAGAGTTTGAAATTTGGTATTGATATTCCTCCAGCAGTGTTCTTTCCGTTGAGGAGCGTTTTTGCTATTCGGGGTCTTTTATTGTTCCATATGAATTTTTGGATTGCCTCTTCTATTTCCTTGAAGAATGAGGGTGGAATTTTGATAGGTATTGCGTTCAATTTGTAGATAGCCTTGGGAAGTATTGCCATTTTCACGATGTTAATCTTTCCAATCCAGGAGCATGGGAGGCTTTGCCATTTTTTTAGTTCTGTGTTGATTTCCTTTTTCAATATTTTAAAGTTTTCATCATAGAGGTCCTTCACTTGGCTAATGATCATTGAAGCCAGGTGCTGGTGGCTTACACCTGCAATCTGAGCCACTCAGGAAGCTGAGATCTGAGGATCATGGTTTGAAGCCAACTCAGGGAAGAAAGTTCATGAGACACTTATCTCTAGTCAACCACCAAAACACTGGAAATAAAGCTGTGACTCAAGTGGTATTATGCTAGCCTTGAGAAGTGGGAAAATAAACTCAGGGACAACAAACAAGCCCTGAATTCTAGATGCAGCACTGGCATACAAAAATAATAATGACCATTACATAAATCTAGCACCTAGAATCTTAAAAAGCCTTTTCTCAGAATTTTATTCTGAACATATTTCTTATCTTTTAATTTCCAGTCTCCAAAGACATTCTTTGGTATATAATAAAGAATATATCACACAATTCTATAAATTTTACTTACTTTGATATTAAGAATGTTTTGCATTTGTTTGCGATCTATACATAGAAGAATGAAAGAATTTTTACAATATAAGCACACAAGATCCAGTGTTTCTTTCTCCAAAGAAATCATCTTGATTAGTGGAGTATATACAATTATAAACTCAATTGCTAAATCAAAACACATCCCAATCACTCTAGCATATCGCTTTTAATGGGCAAATTCATTCCCTCAAGAAGGCAACTTCTCTGCTAACAATATTAAACCAAATCATCAAAATTCAAAGATGGCTCTATAAAATGTGAAATTCCATCAGTAAAGAGCACAAGGATGGCTATATGTAGATTAATGGGCAGCCTGTCAAGTTGTTAATGTATGCCTCAGTCATTGAAACACATGTGATAATTAGTAAAGTATTTGGCCTGAGCAATAAAAGATATAAAATAAATTAAAGTCAGAACACCTTCTGCATTAATAAAGCATTTTGTTAGACTATATTGATAAATCACACGTACAGACTGAAAAGCCCCATCATGGGATATATTTTCCTCCAGGCATGCTGAGAACTACCACTGGTCTCTTCCTGTGATGTTCTACTAATTGAGGTTTTCTATGAAATCCCTACCTTTAATTCTCTGAAGAACCCCAGGATATAAGCAATTGCCAGCTTTATAACTTGAATATAAACCAATGTCTGTAACTAGAATAAAATATGAGATTTCTTTTTCTTAAAGCCGTTCAGAGATACTGTCACCCAAACAATCAGTGTTCTGTATTTTCTTCAAAGCATGTCTTTGGAAACACAGATGCCAAAAATGCACACCAGAAGAGAAATGATAGAATAAATAAGTCCATTTCACTTTCACTATTGGTATATATTACAAAAGCAGGTGGAAGTGAAATATTGAAGGTTTGTTTACCAAGGCAAGTTTATCTGAGTGGTAAAGATAAGTCTAAACTGTCATAGAAGTTCATCTTATTCTTTCATTCTTTCTTTTTTTCTTCTGTCGATCCTGGGCCTGAATTCTGGGCCTGGGCACTGTCCCTCAGCTCAAGACTAGCGCTCTGCCATTTGAGCCACAGCGTCACTTCTGGCTTTTTCTGCTTATGTGGTGCTGAGGAATCTAATCCAGTGCCTCATGCATGCAAGGCAAGCACTCTACCTCGGAGACACCTTCCCAGCCCCTCATCTTGTTCTTTACTGGCAGGCCTGGATAATACAGCTGTCTTGATATCTAGGTTATAATTACTCATACTAAAAGCCAATTTGACTCAATAGAGAAGCAATCTCAATAGGCAAGAGAAAATCTTTGGAGGTAATTTCTTGGAGGAACACATTGAAAATACACTTTTTAGCCGGGCGCCAGTGGCTCTCATCTGTAATCCTAGCTACCCAGGAGGCTGAAACCTGAGGATTGCAGTCAAAGCCAGCCCAGGCAGGAAAATCCATGAAATTCTTATCTCCAATAAACTACCAGAAAACCATAAGTGGTGCTGTGGCTCAAGTGGTAGAGCGCTAAACTTGAGCTGAAGAGCTGAGGGACAGCACACAGGCCCAGAGTTCAAGCCCCACAACCGACAAAAGAAACAAAAAAAAACCCAAAAACCAAAATAAAAAAACCCACTTTATTTATGGTTTGCTATCCATTTCTAAGGTCCATTATATCTAGCACCAGGAATTCAAAACCATGAAAGGTATCAAAGTGGACACATGAATATTGTTCTTGGCCAAGTTTTCTTTAAAGACTGGACAATTGCTGACAATTACAGAACAACTTGGAAAATGTCATAGGCAGGATGAGGAAGAGTGTTCTGGGGACACACTCTGTGATATCTCACAGAAACCGAGTGGTGCTTGGGGATCAGGATTGCTTTCCTCAAGCAATCAGTAAGTACCAGAAGCTCCTCCCACACAGATGAAGGTAACACTTTGATGAGAACATTGACTGGACAAAGTGTTCCTATACAAAAGAGAAAATATTCATGCTCAGGGTGACAATAGGACAAGAGTTTTCAGAATATTGGTTTTTGTTTGCTCCCTTAAATCATCATTGTTATTATTATTGAATATTCTGATTATTTAAGTGTTTGTACAAAGGAGTTGGCATTCAACAAAGCAGTTCATGAATGAAATACATATTTTTCTGTGTTATCCTTTTAATGTCTTCACCCCATTTCAACTCATCCCTTCCCTTGTCTAAATTCTGTGGTATATATGATAAATTCTTTGCCTCCTCTTCCCTGCTTCATTCATCTACCATTTCCCTTTACCCCACCCTCCCCTCTTTCATGTACCAATTTCCTGGTATTAGGGCTTTGACTTAGTATTTCTGCAAAGTTATACAATCTGAGCTATCCACATAGGCTCTATAATATCTCACTTAATTCATTTGTAACTGCTCGCATACCACTCAGTGTGTTCATGTATATATTTATCAGCACATTCTAGCTACTAAAAATAAGGTAAAACATGCAACCTGTGTTTCTCTAGGTTTGATTTACTTCATTTAAGGTAATGTTTTTCAAGTCTTTCCATTTAAAATTGTACAACATTTTTCCTGATGGACGAGTATAATTCCATTGTGTATACATACCATATTTTCTTGAGCCTTTCATCCATTGAGGGGCATCAGGATGACAGCATATCTTGGCTATGGTAAATAATACTGCAATGAATATGGTGTCTGGTGGCTTTAGTGTAGCCCTTGTTTATGTTTTACTTGATAAATTGTTTGGACATAGGGGTAGTTTTATGTATAGTTTTATGGGGACTCTCCATACTGCTTTCCAGAGTGATTAAACAAGTTCACATTTCCACAAATACTATAATAAAATTCACGTTGGCCAGCATCTGTTATTATTAGTTTTCTTGATAATGGCTATTCTAACTGGGATGAGGTGTAATCTTAATGTTGTTTTGATTTGCACTTCCTTTATGGTCAGGAATGTTGAACATTCCTTCATATGTTTAATGGGCTACACACTTAAAGAGAGACTTGTCAGAATATTTATTTACTGAATGTTGAGTTAACCTATTCCACAAATGAAAATGAAAGAATATCAGATAAATTTGGCATTTTCTCTTAACAGCTTTCCAGAAAATTAACTCATCTCAGAAGTCAATGAGCTTTCCCGCAACTAAGATGTTCAAATGTTGGGTGGCAGCATGTAAGAGTTGTTGAAATGTTTAACCTCATGAGTGATATTTTTCTAAAATTAGTGTGATGCTTCAAGAGAGAAAGCAATTCCCTGAAAGTTCTCAGTAGGACAGTTAGAATATACAGGACTCTTTGAATGTTCAATATTCTTTGCAAGATGCATGTTAACACCTTGTGGTATATTTAATCACCTTGTCAAACTTGTAAAAACCCAGTACTTGGTCCAGAATAGATTTATACTTACATCTCTGTGGTGATCTTCTCTTCCTTTAAAGTTTTTGTCTGCATTAAGGAAATTGAAAAATTATTCTGTTGGGTCAATGGTTGATGAAACAGACTTCTCAATGGTAAAAAAGATAGATAATAGCTGTGGTAGACTTGACAGCAAATAAAAATGCCAGATTTAACATGTATATATATATATATATATATATATAATTATATATGAGATGTAATTATATATTCATTTTACATTGATTGGATAGGAATAATGGATCATTGCAAAAGAAAATTAGTAAATGTGTAAAAGAAAATTTGCACAAAGTATGTTTTATGCCAATTTATTGAGTTTTCCCCCTACTTAATAAACATTTATTTCAGAGGCAAAATATTTCCTATTGTTACATACTACATTATTATTTTGTATTATGTAATGTGCTTTTTCCCTAAGCATTACTAAAATGTGATTTTAAAAACCATGCAAATTTGGGTGTATACTGTAATTCAATCAATTCATTCCCATGGTTTAATATTTAACCTAAATACAATGTAATCAAAGTTGTGTTTTAAACACTTTTAAAGTACATCTAAGAAACAGCATTATTAAATGTCTTTTTACTTAAAATATAGCAAAGCTTTGTAAGGTAGTATAAATATAATTCTAGCACTTGGAGGTAAAGGCAGGTCAAAGGGTCAAATTCAGATGTATACCAAGATCCAGACACACATGAACTACACAAAGAGATTCTATATATAATTTTCAAGGGCAATAGATGTAGCTCAAGGGTAGAGTGCTTCCCTAGCACATGCTAGATTGTAGGTTCAATCAGGTAAAATATATACATCTATGGTTCAAATTTAGCAGGGAAAATGAATTTAATTTTCTTCATCTCAGTGAGCTTGCAAACCCAATTTATACTTGCTCATCTGGTGTCTGTGTTAATGACAGAAAAGCACCAGTGTGTATAACAAAAATCACAAAAGGACCTTAGGTAATAGTTTTCAGAGTAAATGTGTATTTTTGTTACATATTTGTATTTAAATATTTTCTGCACATAAAAGGTTTAAGTTAAACTTTATTTTATTATAATTTACTACTTTTTGCAAATTATTAATAATCTTTTCAAGTAACTTTCTATTACATAGCTTAAAACTCAGACTTTTTTCTTTTAACTACTATACTATTCCTTAATATACGTAATCAATAATTTATTTTAATATTTTCTTTATTGTGGGCTGGGAACATGGCTTAGTGGTAGATTGGTTGACTTCCATACCTGAGGCCCTGGGTTCGATTTCTCAGCACCACATAAGCAAAAAGCAAAAAGCCGGAAGTGGCCCTGTGGCTCAAGTGGTAGAGCGCTAGCCTTGAGCTGAAGAGCTGAGGAACAGCACCCAGGCCCAGAGTTCAGGCCCCATGACCAGACCCAAGAAAACTTTAAAATCTTGAAAAAGGAAATCAACACAGAACTTAAAAAATGGCAAAACCTCCCATGCTCCTGGATTGGAAAGATTAACATTGTGAAAATGGCAATACTTCCCAAGGCTATCTACAAATTCAACGCAATACCTATCAAAATTCCACCCTCATTCTTCAAGGAAATAGAAGAGGCAATGCAAAAATTCATATGGAACAATAAAAGACCCCGAATAGCAAAAACGCTCCTCAACGGAAAGAACACTGCTGGAGGAATATCAGTACCAAATTTCAAACTCTACTATAAAGCCATAGTAATCAAAACAGCTTGGTACTGGCACAAGAACAGACCTCAGGACCAATGGAATAGAATTGAAAACCCAGAAATGAACCTACAGACCTATAGCCATCTAATCTTCGATAAGGGAGCTAAAACAATAGAATGGAAGAAAGACAGCCTCTTCAGTAAATGGTGCTGGCAAAACTGGTTAACTACATGTAGAAAACTAAAGCTAGATCCTTATATATCACCCTGCACCAGAATCAACTCCAAATGGATCAAAGACCTTGAACTCAAAGCAGACACTCTGAAAACATTACAGGATGGAATAGGAGAAACCCTGGGTCTCCTCGGCTCAGGCCGAAATTTTCTGAATAGAGACCCGGAAACACAACAAATCAAAGAAAGGTTGGACAAATGGGATTGCATAAGGTTGCAGAGCTTCTGCAGGGCAAATGACATAGCTAGCAAGATCAATAGAAAGCCCACGGATTGGGAGAAGATCTTTACTAGCCATACAACGGACAAGGGTCTCATATCTAAAATATACTTGGAACTCAAAAAATTAAACCACCCAACAACAAATCCTCAAAGAAACAACTGCCCAATACGTAAGTGGGCGAAAGACTTAAAGAGAAGCTTCTCTGAAGAAGAAAGAAGTATGGCCAATAAACACATGAAGAAATGTTCAACATCCCTAGCCATAAAAGAAATGCAAATCAAAACAACATTGAGATATCACCTCACTCCAGTTAGAACAGCAAAAATCAAGAACTCTAACAACAACAGATGCTGGAGGGGATGTGGACAGAAAGGAAACTTACTTCATTGTTGGTGGGAATGTAAACTTGTTCAACTACTTTGGAAAGCAGTATGGAGGTTCCTCAAAAGACTCCACATAGAGCTCCCCAATGACCCAGCAATCCCACTTTTGGGCATTTACCCAAATGATCACAAACAAGGCCACACTAAAGCTACCAGCACAACTATGTTTATTGCAGCATTATTTACCATAGCTAAGATATGGAACCAACCCAGATGCCCCTCAGTAGATGAATGGATCAAGAAGATGTGGTATATATACACAATGGAATTCTATGCCTCCATCAGAAAGAATGACATTGCCCCATTTGTTAGGAAATGGAAAGGCTTGGAAAAAATTATATTAAGTGAAGTAAGCCAGGCCCAAAGAAACATAGGTCCCATGGTTTCCCTTATTTGCAATATCTAGTATAGGTATGAGTCAAGTGGAAAAAGTCAGAGAATGTGATGTTAGGAAAACGAACCCTCAAATATGTATTTTAATGTTTTTGTTTCTTTCATGCATGTGTTTCTAACGCATTTATAATATTATTTCTTTGTTGCTTTGTATGTCCCTCCCCCACAGTGTAACCCCCACTTTCACTATATTTGATGTCAGTATAACATGTGGAGGAGACGGGGACAAACAAGTCGTTTAAGGATTCAGGTGGAGCTGTTGCAACAATGAGAAGTACAAAATGTCATGTCAAAACCAGCTTTACAATGTCGGTGGGGGGGGGGGTATGATTGGGTGAGGTGGAGGGGGGAGGCTGGGAAGGGAGGTGAAGGGTAAACAAAGGAGGAGGCTGCAATGCTTGGTAAGAAATGTATGCATTTTCCTGCCCATGTAATTGTAACCCCTCTGTACAGTATGTTCTCAAATAAAATAAAATAAAATTAAAAAAAAAACAAAACAAAAACAAAAACAAATTTTTCTTTATTGTTATTAAAGGAGTATAAATATTAGTATAATTTTTCTCATACTTCTCAGAAGCATTATTTAACATCATGTGTGTGTGTGAGAGAGAGACAAAGAGACAGAGACAGAGAGAGACAGAGAGAAAGAGAAAGAGAGAGGGAAAGAGAGAGAGAGAAAGAGAGAGAGTAGTAGGGATTGAACTCTTGGCCTTGGCACTGTTCCTTAGCTTTTATGCCGAAGGTTGATACTCTACAACCTGAGCCACACTTTCATTTTTTATTTTTTTTTCTTATTTACCTGACGATAAAAGTTTCTGAGATTTATCTGCCCTAACTATCCTTAGATTCAGCATCCTGGGTAGCTAGGATTACAAGCCTGGTCAATCAGCACCCAACTGAGCTTATCAATGACACTACAAAGATGTTACAATTGGTTGAAAGAATTTAAAGCATACATCTACACAACATAAAAAAATCCTGTACACATACAATAAATATGCCAGAATGAATTCACAAATATATCTACATAAATTGGTCATTATTCGTAATTGTAATGATCAGAAATAACTTGCATTACTCTGGAAATTAATCATGTGTATTGCTTTTCTTTTTCTATAATTTTTGACCTTGTGCAAGGTCAATAACTGGCAGGCATTTCCTAGAGGGCTTGTACAACAAATTCCTAGTACTTATGCATGTTTTACATATTTTCAAAGGTTTTTATGTCAGTTTTATTTCAGAGCTTATGCAGTATTTTTGCTATTGTTAAGAATGCTATAATGAACATCTTCCAATGTACTACATTTTCTCCAAAGAACATATTGTAAGATGTATAATTAGTACTACTGGAAAAGTATATTTTATTTTTTCTCTTATTATTCTGTTGTAGTTATTGAGGGGACACTATTGCCAACCTGCCTCCATAAGTACTATTTCAGTGTATACTTCTGTGGAATAGGCATGAATTTATTTTTCTTCTACTTGTCTAGCTACTAAGTTTAGTTTTTACTTTTTTTAATGGTAATTGTCTTCTCATTGCTTCAGTTACTACTAATTGAATTGACTATACATATATTTATGGTATTTTATTTTTTATTGATTGATATGTTTTTATTATATATTATAACTATATAAGTTAAAGATTTTGTATGGTATGTCAATTGATTCTTTTAAAATTTGCTGTAATTTTAAAATTTTGGTTAAATGTGTTAGTATATAATATTTATCACTTTAACTATTTGTGAAAGTAAAAGTCAGTGCCATATTTTGTACTCAACATTATCTGTATCCAAAGCTTTGTTCTCATTCCAACATTAATTGTCCCATTAAGTAATAACTATTATTTCTTACATTCTTACTTTAGTAACCTTTGTTTTACTTTCAGACTCTATGAATTTGTCTATGTCAGGTTCCAATATAAGTGGAATCAATATTTGTCCTTGTGTGTCTGGTATATTTCATGTTCATAATGATTTCAAGGCTTTTCATGTTATATCACATATCAACTTTTCATTCATTTTTATGGCTGAAAATTACTATCTCATTTTATACATGCCAAATTTTGTATATCCATTTATTTCTTGATGGGCATTTAGATTGCCCCAAAATTTGACTATGATGAATAATATGACTCTAAATATTGGTGCAATGTTTAAGCTGTTGATTTCAGTTTTATTTATTTCAGTTATGCAGCCAGAAGTGCTAATGCTGGGTCAGAGGGCAGTTACTTTTTACTTTCTATTGGGAGCCTCTCTGTGTCTTTCCATAGTGTTTCTAAAATATTTACATTTCCAAAACAATGTGTATGAATTCCTTTTCTCTACATCATTGACAACACTTGTTACCTCTTTTCTTGTTAATACTCATCCTCAAAAGTGTGATTTTCATTTCTAGTTCTCTGGTGGTTGGTGATTCTGAACATGTGTTCATCTTCCTGCTAATATTTGCTTATGCTCTTTGCGAAGGCATCTATTGACACACTTTGTCTTTTCTTTTGCAACTAGGGATATGTTATTTGTATATATTGCCATTGATTTGAAGGAGTTCCGTGAACATTTTGTGTATTAGCTGCTTACCCCAAATTCCATCCTTTATGGGACATTTTTAATTTGTGAACTGTTTCCTTTGTTATAGGGTGCCTCTTGAGTTTAATGTAGTCCTACTGATTTACAGTTCCAAGTCTTTTCAGTCTTTCATGTATTGTAACTCTATTTTTGTAATGATGCAAGGTAACTGTGCAACTTCATTAGCTTGAATGTAATCTCAATCAGCTAATACAGCAGGGGTCCTCGGAAGCTCTAAGGTCTTGAGGAATCAGTTGTGAGGACTTCCTGGTTTTACTTGTTATACTTCCAATTCCCTCCTCCATTCCCAGGAGAAAAATTTATCTAAGGAAATTCCTTTGATCCCTTGATTAGTAGGAAGAGTTAGCACACACTGCTGTTGCTTCTGGGAACCAATGTCTCTCATTGTTTCTAGCCAACACTCTAGGGATAATGCTTTTGCCATGGAGTATTAGACTCAAGTCAAAACCCAGAATGCTCTGTGAATAGTCCTTTTCTAGAGAGACTCAGATATATTAGACTTTTCAGAAGATTTCTCATCCACAATTCCATCTATTCTCTGTAAGGCTATTGGGTCACAAGGTTACCAAGAACCTAAAGACAGGATCAGGACCCTGTCCATAACACAGGACTTTTTGTCATTTCTTGGATTTTGTCATTTTGGGGGGGGGGGAGGGGGAGGAGTGTTTGCCTTTTCACACATCAAAGTGAAACTCATTCCTGGAATGGGAGGCTTTTTTCCAATCTCAACAAAGATTGACTTAAGATAATGGATACATTTCCTGGTAATGGATACATTTATTTAATGATGGTTTGAAAGTCTCTATGCATGTTGTCTGACACTAACAGAAGTATTAAAATAATTAGACACATTTGGTAGAAAGCAAGTAAACTTTACTTTCCTGTATTGAGGGATACAAATCCAGAAAGGAAAAAAATATTGCTTAAGTATTACTTCTGAAAGGATTATAATGTGCACTACCTAACACTCCTGTATTTTCTTAGGTAGTAGCAGGTGAGAAATCAAAACATGCTTCCACTACTCTGTTTACTCAGGATCTCATGAAGGTAAAATAATAATGTTGATGTAATCCTAGCTACTCAGGAGGCTGAGATTTGAGGATCATGTTTCAAAGCCAGTCCGGGCAGGAAAGTCCATGAGACTCTTATCTCCAATTAATCACCAGAAAATCGGATGTGGCACTGTAGCTGAAGAACACAGGGACAGTGTCCAAGCCCAGAGTTCAAGCCCCATAACCGAAATAATAATAATAATAATAATAATAATAATGTTGACAGGCTACACTCTCTTCTGAGCATTAAAGCTAATTTATAGAGCTAGAATATTTTATTTCCTTGCTGTTTTTATAGTATGGTGCCATTTTGTAAGTTGTAAGCTAGGCATCACCCCAGATGCTCTCCATTATAACCCCCCTCACACCTCTCCACCCAGATATGAAAGATTTATTTAATTAAGTCATGCTCATGTGGTGATCTCTTGCTCTTAAAGCTGATAGTTCCACAAAGTATGGTACAATCATAGAAACAAAATCTATTGAATTCTTGGTGTTAGGGTTATTTAGAATGCATACACAAGAGATGATGATGTTTGAATATTCACAAGCACCAACACAGAAATATTCCCAATACAGAAATCTCCCAATTATGGTAATTTGGAAAGTGAGATCATTTATTATAATTACCATTTACAATAAAGTAGTAAAATAACCAAAATTAACAACTTGGAAGACAGCTAGTTAATAGCAGAGTTACAGTTCCAAGAAGACTTAGAAAACATCTATAATAAAGCAAGAAAGAAAATGCTAAGTAGACATAAAGATATGTGGAATACAGTGAGAAAGTATAATAAATATCTAATTAAAGTAATGATAAAAAGATAGAAATAACAGTACATTTCCTATAACAAATCAAAATTATGACTCTGTAGAACACATCAGCACAATGTCAAGAAATCATTTTGCTATATAATGTGTATGATACAATCATGTCCCCCATAGTTGTGTTTGTTAGAGTCTTGGTCCTCAGGTGAGGTTATTGGGAAATATTTTGTATGTTTAAGAGGTGGGGAACCCTACAAGAGGCCTTGGTCATTGAATGTATATTCTTGAAGAGGATTGTGAGACCCTTGTCTTTCTCTGTCTTCTGAAGTTTAAGGTGTGACTCTTTGTTCCTATATGAGTTCCTGCTCTAAGGGATTACTGCTATCAATTTCATCCTCACCCTGGATGGAGGCAATCTGATCTAGTACCTTGAAACTGAAAATGTGAGCTAGATTAGTATCCCTTACATTCAAAGTAGCCAGTATCAGTATTTTGTTGTAAAGATAGATGACACATACATACATAATTACTATAAGGCTAGTAAAAAATTTTAAAAGTAGATACGACATTGATCATCTTCTTGGATGATAGTGGCCCATGTTGTCTATAATTTATCTACTCAGGAGTATAAGATCTGAACAATGTGGTTAAAAGATAAACTAGACTACTCAGAATATTATCTCTGAATAACCTGCAGAATGCCAAAAGGGAAATCTTGGCTCCTCAGTGTGTTAGAGTGATAGCCCAGAGTAAAACAGCTAAGCAAGAACATCCCACCCCAGGTATAGGACTAAGCACTAATACCAAAAAAAAAATAATAATCTTCAAAGAAGGAACTCCTTAAACAATCATCACTTTTATCCATAATTTGACAAGTAATTTTCATTGTTTTATATTTTCCAGATATGTATTTGCATGTTTTAGCTGCACATTATATTCTTACATCTTTCAATTAGAGTAATGCTTGACTTTGGGAAAGATGAGAATGACTTTTTTATTTTAATTTATACTTGTTTATTAGAAAAGGGTCAATGTTTATTCACTACTCCATCCTTCATACCTAGGACATAGCAAGCTTTTTGATATACCTCTCTTTAATATTTGAACAGAAGTTCCAGCTTTTGCTTACTCAATCCATTTTGTCTGTTCTTTATTCCAACTTCAAATCAGGGAAATTTCTATTGGAAATGAATCACAACAGCCCTGGATTTTATGAATTAGAAGACTGACAAAAACAAAAATCTGAAATTCCAGAGTTTTTAACAAGGAAATGAAAATCATGTTGGTGACTGACAAATACAACTCATTTAAGTACAAATTGAAAGTGTTTTCTTTCTTTTTAAATTATTTTACAATATATTCTTTTTAGTTGTCCTAGTTTGTGAAATTTGACATAGCACATTAGCTTTTTGTCCTGAGATTCAGTGCAATGGAAGCATTTTGAAGTGTACAGACATTTTTGATTTTCACAAGACTAATGTGTTTCCTGCTATATGTTTGTCTCTTTATAATTTGTCCTCTGATCTCCTGACATAGGTACTGACAGGCAGACAATAGGTCAATGATTGGTCTGGCCCAAGAGGCACAGAAACAGAAATTTTCCCTTTTAAGGAACTCAGGTCTTCAGAAGTTGAACGACTATGCTCTTATTCTAAGAAGAACCTTAAATTAATGTATAATAATACACAGATGCATACTCTGTATGTTAAGGACCAATATTGAAGGCTTGCAATAATCAGGAGTAACAAAAGTGTAGAACGAACTGAATATTCTAAACTGCCAAATAAAGCAAACTGCTATGTGAGATACTTTGTCACAATATAATTGTTAATGTCAGGAAAGGTTCTCATTGTTATTTATACATTGATCATTTTAATTCTATTAACAGTTCTGAACAACAGAAGATACTAATATGTCCTCTTTGAGTGATGAGTAAACTAACACAGAGAGTAGCTACAATAATCACTTTGAGTCACAAAGCTGGCAGAGGTTGAGGCCAGATTCCATTACTTGTATTCTTGCTGTATAGGTGAGGTTTTAATCCTTACTCCTCATTCTCTACTCCTACTTAGTAACCAAATTTCGTGTACAGCCAACTCTTTATAAATCGGGCAATATGTAGATGATCCAGGGAAATGAATCTACTTGCTATCCTAAGGCTCAGATGTCTACAGGAGTTAAGCAGAACAGTTAAACAACTGGGAGCTACTGTTGTGAACTGTGAAGAACCTGGTGAAGGAAGTGACTTTCTATCCCTAGTCTATTGTGTGTGTGTATAAACTATTCTCAGGGCTTGCAATTTATGAAGTTAAAATTATGGTATTACTTATGCATTGGCCTGATTTTTACATGTTAATATACAGAAAGTACTAGGTGTTTGTCAACATGCTTTAATGAGGTTTAGTAAGGTGCATTGGTTACCTACCTGTGGCTCTCTAAAAGTTTCCCATCATCCTTAAATTTGGCTTGTTATCCCCAATTTAGAAATCTGTTTGAGTCAGGTAGAACAATTAAATAAGTGGGAAGTATTTTTGAGTTGTGAAGAAACTGTGGGAGGAAATTACCTTCTCTCACTAGTCTACTGAAATACAGTATTTCCAGATCTAGAATTTTGCGAAATTAAAATTAAAATATGGTATTGCTCTTGCAATGGCCTGATTTTAATATCAGTATATAAAAAATATTAGGTACTGTCTACATGCTTCAATTATAATGGGATTCAGTAAGGCATACTGGCTACCCAACTATGACAGCAAAAGCCTACATAAAACTTACTTCTTCATAGTTAATTGTTTTTCTTCATAGTTCAATTGAGACATTGATTGATGGCACTAAAGAGAAAAAAAAAGCAAAAAAGAGGAACAATGATCCACAAGTTACTATTCTGTTTTTTTTTTTTTGTTTGTTTTCTTTTGTTTTGTTTTTTGGTCAGTCATGGGGCTTGAACTCTGGGCTTGGGCACTGACCCTCAGCTCTTCAGTTCAAGGCAAGCACTCTCTGTACTGTGATGGCACACTTGGTACATTCTCTAGCCAGGATTATAGGTGTGAGCCACTGGAGCCCGGCTTACTATTCTGTTTTTGATAGAACTCTAGTAAAATGATAGTACATGTAGCTTTTAGTGCTAATCTGTCACCCAAAATTATATCATGCCACCCTTGAATTTCTAAAGTCATATTTGTCTTCAATTTAAGTTCTACATAGGTTAGAGAACACTCTGTCATCCCTATTTGTACAAAGTCTTATGATATTGTCTTAGTGACAGTTTGTGGAGAAGGGAAGAAATTCAAGGCCAATGTTCATTTCAGTAAACACATAGCATATATACCATACTCATTGCATTCTGAAGAAATCCTTCTCTGGCTTCAAGTAAATACAGCCTGAAAAGGAGACACTACAACAAATAAGGCAGAAACTCATAGTATTATAAAAGTATGTTCTGAAAAAATTTATTTCAGTAAACTGAATGACAAAAGAAATGGACAATATTTTTATTCATATAACTTACCAACCTTGAATCAAAAGGATACAAGAATTTTAATGAATCAATAGCAGATAATAAGATTGAATAGTAAAATGATTAATTACAAAGGAAAGCTAAGGGTTAATTTGATTAGTCACTAACATTAATACTCCTCAAACTATTGCATTAAAAAGTAAGAAAGGAATCAGGCACCAGTTGCTCACACCTGTAATCCCAGGTACTCTCTAGGCTGAGATCTAAGGACCAGGTCCCTGAAACTAGAATGCAAAAGTGAAATGGCTGAAATTGTGGTAGAGTATTAGTCTCCAGCACAACAGCCCAGGAATCTGTCAAGGTCCTGAGTTTGAGCCTCAGAATTAGTCCACCACCCAAAAAGGAAAAAGAAAAAAGAAAAAAAGGAACCCTTAGTCTACAAAGTTAATATTACATTGTGACCCAAATCTTATGAAGACAAAATTAAAAGGAAAATTTTAGATTAGTCCCTTTGATAGATATAGGTTCAGCAATCCTTAGTAAAATCCTTACATTTAAAAGGAACTATATTATTATCAAATTGGTTTTTATACAGGTATGTAAAGATAATTCAGCATAACCAAATCAATAAATATAGTACAGATTGTAAATAGGATAAAGAACAAAATCATATAATTATACAAAATTCAACATCATTTCATGATCAAAATGCCTAAATAAATTAGATATGAAGGTTTTTTTTTTTAATATCAATAGTGTAAGGCCTATATATGATGAACCCATAGGCAATATCCTATTGATGGGGGGGGAACCTGAAATCAGTTCCTTTAAATAGAGTAACAAAATTAATATTTTGTCCCATTAAATAAGACCATTCTTATCCAAAATATTAAAATTAGCCAAAGGAATTAACTAAAGGAAATAGAAAAGATATAATTATTAAAAGAAGAGGACAAATTATTCCTCTTTACAATATAATTCTGTACTTGAAATCCTTAGACCCCATTGAAAGACTCTTAATATTGGTAAACACTTTCAACAAACATATTGAAAATAGTCATATACAAAAATTTGAATTTCCTGTATCAAGAAATCGAGAATACCAGTCCTGTAACAACAGTCTCAAAAAGTAAAATAGGGGGTCTTCAGATCAAGCAAAATAAACAAAGCAGAGAGGCAAATGCTGAATGTTTTCTTATCTGGAAACTTGAAAACAAAGATAATATAAACGTAGAACTGGTTTTATTAGGCAAGAAGAATGAATTGAGGGATAAGGATAAACATGGCAAGGTAATTTGGTAGCAAAGATGGTGGACTTCAACAAATCATGATCTGTTGTGTGTATGGCTATGTCCCCATGAAACTCATAAGTCTGTATTATTACCATGCATTCATTAAAAATCATAATGAGAAATAGTTGAATTGTTTTTCTTCTAAATAATTATTATTCATGTATTCACATTTTGTTTGTTTGATAACATTACTTTTTTGCAGGGTAGGATCTAAAAATCAATTCTAATATTTGCTTTTTAAAGTCAAATAGTGTGGCCTTATTTATTGAATATGCAATCCTTTTTATGTCCTCATAATTTCTCTATATTCTGCTGAAATATTTAGCATGTTTATATGGGAATATATTCTTTTGAGTTCTTTGTTATTTTTATTTAACAGGTCAATGCCACTGTCTTAACTGATAGAGTTTATATAAATATATATATATATATGTATATAGCTATATATGAAGGGAGAGACAGACAAAGAGACAGAGAGACAGAGAGATAGAGAGACAGAGAGAGAAGTTTATATTCCATTCTTTGCTGGGTAACAAAATCCAGAACTTTCATGTGTTTCATGGTTATTGACATTTCTTCTAATATGGGATCTCTGACTTTTGTCCATCTTAATATTAGACTTTCATACATTCATTATTATATATTTATTCTTGGTCTGTTTGTTTGAGATATTTTAGAGATACATTATAAGACACTATTGAGGGCTGGGAAGGTGGCTCAGTGGTAGAGTGCTTGCCTTGCATGTATGAGGCCCTGGGTTTGATTCCTCAGCACCACATAAGCAGAAAAAGCCACAAATGGTGCTCTGGCTCAAGTGGTAGAGCACTAACCTTGAGCTGAAGAGCTGAGGGACTGCACCCAGGCCCAGAGTACAGGCCCCGTGACCAACCAAAAAAAAAAAAACAGACACTATTGAAAAACTGATCTTGCTTTCCCAATTCCTTAATGTGCTTTTGATAAAGAGGTTCTTTTACTTTTGATGAACTAATGTCACTTTTCGCTTTTTCAACAGTATTGCTTATATTTTGAGTAAGTAGACATTTCCACTCTCAGTTTTTTCTAAAATCTTTATGTGGTTATAGCTTTGATATTTGGGCACGTGATCACTTCCTTCCATATAAATTTGTGGGAGTCCATCTCAATCAATGATTGGGTTGCACCTGTTATCCCAGCTGAAGGAGAAGTAAAATGGTTAGGTCCAATGGCATACATCTGTCAAACCCAGTAACATGGAGTGAAATAAAATTAGGGTAATTACAGTGCTGATGGGCCAGGTGAAACAGTACTTTGAAAATAATCAACACAAAAGCACTGGATTTGTGAATCAAGTGGTAGAATGTCTGCTAGCAAGTTCAAGGCCCTGAGTTAAATCCCTATTTCCATAAAAAAAGAAAAAGAAAAAGAAACCTGACTTAATTCATGGATTAGTACTAGTTACTGGGTATTTTTCATAGATTTTTGTTGAAAAAATGATGTACACAAACCTGTGGTCCCCAAATAAGTCCAACTTGTTATTCTTGAAGTTCCACTTCTGGACCCCAGGGTGTGTTGCTGCTAATAACCATCCCCATTGCTCTAAAAACATGTTGTTATTACTTTCACAGGAGAGCACTTAGACAAGAGATTTCAGAATGGGAAATAAATTTCAATAGCATTTCTTAGTTTAACACTATTAAAGGACACATTCTCCTTAAAAAATAATTATTGTTAAGGTGATGTACCCAGGGGTTACATTTACATATTTAAGGTAGTGAGTACATTTCTTGTCGAACTTGTTGCCCTCTTCCTCATTTTTCTCTCATTTGCCCTCACCCAAGTCCCCTCACCAAGTTGTATAGCTCATTTCCACCATATTGTCTTGTGAGTATCACTGTTGCAATGGTTCGAACTTTGTCCTTTGTCTCACCAGTTTGTTGTTCCTCTTCCCTTCCATAATTCAGATAAACATATATACAAAACCTAGGGTACCAAAAGCAAATATAGTGACAACAGGGGATAAACCACAAAGGGGAGAAAACACAAAGAAACAAGAAATCACATAGTATATTAAAAACAACAACAACGAAGAAAACCTCTTGGAATTCATTTCACTTAGCATCATGTTTTGTGGTCATATGGATGTAGCTATTGAGCTATTCTGCTTTTCTTGCTAGGATTATCCTAGAAATAAGAAGGGCTAATAGACATATGAAGAAATACTTAGCATCTCTGGCCATAAAAGAAATGTAAATCAAAACAACATTGAGATTCCACCTCACCCCAGTTAGAATCAAGAAATCTAATAACAACATATGCTGGAGGACATGTGACCAAAAGGGAACACTACTACACGGTTGGTGGGAATTTAAACTTGCTCAACCAATCTGAAAAGCATTATGGAGGTTCCACAAAAGAGTAAACATAGAGCTCCCTTATGACCCAGCAATCCCACTTCTGGGCATTTACACAAATGATCACAAACAAGGCCACACTCAAGCTACCAACACAACTATGTTTATCGCAGCATTATTTACCACAGCTAAGCTATGGAACTAACCCAGATGCCCCTCAATAGTTTAACGGAATGAGAAAATACACTATGTATAAATTCTACACTTCCATCAGAAAGAATGATACCACCCCATTTGTAAGGAAATGGAAAGACTTGAAAAATCATATTAAGTTGGGCTGGGAAGGTGGCTCAGTGGTAGAGCATGAATGAGGCCCTGGGGTCGATCCTCAGCACCACATAAGCAAAAAGAAAAAAGCCAGTTCTAATCTTCTATAAGGGAGCTAAAAAAATAGAATGGAAGAAAGACAGCCTCTTCAGTAAATGGTGCTGGCAAAATTGGTTAACTACTTGTAGAAAACTAAAGCTAGATCCTTATATATCACCCTGCACCAGAATCAACTGCAAATGGATCAAAGACCTCGAAGTCAAAGCAGACACTCTGAAAACATTACAGGATCGAATAGGAGAAACCCTAGGTCTCCTTGGCGCAGGCCGAAATTTTCTGAATAGAGACCCGGAAACACAACAAATCAAAGAAAGGTTGGACAAATGGGATTGCATGAGGTTGCAGAGCTTCTGCATGGCAAAGGACATAGCTAGCAAGATCAATAGAAAACCCACGGATTGGGAGAAGATCTTCACTAGCCATACCACAGACAAGGGTCTCATATCTAAAATATACTTGGAACTCAAAAAATTAAACCCCCCAACAACAAATCCTCAAAGAAACAACTGCCCAATAAATAAGTGGGCTAAAAACTTTAAGAGAAACTTCTCTGAAGAAGAAAGAAGGATGGCTAATAGACTCATGAAGAAATGCTCAACCTTCCTAGCCATAAAAGAAATGCAAATCAAAACAACATTGAGATACCAACTCATCCCAGTTAGAATGGCAAAAATCAAGAACTCTAACAACAACAAATGCTGGAGGGGATGTGGACACAAGGGAACCTTACTTCATTGTTGGTGGGAGTGTAAACTTGTTCAACCACTTTGGAAAGCAGTATGGAGGTTCCTCAAAAGACTTCACATAGACCTTCCCTATGACCCAGCAATCCCACTTTTGGGCATTTACCCAAATGTTTACAAACAAGACCACACTAAAGCTACCAGCACAACTATGTTTATTGCAGCATTATTTACCATAGCTAAGATCTGGAACTAACCCAGATGCCCCTCAGTAGATGAATGGATCAAGAAAATGTGGTATATATACACAATGGAATTTTATGCCTCCATCAGAAAGAATGACATTGCCCCATTTGTTAGAAAATGGAAAGACTTGGAAAAAAGTATATTAAGTGAAGTAAGCCAAGCCCAAAGAAACATAGGTCCCATGGTTTCCCTTATTTGCAATATCTAGTATATGTATGAGTGAAGCAGAAAAGGTCAGATAATGTGATGTGAGGAAAATGAACCCTTAGATATGTATTTTAATGTTTTTTCTTTCATGCATTTTTTTCTAACGCATTTATAAGATTATTTCTTTGTTGCTTTGTATGTCCCTCCCCCACAGTATAACCTCTGCTTTCACTATATTTGATGTAGGTATAATTTGTGGAGGAGATGGTGAAAAACAAGTCGATTAAGGATACAGGTGGACCTGTTGCAACAATGAGAAGTACAAGTTGTCATGTCGAAAACGAACTTTACAACTTTGGTGGGGGGGGCGGGGGGGGGGGGGGGGGAGGAGGATTGGGGGGGCGAGGAGGGGAGGCTGAGAAGGGATGGGAAGGGTAAACAAAGGAGGAGGCTGCAATTCTTCATAAGAAATGTACGCATTATCCTGCCCATGTAATTGTAACCCCTCTGTACAGTATGTTCACAAAAAATAATAATAAAAAAAGAAAAAACAAGAAAAAAGCCAGAAGTGACACTTTGGCTCAAGTGGTAGAGTGCTAGCCTTGAGCTGAAGAGCTGAGGGACAGTGCCCAGGCCCAGTTCAGGCATCATGACTGGAACCAAAAAAAAAAAAAAAAAGAAAGAAAGAAAGAAAAATCATATTAAGTGAAGTAAGCCAGACACAAAGACACCTAGATCCTATAGTTTCCCTCATTCTCATACTGATTACCTATAAAACAAATGTGAAAGGAGTGAAGATAAACTTTTACTCATGGCCAGTCACAAGGGCATGCTAACTTCCTTCCTCTCCCCCCGCCCACCCCGACCACAGAGACAGACAGACAGAGACAGAGACTGAATGTTTATTTCCATTATATTCTTCATTAATTTTTCTTGCCTCATTGATAGAGCTAGAAGTCCCATACAGTTTAAAATCTGGGTGAGAATACAAAATCTCCTTTTTTTCTGGTTATGTAGATAAAACTTTGAGCCACTAAGTTTCATGGTGTCTTTTCCTTATATTATAGGTTACCTTATATTCAACTGATGAATTTTCTCTATTTTGAGTAATTTTTAGACTATGCATAAAAGCAGATCAAATTAAGTGTCTGTTAAAAATAATATTTGTGTGTGTGTGTGTGTGTGTGTGTAGGTTTGAAGTGAGGGCCTGAGTATTATCCCCAGGTTTTTTCACACAATGCTAGTACTCTACCACTTGAGCCAGAACTACATTTCAGACATTTTTGGTGCTGCCTCACAGATTTTCCTTCTCAGGCTGGTTTCCAATCATGGGCCTGCAGATCTTCGTCTCTTGAGTTGCTAAGATTACAGGCATAAACCATTGGCATCTGGATTTATTTTTTTCTTTTTACTCTGTCAATATAACAAATTTGATTTGAGACTTAATATTCACCTTGTAGCATTTATCTTTTCTGAATCTATCTACAATTGATTTACTTAGAGTTTTTAAATTTTTTTCTATTTATATTACTTGCCAAATTTGGGTATTGCTGCTGCCTGGACTAAAATATAGACTGATAGAGAATTTTGAATTATTTTCTAGCATTTATAAAATGTACTTTTAATAATGTCTGTCCTTCTACATTGTTGACTTTATTGTCATAAAGTTAATTCATTGCTTTTTAGTGTGCATGAATATCAAAATTATTTCTTTCCCTTCTTTGTCCTTTCTTTGTTTTCTTCCTTTATTCTTTTCTTATACTTTGTTTCCTTCCTTCCCTCCTTCTCTTTTTCCTCCCTTCCTTCCTTCCTTCCTTCCTTCCTTCCTTCCTTCCTTCCCTCCCTCCCTCCCTCCATCCTTCCTTCCTTACTTGCTTTTCTCCTTCCTTCTTTTCTCCTTCCGTCCCTCCCATTTTTCCCACTCCCAACCATTCCTTTTGCCTTTCTTTCTCCTTTTCCCTTCCTTTCCCTCTTCCTTTTTTTTCTCTTTCTCACACTGTCACTGTTTTCAATTTTAGTAGCTGATAAATCTTATGGTAGATTTCTTTGCCTTTGTTTAATGAAACATTGCTGCTATTTTACTTCTGAGACAAGTTCAAATGGCCAGTGTGGCCTCAAAGTTGTAAGGTTTCTCTCTAACCCTTCTCAGTGCTGGTTTACAGACATATACTGTAGCAGTCAGTCATTTTGAGCATTTTAAGTATATTCTAATTTTTATTCTTTATAACATTAACTTATATCTTACATTTTCTTTAATTTCCCTTATTTGGGATTTGTGTACCTTCAACTTGGAACCTAATTCATTGAAACTCAAAAGAGTGCCTTTAGGAGAAAAAACTGTTCAAAATAAACTCTAATCAGTGTAGACTTGGCATTTCAAGTTTAATATCCTTCAATTCCCACTTGCTTTTGGTTGCTGCCTAGAACATTAAATTGTTCCTGTTTAATACTTTGCTTATAACACTTTCCATCATAAAGTTTAATTATTAAGATTCAAAGCATTATAATTTCTATTAAGACAAAGTTTAATCCTTCAAACACTTAAATTCATCTACTCTCTAACATTATCCAGGAAGTTCTTTATACATTCTCAAAAAATAGTGAACATAGGTAATTTATTATTTTGTTTTTGTGCGGCATAACCTTTGTATAAAATTATATTGCCTTGTAAAATTATTCTAGAAATAAAGTTAATTTAGTAAGAGGGTGTTTGATGGCAATGCTTATGAAACTGTTAAAATGTGTTAGTTTGGTATAGTGTTAATAGGTTACCAGTAAGTATCTTTGACAATAAACAAATTTTTATTGTTTGCATTTTTACTTTTCTACACAAGGTATAAGACACAATGTATGGGTTAAGAAAGCATTGCTTTCTCAGTGTTAAGGTATAGAGGAAAACCTATCAAGTATCCTTCCAGATTTTTTTGGTCGGCCGTGGGGCTTGAACTCTGGGCCTGGGCGCTGTCCCTCAGCTCTTCAGCTCAAGGCGAGTGCTCTACCACTTGAGCTACAGCGCCACTTCCGGTTTTCTGGTGGTTTATTGGAGGTAGGAGTCTCATGGTCTCTCCTGCCCGGGCTGGCTTCTCATAAAACAGTCTTCATTTTTTCTGAGCTTTGTGATCTCATGCTCTCCATAAGTAATTAATTTGGATCCTCAAAGAACTGTTAAATATATGGGGCTTCATGTCAGGATGAGTTAAGCTGAATCTAGTTGAACTACCTTCAAAGATTAGAAGCATTGCTTCACGCTATCTACAAATATTTACAGAATATACCTAAAGAAAAAATGACAGCTTATTAAGTTAATATTTCAAAGAAATTTATACAGCATTATTTTAAATACCTTTTGATATATCAAAAACAGAATCTACAGGAGGGTGCATTAAGAACAAATGAAGAAATCCTCCTTTTCTGAAATACTTTCTACATCGACATTCAAATACTAACTAATCAGATTCTAAAACATTATACATATTAAACAATTTTAAATAGTAATAAAAGTAGTAACTAACATGCCTACTTTTCTTAATGAATAAATATGATATACAAACACAAACAAAATACTTGTAAAAATATTTAGGCCACAGGTGTGATGAACAGACATTCCTTTTGACTAAACACAGTCAGTTATATCTCTGCACAATTGGAGATATTAAAAATATGATAGACCTAAGATAAATCAATCTTCTTAATGTTTACCTAGATTTGTGAGCCATTCCAATGCTTATCAGCCAGAGTAATATGTAATAGGTAATATATATGGAGGCCACATTCCTCAATATATATTCTCTTTCTTATCTATTCTTTCTTCTCTTCTGTCCTCTTTTCTCTCTTCTCCTCTCTCCTTTCTTTCTCTGTCATACAAACATACCATTGCTATGAATGATGATCATACTGGGATATGAATTGTAGATATAATCTGCTGCTATTACGTTTATTGGTATTTTAACAAATTACCATATTATACCAGTCTTAACACTTACATCCTGAAACTTTTTCCAGTAATCTGTGTAAATTGTGTATATTGTGTATATAATGATAATTTTTGGAATTACCCAATTTTACTCAATTTTCAAACATTTGATAATTTGAATGTAGTTTCATGATTATTACATTTTAATATTTAACTACACATTGAATACTCTAATAGACTATTACTAAAAAGCTTCACTTAGGTCTTGGAAAGTATCAGTAAAATTACCAATAGAAAATATGTATAAACAAATGAATAATTTTGGAACAAGTTTGGGCTGGCTCTCATGCTTTACATGGTTTCCCCCAAATATTTTCACATTGATAAGAATTTTTTTCTCCCACTTTTACAGTATGCTTTCAATTCGATATACTTCTATTCATATTTCATATTCAAACTCCAGTACAGACATTCTCACGTCTGTTTCCTGATATCTTATTTATATTTCATATTGCAGACTTTTTTCTACTATTATTTCTTTATGACTTTCTTTCATTACTGTCACTACCTCTTGAAAGAAGAGGGGATGTTGAATACTCATTTTATGTGAATATAGAATTATTACTAGCATTATTTCCTATAAATGTTCTAATTTCTGATATCTTAAAATATACAATGTTGTTAGAAGAGAGTGAATGATTCCCATAATAGTATCACCTAGAGAATATATGTAGTCACTATTAATATCATGGCCAAAGTGCTAGCTGGTTTGTTATTTATTACAAATAAGCCCATAATGACAGAAAGCTACCTAGTACTTTATTTCTTCTTGCTCTAATATTAAGATACTGTAATGTTATCAAAGCTTTCAGTTTTAAACCACCCAGTATATCAGGAGGTGAACTTATATTGAACTGTTTCTCTCAACAAAGTAAATCCATATTTTTTTGTTAATTAGTGTTTGCAGGATACATGGTGAAGTTAAACAGAAAATAAAATTATTTAATTGATAACACTCATGATTTTCCCTTTAGCAAACGTACTTTACTCTAAGCTACTAATTTATCATCAGCCCTCTAAGCTAATTCATAACAGGCATCCTAAAGATGAAAGCAGAGACAAAAATTAAAATCTAAATGTATTTCAGGTTAATCTATTAGATTATCTTATATTAAATTACTCAGCATAATGCTCAAAATGAGAGCTCTGTGTTAATCAAGAGCTGACATATCATAATTCCCCCGACTCACACTATGGGACAGAATGTAATCCAAGTTCAAACTAAAAGACAGGGGAACAATGTATATATCTGTGGAGGCTATAATGTGTTCTTTGTAAAACAACCTTCCCATCACTCCCAACAAATATCTGCCTCTTCCAACAATCCCATGTACTCTTTGTTTTCATGTAAAAGGGATTTACAGAGGGGTTACAGTTACTTATATAAGGTAATGAGTACATTTCTTTTCAACAGTGTTAGCCTCTCCCTCATTTTCTCCCTCTTTCTGACCCCCCAAACTCCCCTCTCTACCAAGTTGTAAAATTCATTGCCAACATAATATCTTGTGAATATCACTTTTGTGTTGGTTCACACTTTATCCATTGTCTGACCATTTCTGTGATTTATGTTTCCATTCCCAAATCAGATAAACTGATATACAATACAAAGGGCACTAAAATCAACAATGACAACAGGGGACAAACCAAAGTAGGGGAGAAAAGAGAAATAACTGCATACAGTACACAGAAAAACAAAAGACTTCTTGTTTCCATATTTTGTAGTTCATTTTGGTTAGCATCATTTCATAAGGTCATATGTACATAGGTATTGAGCGATTGTGATCCTCTGCTAGAATTTTCCTAGACATATACTAATTATTACAAATGATGGAAACCAGGAATCCTATGTTTCTTTGATTCTATCTTACTCCACTTAATATGATTTTTTCCAAGTCTTTACATTTCCTTAGTAATGGACGATGTCGTTTTTTTTTATTTCTGATATGGAAGCACAGAATTCTATTGTGTATATTTGCTCATTGCATCATTATTCACCATGGCTAAGACATGGAATCAACTCAGTGAATGAGTGCATCAAGAAAATGTGGTGTATATACACAATGGAATTCCATTACCCTTGTATTGAATTACAGAACTAACCTTTTTCTCATTCAGTCGTGCACTAATCTGTATAATCATTGCTTTTTCTCTTAAAAGATTACTCAGTAAACTACATATAGAACTACTGGAAAATGTTATATTCAGCTAAGTAAGCCAGACCCAAAGAAACATAAGCTGCATGTTTTCCCTCATTTGTAATAACTAGTATATGTCTATAAATCTATAAATTGATTCAATGAATAGTAAAAGACAAATAATTACAATTGGACGTGATTTAACAGCATTCTAAGCATTTTCACAGTGACAACAAAAGAGGTTATTAAAATGATGCTTATTAAAATGCACTTCAAGCCAGGAGCTGGTGACTCACACCTGTAATCCTAGCTACTAAGGAGGCTGAGATCTGAGGACCGCCGTTCAAAGCCAGCCCTAGGCAGGAAAGTCTGTGAGACTCTTATCTCCAATAAAACACTCAGAAAACCAGAAGTGGTTCAAGTGGTAGAGCACTTGACCTGAAGAGCTGAAGGACATCACCCAGGCCCAGAGTTCAAGCCCCATAACTGACACAAAAATAAATAAACTTCAAGAAATGAAAACAAGAGCTTTTCATTTTACTGTTTGCAGTTATTTCTTTTCCCCTCCCTTTGGTTTATTCCCTTTTGTCACTGTTTTTTTTTTTTTATTTCTGTACCCTTTGTCTTGAATATAAGTTTATCTGATTTGGGGAGGGGAAGGTGAATCACAGAAATAATGAGACAAATGGTAAACTAATTCAACAGTGATATTCACTAGATACCCTATTGGAAATGAACTTTACAACTTGGTGGGAAAGGGGTCAGAATGGGAAAAAGTAGGAGAAAATGAGGGAAGAGGTAACAAAATCAAATGTACTCATTACCTGACTTATGTAACTGTAACCCTTCTGTACATCACCTTTATAATAGAATTTATTTTTTAAAAGAACTACTTATAATCTAATAATGCTATTCCTAGGCATGACCCCAAAATGTTACAAAATTTTACAATAAAGACATGCACATCAATGTACTTTTCAGCATTTTCCTTCATTACTAAGATATGGAAACAGCCCAGATGCTCGACAAATGATCAATGGATCAATAAAATGTTTTTATATATAACTAAAATGTAACATATATATTACTTATGTATATATATACTTACATGTGTGTATATATATTTAACAGAAAGAATAATATTTTCAGGAAAATGGATAGACCTGGAAAAAAATGTATTAAATGAAATCAGTCTCAGAGGTACAAAGGATACATGTTTCTCTAATATGTGAAAGTTAGATTTAAATTGTAAACATATAAAACTATACAGGCATGTATGAGTAAATACATGAACATTAATTAAAATATGATATAGGCAGAAAATAATTTGAATGGTGTAACAACTTAGAACAACTAACTTAACAAAGTGAATTTATGAATCTGATTATGTGTTGATCTGTGAGGAGGGGAAACATGTGAAGGAGGGGAGCAGATGAATGGAGAGAGGAAGGGAGAGTGCATATAGTCATAATATTCAATACATATACGTTAATATGAAGCTAGAGACATTGAGGAAGTGAGTGTCATTGCAAGAGTTATGAGAGAATGATGAAGCAATGACATAGATGAAGATGCACGGTACTTTTAAACTGATACATTGAATTTGAAACATCTTTGCACAATTACTTAATGGTAATACAATTTTTTTTTTGTGAACATACTCTACAGAGGGGTTACAATTACATGGGCAAGATAATGAGTACATTTCTTATCAAGCATTGCAGCCTCCTCCTTTGTTTACCCTTCACATCCCTTCCCAGCTTCCCCCCGGCCCCCCCAACCAATCCTCCCCCCCACCCCCGCCGTCTCTCCCATCCCCCCACCCCCCGCACCAAAGTTGTAAAGTTCATTTTCGACATGACAACTTGTATTTCTTATTGTTCCAACGGGTCCACCTGTATGGTAATACACATTTTTAAGAATTCACCTAAAATATTTAGCACTCATTTGTTTTGCTAAGGTGAATTGTAGCCTTTAATATATTACTTTGAAGGAAACATTATTATCCTAGCCTATATAAATTGACTAAGGTGATTTAAGCTGTCTAATGTCAAATACTTGGTCACTGATAGAGTTCTGTTTCTTTTTTACTTCAACACTAGTACTTTTTCCACAAGAAGGGTTTCTTTGTGTTTTGAGATTATGAAAGGTAACAGATGAAATGATTTGATAAGCTTGAACATTTGCATTTTAAATTGGAAGCCTCAGGGAAATCAGGAATACCTCTCCAAAAATGCCTTTTACAGAGGTGAAGGAATATGTTCATATGTGGATTGAGGGTAAGATTAAATTAATGAAGTGGTACATCATATTTATTAAACTGCATACCTACTTGGGTTAGAATAGGAAAAAGAGCTCATGATTGAATCCCAAATTCTACATATGACCTTTGGATTCTTTTTTTTCCCATTTTTTATTGTGAAAATACTGTACAGGGGGTTAAAATTACATGGGCAAGATAATGAGTACATTTCTCATCAAGCATGGTAGCCTCCTCCTTTGTTTCCCCTTCCCATCCCATCCTTCCCCCACCTCCCCCCACCTCCCCCCACCCAACCTTTACTCATTAGGATGATATTTTTAGTTTTGAACCAGAGCATATTCTCTTTCACAACACACATGTGTGACCTTCATCCTAATGTACCCAAGGCATGAGGAGTTGGGAGAAGAGTAAGCATTTGTCTCTCCATATACATATACATATATATATATATATATATATATATATATATATATATATACAATAGCATATATGAAACATATATAACATATGTAATATAATAAATATATATTTTATATGAGACAATTCTCAATCTCTCAAAAACATCCTTCACACTTATTTGCTCATTCTATTGAGTTAGAAACTCTTTGTGTGTAATACGTATAAGGAATAAAATCAATTACAAGGAGGAGTAGGAGACAAACTGATCCCCACATATTTATAGTCAGACCCTGCACACTGAAGCCCTCTTTACCTTTCTTAATGAGGACCTGGTACAACTGACTCCTGGGATACTTGTGATAAACCACATTTTTTTTCTTAAATATTTTTAATTTTTACTATTGCTAGTCCTGGGGCTTGTACTCAGGGCCTGGGTACTGTCCCTTATCTTCTTTAGCTTAAGGCTTGCGCTCTACCTCTTTGAGCCATGGGGCTACTTTTCCCTTTTGCATTTTTCTGAGTAGATCATTGGAGATAAGAGTCACACAGACTTTCCTGTCTGTGCTGGCTTCTAACTGCAATCCTTGGATCTCAGCATCCTGAGTAGCCTGGATTACAGGTATAAACTACTGATGCCTGGCTGATAAAACACATCTTAAGCCAAGAGTTGGTGGCTCATGCCTGTAATCCTAGCTACTTTGGAGACTGAGATCTGAGGATCACGGTTCAAAGCCAGCCCAGGAAGTAAAGTCTGTGAAACTTTTATCTCCAATAAACCACCGGAAAACCGGAAGTGGCATTGTGACTCAAGTAGTAGAGAGCTAGCCTTGAGCTGAAGAGCTGAGGGACAGCTCCCAGGCCCAGAGTTCAAGCCCACAACCAAATCAATCAATCAATTAACCAATCAATCAATCTTAAAATGTAGTACTCAAAATAAAAATTCCATTGAAAAGAAACAGAATTAGGCACTTAGTAGAGCAGACAGACTCATGAAAAATCCTCACCCACAATGGCTGAGAGAATTAGTTTGACTTTGCCTTTATTCTTCTATTTAATGACCTTGGAAATTAAAAAAAAAACTTTTCTGGGAATTTGTGACTACACAAAAGATCAACACATGCATAAAAAATGTATTTCATCCAAAGTCTGTTTGATTTTTGTCCTTCGATTTGGCTGTTACACCCACATTTTTAAAGGTCAGAGAGTTGAGTGCATTTCATCTTCAGTAGGTGGGAAGTATAACTTTTAAAAGGGACCATTTTCAGGACAGCCACAAACAGATCTAGCAGAGGATGATTACAAAGCCAGACCTCAAAGGTTTGATTTACTTGCTAAAAGAACAGAACCAGAAACAATCACACAATGAGAATACCATTATTTTTAAGTGCCTAATAATTATCATATTTTTGAGACTTGATAGAAATCAGCATGTAATCCTGCTGATTTATGAAGCTCTCTCTCACTCTGATGTATTTGCAAGTGCATGCCAGGAGTTATTTCTAAATTTTTAAATTGTCATTTTCATTACTATTATTTTTTCCTTTTTTGGATGTCATAAGGGAGTTGTTGGATCATATCTTAGAAAGTAAATAAATATTTAATAATTGAAGAAATCTCTTCAGTTAATCATGAACTTTGTGACTGAGATTCAAATAGCTTGAATTGAAGATGTGGCTCAAGAAGAAAAAGTATCATCTGTGAGCAAAAAGCTGAGCAAGTGTTTGAGTCCCTGAGTTCGAGCTCTGATGTTACCGTGCACGCGTGCTCTTCTCTCTCTCTCTCTCTCTCTCTCTCTCTCTCTCTCTCCTCTCTCTCTCGTTCACACACACACACACACACACACACACACTCTACAATAATCAGTAGTAACTTACTGCAAAGAAATCAATACTTTTCCATCTTACACCTAAATTTTGAGAATTTTATACATATTTCCACAGAACCAAAGTGCACCTGAAGGAATTGGAGAAGAGGGACAAACAGAATCACTGTTCTAGGATAATAAAATTGTTATTTGGATTAGGGATTTAGAGGATCCAGACACCTGGAAGAAATAAATTTTACATTGTGCATCCACACTATATAACCTTATATAGTTTTATTATACTTCTAGTTGGTCTACATATTAACTTACTTTTATTATATAGTTGTACAAAGAGATTACAATTTCGTAAGTTAAGTTATGAGTAGAGTGCATCTTGATCAATGTCACCCCTTTCAACATTCTTACCTAGCCTTCCCCTACCCATCTATTTCCTTACTCTTCTTAACTTTGTAGGATACACATTGAATTCTTGATTGAATTTTCCCTCTTTCTCTTTTCTCTTTATTCGTCTATTCTTTATTCCTTTCCCCTTGACCTTTGTCCACCCCAGTGAGGATTTTACATTATATTTTGTTGTTTACTCTTTGGGTTTTTTGGGTTTGGGGTTTTTGTTTTGCTTTGTGTAGCTTTTTGATTTTAATTTGAGGTACCATCTTACTATGTGACTGAGGCTGGCCTTAAACTCTGTCTTTCTGCTTCAGCTTCCAGTGTGTTTGAGGTACAGGTATGTACCATTAGGCCTGGCTTTCTTACATTTCTGAAGTGCTTTTTATTTTTATATTTTGAAGGCTATTAAATTCTATTAATCATTTATATTTTTAAATACCTGTCATACTTTTTTTGCTATCAACTACAGTGTTCCAGCTCATTTATATTATATTTTTTTTCTTTCATTATTTTTTGTTGGTTGTGTTGCTTAAACACAGGGCCTAAGAATGTCCCTGGGCTTTTTATTTGCTCAAAGCTAACACTACAATTTGAGCCACAGTGCTACTTCCATTCTTCTGGTGGTTAATTGGAGATATGATTCTTAGGGCCTTTCCTACTTGGATTGGCTTTAAACTGAGATCCTTGGATGTCAGACTCTTGAGTAGCTAGGGTTACAGGCATGAGCCATGGCACCTGGCTCTATAATTCTCATGAAGTGACACCCTGCTAGCATCAGCTGGGAAATATCTTTGTAATGAAGCCTTATTTGGACAGTTTTATTATTGTCTCCTTTACAGTAGGAGAAAGTTAGATCGCCATGCTAGTGAGGAGATGAATAGTTGCTATCAGATACACATATATTTTAACTACTTCCGGACTCTATAATCTTTACTCATATCTCTTCAGCTAATAAGAAAATTCTTGTCTTAAAACAATACAGCTAAATCTAGAGAATATTATTTTTTCTAAATATGAAAATCGTGAAATGATTTTATTGATTTACATTTTTTAATCTAGGAACTCTAAGAAACATGTAGAGTGAATTAGAAGGGAAGAAGGTATGAGTAAAGTGATTAAAAATGAGAATGAAGTGCTGGGAAGGTGGCTCAGTGGTAGAGCGCTTGCCTTGCATGCATGAGGCCCTGGGTTCGATTCCTCAGCACCACATAAGCAAAAAGAAAAAAGCCGGAAGTGGCGCTGTGGCGCAAGTGGTACCGCGCTAGTCTTGAGCTGAAGAACTGAGGGACAGCGCCCAGGCCCAGAGTTCAGGCCCCACGATCAACCCCACCCCCCCCCAAAAAATGAGAATGAACAAGCTAAGCAATAGAGAAAGATACACATTTTTTAAATCTTTAGAAAAAAATTCTCAGGAGTGTACTGAAGCAAGAACTCAGATAAGACAAAAATCAAGATGGAAACAATCATTGTGGAAGAGGTTATTTTCTTCTACTTATTTCCCCAATGTTGGTAGAAAGTTTTTGTGTTATTGTAATCTGAAATTCTTAGTTTGATATTGCATATGAATAAAGTAAAGGAACAAACAGTAAATGATGTTGGCTAATAACCATAAAGACTCTATGTGTTTCTAATAAACAGGCTTTAATGTTAACTATACATGATTGTTGTAAGAACTAAATAATACCACATTTGAAAAATATCCAGCGGAAGTTTCAACACAGAAATGAATTTAATAAACTAGTTTCCTCTACTTCAACCACAATCATGGCCAAAATTAAAAGTAGTGATATAATAGATTGGATTTTCCCTTCCTCTACTATACATAAAACATGCTATTAGATATTACATTATATAGGACAAAGGAGATTACAGTCCAGAAAATTACTGTTGCTGGTCTGTCTACTCTATTTCAGATATTGTGTGTGGTGATTACTAATTACTGATAGAAAGAGACTATAGCAATTCTATTTTCCTCTGGTTTTGTATATCTTGTACTAGCTTTGCCTCTTTCTCTCTCTCTTTTTCTCTCTTGTTTTCCTCTGCAGTTACTTAAGTTTTTTTCAGTGCCATGCTTTGATTCATTTCTCATTTTCTTTTTCTAATCATGAATGAATTTTTCTATATGGTTATTATGTGGAATTGTATAAAATATCTTGCAATTGATCTATACTAACATCTATAATGTTAGCTCATTTTCTTTCCACATGCACTGTATATCAATAATTTCACAAATTACATCTTTCTATACTATATCTCATTGAAACAATTCACAAAGTTATTTTTGTGTTTTTGTGCTTCAGCTTTCAAAATTGATAGTAAGGTATATACCAATAATACTTTATGAATGCCTTATGTATTTTTTATAGAGTTGACCTTTAACTATTAGGGTTATCCTTTCACATGTTATTTTTTGTTGCTGCTTAGTATCTTTTTGTTCCAAATTAAAGAAATCTAACATTTCTTATATAGTACAGTTGGAGATGCAAACACATACTTCAATTTTTATCTGGAGATGTCTTTTTTTTTATTTAATTCAGGGAATTGAGTACTCATTTGGCTTTTTAAAAAATTGAGTACTCATTTGGCTTTTTTAAAAATACATATGTCTGCTGTTCTACCACTTGCTTCCATTTCTGGACCTTGCTTAATTGGAGATTAGAGTTTCAAAGATTTGTTTGCCTGAGCTGGCTTAGAATCAACTCAGCCTCACAAGTAGCTAGGATTATAAGTGTGAGACACAGGTGCCCATTGACTCGCCACTGATTTTTGAAAAACATATTTGATAGATATAATTATCTTGGTTGGAAAGTATGTTTTATTGCTGCTTCAACAACACTTCCAGTCTGTCATCCAACTATCTTTGGGCTGAGAAACTCACTGCTAATTCTTATGGATGCTATCTTGCATGTGCTGAGAAATATTTTTCTCTTGCTTCTTTTAAAGTTCTTTTTTATCTTTCGCAGTTGACAAATCGATTTCAGTGTGTTATGGTGGATATTTGAATGCATCATGTTTGGGTACAATGGTTTTTTAATCTTGAAATCAATTTTATTCTGTATATTTTGGAAGTTCTCAAACATTTGTTTTTAAAATAGTATTTAGGTCCTTTTCTTGTCTTTCTTTCTAGATTCTAATAATTTGTGTATTTGTCAACTTGAATCTATCCTTCCCATAAGCTTTTAAAATTCTTTTTATTTTTCTTTTGTGTTTTTGTAGAATATATTATTGGTCTTTTTTAGTTTAGTTAATATCTTACTGTTATTTATATAAATAATGGTGATTATATAATTAATTATTAAGATAATTAGTATTAAAATTATGTTTAAGTAGCTGATTAAAGAGATTTCAATTTTGTGTGTCAATGAGTACAATACATTTTGATCATTTGAATTCATTTTTTTTTTTCTTATTATTACATTAACACTGTTTTTTTTTTTTTGTTTTCTGGGTATTTTTTTTTTTTTTTTTTTTTTGTCAGCTGTGGAACTTGAGCTCTGGGCCTGGGCGCTGTCCCTCAGCTCTTCAACTCAAAGCTAGCCTTCTACTACTTGAGCTACAGCACCACTTCCAGTTTTCTGGTGGTTAATTGGAGATAAGAGTCTAATGGACTTCTTGCCCAGGCTGGCTTTGAATGCTCAGATCTCAGCCTCCTGAGTAGCTAGGATTACAGGCGTGAGCCACCATTCCCAGCAACCCTGTTGTTTTTAAGTTCAATTACTGACTACACTAAAAATTTACTGCTTAGCTTTTTATTTGTTTTGATTTTTGTTGAGATTCTCATTTCCTTCACATGCTATTTTTCTGAAATTAGGTATTTTAAATAATTTATCAGATAATTCATGTGCATTATTCTCTCTTATTCACAGATTTCTGTTTTAAATTGTCCTCTCCATAGAAAATCTTGAAACATCCCAAATTAATTTTTCCTAAAACATGGGTCAGTTTTTTGTTCAGAAAAGCCACATTGTCTCGGCTACCTATTGTGTACTTAGCAACACCTGGACTCAGTACCACATGCTTTGTGTTTAAGTAACCAGTAAGTAGTAATTGAATGTTACATTGTAGCTTCTGTGCATCCTCCTCGTTTTGTTTGATTGTGGAGTCATTGTATCACATCAAGTTACAGGAAGAAGAGTGAGAATGGTGTAATATGTAATTGTGACAGCGAGAGTGCCCATATGAGCATAGCATGTAATAATTTAACAAATTGTTCTATTTTAATATTATTTGTTACTGTTAATCTCTAATTATGCTTAACTTATAAACATTGTAGATGTGTTCATATAAGAAAACACCTCATAGTGTATACACGATTTGGCATTGTCTGTAGCTTTTGGCATATGCTAATGATTTTAAACATGTGAACAGCAGATAAGTTTACTATACCTCCATTTATTTAGACGTATTATAGAAAAATGTTTTTTTCTTTGTCCCATTTCCCCTGTTCATTTGTCTTCCCAGTAATTTTTTACTGTTACTTACAAATTGGGAAAGATCGCCCCCTCTCCTAGGTTTTATATACTGGCTTCATGCTTGGAAAGGCCTTCATCAATTAACCTGGCTAATAATAATTTTGGACTCTACTAAAATATATTGAGTCTCCTTTGATTTGTGTACTTATACCCCTCATTAATTAGGGAAATTTTCTCATGTTATTCAGGAGTTCCAGCTTTCTTTGGTGTATACTATAAACCCCTAAGCAAATGCTCTGAGTTCTTCTGAGTCAGCAAAGAAACCAATCATTCTTGCAGCCCTGCATCCCCATATGCTGGGATTTTGGATTCAAGTTTTACTCTTCTCTTTTCTCTAGGTAAGGCTTTGGAATATTATTGGCTCTTGTCAACTCTATTGCTATAGAATACCACTCAGCTTTTATTTTTTCTCTGTGATGGTTAGGCAATTTACCAAGTCCATTCTGAAATGGTCAAGAGAAAAAATAAGATTTTAGGGAAGACCAATCACTCTAATCAAGTACTCCAAAGGAAAAAAAATCAGAACATCTGGTATAGAGTCTAGCCATATACCTCCTTCTCAAGGAGAAGTTAAGAGTTGGGAAGGGACAGTAAGGGGAAACAAAGGAGGAGGCAACAGTGCTTGATAAGAAATGTACTCATTACCTTGCTCATATAATTGTAACCCCTCAGTACAGTATTTTCACCATATATATATATATGTATATATATATATATATATATACATATATATAATCATAAAAATTCCAGGAAGAAAAATTTAAAAAGTTGGGGTTTTTCCTCATGGTTCTATGGAGCTTCCTGACTTGTCAGGAAGGTGAATATTGCAGAAGGGTAATATAAATTCTCATTCTGACTTCCATGTGGAAGATTTCAAGTATGTCTTATTTCTATACTCCCACAAAGTTAATTGGTTTGTAGGTTTTAATTGTTGTTTTGTTTTAGTTTTGAGACGGTCTGCTACAGAGTCCATTCTGTCTCCCACTGTCTGGATATATGTGGTTTCCCTGGCTCTCTTTCCTGAATATCTGGAACTACATGTTGCATGCCACTGTGCCCTGTATTTTCCCTTTATTGTTCAGAAAGTGTTTCCACAAAATGAAAGTGGGTCTTAGGCTTCCTATGCAATTACTATTTGATAATTACACTCCTTCTCCCAGTGCCAAATTCTAAATATGGAGACTTACAGGAGAGAGGACTTAATCAGTATCATGCAGCTATGGCAAATCTGTGTCAGCATATTCTCTATGATCTTGGTTTTTCTGTTAACACATGCCATATGGTCTTGCAAAGAATAAACACCTGGATACTGGATAGTTTGTCCTGGAACTCATAATTTGACAGTGTCTTTGAAAATACTGTCAAATTATGATTGACCTCTCTTTTTTACCTTTTCTGTTTTTTTTCTTTTTTCCCCCATCTTTTTTTTTTTATTTATAGTATTCAGGATTGAGCCCAGAGACTAATACTTCCTGGGCAACAATTTTTCCATGAGCCCTAGATCCAACTTTATTCATTTTATTTTATTCTTCATGCAAGGTTCTGTGTTTTTACTCACCTGTATTTCCTTTGGTAGATTCATTTATTTACTAAGAATTTTAAAAGAAGATGGTTCTCCTCTTAGACTTGGGAAGTTTACAGGCATTAGAGAAGACACCTGAGGAGGTGGTAGGATAATTTTTATTAGTTATCAAGCTCAGCATCATCTATTGCTCAGGGGTCAAGAATCTATTGAAGAAAACTCTACTTTGTTGTAACTATGGATGTGGTTTACTTAGCGTAAAGGTTTGTGCTATAGTGAATTGAGGCTGGTGAAATAGGCCAGCTGCACACTGTATAAGTGAACCAGCTTAAACTGTAACTGGTAAAATCTTAGTCAGTGGTTCCACCTGTAGTGGATAACATTGTACATGACAGTCCTGTCATTCTAATAGGATTTTTCTAATTTCAGATCTGTTTTTGAGTCATAATAAATTTCATAATAAAAACCCCTTGTGGTATCCTTTACACTTCCTTATGCCATGAGAGCCCAATTTATGCCATCTGTTATACACATATCTGACTGCAATGAAACACCACACAGTGGGTATCTGGACCCCTAGATTTTCATGGTGTGGAAAACCTTTGATTTTTGTATCGTTCTTCTACTGATCATCCAAGTTCTATGTGACTTTTTTCTTAATCAGAGGATAAAGTGAGCATAGGCTCTGAGATAAATGAGGAACAAAAATCCACCAATAAATAATCGGGGCCCCTGTAAAAATCTCTGCACCCTTCACCACATAGGGGATAGTGATGCTTTGCATCTTATTTAACACCATGCCTAGAATCCTATGGATCTTACCAGTCTGACCACAATTAAGGACTTCACAGGTAGTTCAAGGCCTTGTAAATTGTTGGGGCTGAAAATCCCCTCATATACATGAGTGAACAGTCTTTTGCCAGCTCTGGTAAGAGAAAATGCTCTTCTTCAGTTAGCATGTCATTGCAATAACATAACCAGATGAAATCCATAGAGAAGGAGAACTGAATGAAGTCCTTAGTCACTATGTTGTGACAGATAGTAAGAGCGCACAGATGTTCATGAAGCTGAATGTCACCACTTTTCCTTCCAAGTTCAGATGTACTAGTCCTGCAAGTCTAGTTGGACATGATGTGGAAAAGGGGCACTAGTAATGTCTGGACAGCATTCATAGAACCCAGAGACGATGTTATTTAATCTTCCAAGTTCCTGGATACTATTACAGCGAAAGAGCATATGTAGAAGATCATATTTCATTGGCATTTATGTTCCACAGTCTTTTCGAAGCTCATTTGACTATTTTTTTGTTTGTATTGCCATACTGAGATACTAAAATTACTACAGGCACATACTTAATTTATAGACTCTCCAAACTCAGCATATGTACCTGGCCACAGGTACTATTTGTTGTGTAGTACCTACCTATTGGTGGAAAGACCGCCCAGGTTCCATTTTGTTCCTGACCCTAACAAAATCTTTAATTGCTGAACTTTAAATCCAAGTTTCCTTAAAGGGGTCTGTGATGTCTTCCCTAATAAAAAATTATTTTCTAGAATGTTCTCAGACAACCTGGAGATTGGTTCTAAATACGAAGTGAGGGCCTTTCCCAATTCCTAGGTGCAATTACAATTGTTTTACTGTAATGGTTTTACCCCATATCTATCAACATCTTCTCAGTACCCTGAGAAATGTTGCATGGTGAAACCTATCAGTGTACAATCCACACACTCCTCTCGTAGAAAGATGGTCTTTTTTGCTCCTGGTAAGGGCAAGACATATTGTGCTCTGTGTTGCCATGCAAAGCCAACACTCTTGGGCAATCTTGGCCTCACCAATCAGCTGATAATGCCAGAGGAAAATGCTTTATTTTCCTTGATGGGGGCAAGGAAAAATGGTACCATTGCTTTTTGCCAGGATCCTTCACGTGGTTGCCAGGATTGGGTTAGATTGCTTAAGTATCTTTTCTCTGCAAGTGCCCAGACAAATTTATGCCATATTTACTTCCTTGCTGTCATAACTCTCCTCTTGTCCTCCTCATTTCTTTATTCATTGCCCTGTTTAGTTTTTCATGTTTGGTAGTAAGTAACACTGTTATGACCGTGTTCAGACTCTCTCTCTCCCAGATTGACAATGATCTTATCCACATCATGAACAGCTATCAGGCAATGAGGATGATGAGGGAAAAAATAAGCCATATCATATCCAAAGAGTGTTTTATAACTGTTTTTGCTTTCCATTAAGGCTGTGGAAATGGTTTCATCTGGTGCTTGGAATACATGCATAAATGGCTTGTTACCTGCATGATTCCTGAGAAATAATCTGTATTTCCCTATGTGTTTTCCCTTGGGCTTACCTGTCCTGGCTAATTTCCCTCATTTGGCTAGCCCTTTCTCCTGTCCAAGACAAATCTCCCTTTTTCCTCACACTAGCAGGACAAGCAGCACTCAACAAGTGTTCTAAGCTAGGCAATTTAGAGGCATCCTATAAATCACTCAGAGCTGTAAGCATTGATCTCCTGCATCACTCTTGCTCACAATCATATGCCAACCTGCAGAAGCTACGTTGCCCTTGCCTCTATTTAAGGTATGCATATCTAGGACTATTCAGAGTGAAATTTGTTTGGCAGATACTTTGTTAAAAGTGTGATTACTGTGTTGCCACATTACCAAATTTATCTCTACATATCTATATACAATACAAATGGAGTGTCTTTGTTCTCTGCAGAGAGGTGGGGCTGCCTGTCACTGTGTCTAACCTGGTGAAGTTCTTCCTCCCTAGGAGGAGCTTCCTCTTCCTTGGTAGGGCCACCTTCCCCTGGGTGGAGCTGCCTCTCACTTGTCAGATTCCTTTGTCCTTGTGAAAAATGGCACTGCAGTCGCTGCTTCTCCATCCCAAGTTATCTTCTAGTAGCTCTGTCAGGCTCTAAGCCAGTATCAAAGATGGTATTCTTCTAAGGCGGAGGAAGCAGGGAGGGCAACCTTCCAGAAGCTGTTCTGTGAGAAGGGGTAAGGAAGTCTTCTGTGGGGTACTCACTCTTTCCCTTGGTGTCTTGAACCTTCTGCAATCTGCACCTGTTTGTGGACAGCAGAGTGTGGATTCCTGCTCCTTGTCATCCAGTTCATGCTGGAGGTGAATGAAATGCCACACATACTCTGACTGATGCTTTCATCCTGGCTCTATCTGGCCAATGTCATGGCTGCTGCTGCTATTGTGAGCTCAAGTATGACTTCTTAAACTGGCTCCCTGAATTTTTCCTCTCTGTCCAAAATCTCTGGTTTATTATGGTTCAATTGGTGTGGCTCTCTAGTTGTAGAGATTTTGCTGGGACACGAAAACTAGTTCCTATGAGAGATCTCAGTTAGACTCCCACTTCACCTCCACCGTCTTCCCCCCAGATCTATCTTACCTAATGTGGAAATTGTAACATAGAAATTAGTAAATTACCTTGAGTTTCCTGAAAATAAAACCATCATCTTTTCAGTTTACCATTCTATCACTATTAATATCTTCTTTGCAGAAATAAGGAAATGTAATTTCATGTGTATATGTTATTAAATGGTGATTTTTCTAGCTATCGTACTAGATATTTGTAGAACTTTTGTAGACAGACTCAAACATGCACATCTATTAAAATTCCTCCTTCCAGACTCATTATGTGCTGGCTTCTGTGGAATTCCCACACCTGAATTGTCATAGTTTCTCCAAATTGAAGTTACGGCCAAAGCCTGTTGCAGTTTTTTCCCTCCTTAATTCCTGTCATGTTTTTGTTGCATTTGTTTTGCTACAGATGCACTTTCTTTCTAGAAGGGCCTTTAGTTGAGATTCCATTTATCGAAGACATCTATGTGATTTTAGAGTGGACATTTCTAGAGATATCTGGGGCTTAGGAATATAGTATTCCATGCAAACAAATCTTTAAAATAATTTTGAAAATTCCTTTTGACAAAAATACAAATTGTAATCTCTTTCTTATTTCGTTATGAAACAGTTAGTTTAGAAAATGATCACTGAGCACTTATGGTCTTAGAGAATTCCATGGTACTAAGACAAATTAGAAGCTGATACTGTCTAGGGGTATAAATTTATTTTTCTGTGCAGTTAAGTTACTAAGAGGCAGAGAGGAACAGTAAAGTGTAGCATATATATATGTATATAATTTACATATATGTCCATATATGAATATAGACATATTTTAGGAATAGTTTATTTTTACCAAAGTAATTTGCTTCCTTTCTGTTAGACTAGATAATTGTTTTTCTGAAAAATTCTTCCTTGGTCAGGTGACTGGGTCTTTGTTTGGTTATGTTCATTTTATATTTTATTTTTATTTTTTTATTGTGAAAATACTGTACAGAGGGGTTACAATAACATGGGCAAAATAGTGAGTACATTTCTTATCAAGCATTGTAGCTTCCTCCTTTTTTACCCTTCCCAACCCTTCCCATCCTCCTTCCTCCCCACCCAATCCTCCCCCCCCCAAGTTGTAAAGTTCGTTTTTGACATGACAACTTGTACTTCTCATTGTTGCAACAGGTCCACCTGTATCCTTATTTAAACAACTTGTTTTTCCCCTTCCCCTCCACAAGTTATACCAACATCAAATACAGTGAAAGCAGGGGTTATACTGTGGGGGAGGGACATACAAAGCAACAAAGAAATAATCTTATAATTGCGTTAGAAACAAATGCATGAAAGAAAAAAACATTTAAAATACATATCTTAGGGGTCATTTTCCTAACATCACCTAATCTGACCTTTTCTGCTTGACTCATACATATACTAGATATTGCAAATAAGGGAAATCATGGGACCTATGTTTCTTTGGGCTTAGCTTACTTCACTTAATATAATTTTTTCCAAGTCTTTCCATTTCCTAACAAATGGGACAATGTCATTCTTTCTGATGGAGGCATAGAATTCCATTGTGTATATATACCACATTTTCTCAATCCATTCATCTACTGAGAGGCATCTGGGTTAGTTCCAGATCTTAGCTATGGTAAATAATGCTGCAATAAACATAGTTGTGCTGGTAGCTTTAGTGTGGTCTTGTTTGTAAACATTTGGGTAAATGCCCAAAAGTGGGACTGCTGGGTCATAGGGGAGCTCTATGTGGAGTCTTTTGAGGAACCTCCATACTACTTTCCATAGTGGTTGGACAAGTTTACACTCCCACCAACAATGAAGTAAGGTTCCCTTCTGTCCACATCCCCTCCAGCATCTGTTGTTATTAGAGTTTTTGATTATAGCCATTCTAACTGGGGTGAGGTGGTATCTCAATGTTGTTTTGATTTGTATTTCTTTTATGGCTAGGGAGGTTGAGCATTTCTTCATGTGTCTATTGGCCATCCTTCTTTCTTCTTCAGAGAAGTTTCTCTTTAAGTCATTAGCCCAGTTATTTATTGGGCAGTTGTTTCTTTGAGGATTTGTTGTTGGGGGATTTAATTTTTTGAGTTCCAAGTATACTTTAGATATGAAAGCCTTGTCCAAAGGAAATCAAAACAGAACCTAGAAAATGGGAAAAGCTTCCATGATCCTGGGTTGAAAAGATTAACATCGTGAAAATGGCAATACTTCCCAAGGCTATTTACAAATTCAATGCGATACCTATCAAAATTTCAACCTCATTCTTCAAGGAAATAGAAGAGGCAATCCAAAAATTCATATGAAACAATAAAAGACCCTGAATAGCAAAAACACTCCTCAACGGAAAGAACACTGCTGGAGGAATATCAATACCAAATTTCAAACTCTACTATAAAGCGATAGTAATCAAAACAGCTTGGTACTGGCACAGGAACAGACCGTAGGACCAATGAAATAGAATGGAAAATCCAGAAATGAACCTACAGACCTATAGCCATCTAATCTTCGATAAGGGAGCTAAAATAATAGAATGGAACAAAGACAGCTTCTTCAGTAAATGGTGCTGGCAAAATTGGTTAACTACTTGCAGAAAACTAAAGCTAGATCCTTATATATCACCCTGCACCAGAATCAACTCCAAATGGATCAAAGACCTCGAAGTCAAAGCAGACACTCTGAAAACATTACAGGATGGAATAGGAGAAACCCTAGGTCTCCTTGGCGCAGGCCGAAATTTTCTTAATAGAGACCTGGAAACACAACAAATCAAAGAAAGGTTGGACAAATGGGATTGCATGAATTTGCAGAGCTTCTGCATGGCAAAGAACATAGCTAGCAAGATCAATAGAAAGTCCACGGATTGGGAGAAGATCTTCACTAGCCATACAATGGTTATGTTCTTTTCTTGCTGCACTTCATTGATGATATCCTGTTAGAAGCTCCTTTACTGCTAAGCACATCCTGTGAATTAAGCCAATCCTTTTCCAGATTGCGAGCCTGAGCTCAGCCAATGTGAATAGATTGGTAGGACTTTCTGAGTTAGGGATTTAAAAAAAGCCACAGTGTGCCTGCTTTGTATGCTTGTGTGCCAGATTTTTGGCTGATGGTACACCCTTTGCAGAAGTCAACTTTGTCTTGCTATGTTCCTTTTGAGGTGGTGTCATTATTCTTATGGACATTTTTTGTCTTGCTATGTTCCTTTTGAGATGGGGTCATTATTCCTACAGACATCCCAAAATTTCAAACTATTTCTAATAACATGTATATATACATACATATATATATATATATATGTATATGTACGTATACGTGTGTGTGTGTGTGTGTGTGTGTGTGTGTGTGTGTGTGTGTGTGTGAGTGTTGGTCCTGGGTCTTGACCTCAGGGACAATGTCTGGGCCAGGTGCTGTTCCTGAACTTTTGTGATCAAAATTACCATTCTACCACTTGGGTTGCAGCTGGAATTCCAGCTTTTTGTAAGTTTACTGGATATTAGAGTCTCATGGACTTTTCTGCCCAGGCTAGCTTTGAATTATGGTACTCAATTGTCAATCTTCTAAGTAGTTAGGATTACAGAAATGAACCACCCAAACCCAACAATCGTATGTATATGGGTAGTAAACTACAGATTCTCCTGAGAATGACACCCCAGGGCCCAGAGTTGTTGTGGTCTTCTAATAGGGTAGTTGTTATAGTACTGAAATCAACCATACTTCCTCCCCAAATGAGGAAGCCCCTTCCAGTGCTTTATACATTCACTGCCACAAATGTTTTCATTAGGTCTTCCACCTCAGGGAATAAGTCTATGATTGGTCATACATGATCATATATAAGATTATACCTTACTATTGAAATAGGATTTCTAGTGGGAACCCAAGGCATCAGAGAAAGGAGAACTACCACTTTGAGCAGGGTCTGAGGTACTATAGGATCAAAAAGTAGCATGGTGGGCCACATGGGGTTTTTTTGCCATATGTTATTTCTACTATTTACTTAAGAAAAAATATTTAAGGATAGGAAAGAGTACTGTTTTAGGAATAATTACTTTCATTATATTTTACAAGATTATATAAGCAATCTATCAATATCATTATTCAATTGAGCTATTAAGAGTTACACTTAATACATTACTTAATCAACCTTCAAAAACACAGATTCAGGAAGATAACAATTCTGTGGTGAGTTGTTTGTTAGTAATACTCAGACTCAAAAATATATACAGTGTTAGCTCAAAGTTGTTCTTTACTTTAATTCAAGGACAATTACTTAAATTCTTACTGGAGAAAATCCATTTCAAGTATTTGCATCTTTTATCTAGAACCCTTTATTTTTTACTGCAATTTATATTAAATGTACTGTAATATAAATGCCTTTCATAAAAGTTTCCAACTTCCGTCCTCCTGCTGTGTGTTGACAGCAGTCTCAACAATTCTGCTGCAGAAAAATGATATTCAATTGCGATAACCACTGTCAGGTACACAAATCATTCCGTTAGGTTATGTGGTTGGTTGGAATAAGGCCATATTTTCTAATACTCTTTGCTATCTTTTCAGCTTTCTATGTATCATTCGCTTAGATTGATTCCACCATGGCATAGGGCAAACATTAGGTTTTCAAACAGAAAACCTCATTTTGCTTTTGTTCACATAGGGAACAACCACTGAAAATGTAAGATTCAGATTGTTCAGATGGAAATTGGCCCAAGGATAGAAAGTTCAGTACCAAGTGGAAATACTCTACTGGCAGGTCAGCTATTTCTCTTCCATTTTGCCAGTAATGTTTCATAGCAACAATTGGAATTGTGTGGTTATGGATGGACTGGACTGTCAGAACTGGACATCTTCAAATGAATCTGTTACATATAAGAACTGTGTAGATGATATTTTCTCTATGCACTGTGATGTTTTGCTATGATTTGGAAGTTATGATAATAAAGCTAACACAATGATTGTTTTTATTCTGAAATATTTCTAATCCCTAAATCTTTCATTGGTGGGTATATGGCAGCCCTTAAAAACATATGTAAAGCTTAGTGCTTGGGGCTGATGCCTTTTAATTTTAGCTATTCTAAAGGCTGAGATCTGGTGGATTGAAGTTCAAAGCCAGTTTGGACAGAAAGTCTATGAGATTCCGTCAGAAAAAGTAATTTCAAGAAAGAAGGATGGAGATATGTTTCAGGAGGTAGAGCCAAAATAAGCAAGAAAGATGATGAAGTATGAAGCCTTGAGTTCAAATTCACCACAGGTGCACACACGCGCACACACACACACACACACACACACACACACACACACACAAGGGGCCCAGAATTCAGTTTAAATGGGTGCTATTAAAGAAGGAAATAGACATCTGGTTATCCCTGTCTTGATAGCTTGCAGTTTTCCTGTTCCTACTACCACCTGATGATGTGAAGTCACATTGCAAAGTCTCAGTTATTATTTTTCAGCTAAAAACAAGATAATGAAAGTTTAATGTGAAATATTACTCAATTCCAAGTCACAGGTCACACAGCTTGGGCAATATATTTGTAGAGTGCTGTCTTTGAGGGCACAATGCAAAAGAGAAAACAGCCAAGGATATACCTGGACCTGGAAAAGTGAAAAAGCAGTAACATTGCTATCTCCTTCCCTTCAATGACATGATGCATCGTTTCCGTCTACATTATTAGATTCCATGCTTACTATTCAATGCTCCCCACAATTTCTAAGACATAAACTTCATTTGATTGCTCCATTTTTTTTCTTTCTTCTACCTGCCAGTCCTCCCACCTCTCATTTCTAGTGTGCTCTCTTAGAATCCTCTTCACAAAAAGGTTCATTTTTATCTCTGCTTTCTATTTGCTATCACTCTAGCCCAAGACTTTTAGTATCATCTACATGGAAAGAGTCTTAAGTTAATAATTCCATTCATGAATTATAGGTAAACATTATAGCTAAACATATGTTTTCTGTATATATATATATATGTATATATATATATATATGCATGTGTGTATACTATATATTATAAAATATACAGTATATAATATAGATAATGTCATAATTATTATATTATACATTATATAATTAGATATGTTTATAATAACATATAACAATTATATATAATATATCAAATATATAATATAATATTACAGTATAGTATAATATACATAATATATAGCATATATAATATGTGTATGTAATATGTGTATACAATATGTATGTGTGTATGTAATATACAAAATATGGATATACTACATATATACTATATATACATATACATATATAATTATGTATATAAATATATATAATTATATTAGGTATATAATTATTTATTAATTCACATATGTATTACATACATATGTATATTTTTATAAAATATGAAAGTTGTGCATATGCTCATTTAACATATATATATACAAATACACACATTTTAGTTCTCTATTTCCTCACTTAAAAACAAATATCAATGTCATGCCTCCAACAAGTAACTGTGTAAACGTAATTCTCAATAAGTTATCACATGAAATTATTCTAATATACCATTTGCTTTTCTGTCTTACTGTTTGTCTTCATTGTTTAAATTTCAACTTGACATCACTTCTTTTATGTATATATATATATATATATATATATATAAAATTGTGAAAATAACATACAGAAGAGTTACAATTACATAGGCAAGATAGTGAGTACATATCTTATCAAGCATTATTGCTTCCTCTTTTGTTTCCCATACCATCCCTTCCCCTCTCCACCCCCCACCCTCAAACCCCCATACCACCCTCCCCACCCCCCACACCAACAAAGTTGTAAAGTTCGTTTTTCGACATAATGTCTTGTACATCTCATTGTTGTATGGGTCCACCTGTAACCCTATTTAAACAGTTTGATTTTTCCTTTCCTCTCCACAAATTATATCAGCATTAAATACAGTGAAAGCAGGGCTTATACCCTGGGGGAGGTACATACAAAGCAATAGAGAAATCGTCTTATAAATATACTGGAAACAATCGCAAGAAAGAAAAAGAAAACATTTGAATCCTTATCTTGGGGTTCATTTTACCTAACATCAACTTGCCCAATAAATAAGTGGGCTAAAGACTTAAAGAGAAATTTCTTTGAAGAGGAAAGAAGGATGGCCAAAAGACACATGAAGAAATGCTCAACTTCCCTAGCCATAAAAGAAATGCAAATCAAAACAACATTGAGATAAAAACCTCACCCCAGTTAGAATGGCTATAATCAAGAACTCTAATAACAACAGATGCTGGAGGGGATGTGGACAGAAGGGAACCTTACTGCATTGTTTGTGGGAGTGTAAACTTGTTCAACCACTTTGGATAGTAGTATGGAGGTTCCTCAAAAGACTCCACATAGAGCTCGCCTATGACCCAGCAATCCCACTTTTGGGCATTTACCCAAATGATCACAAACAAGACCACACCAAATCTACCAGCACAACTATGTTTATTGCAGCATTATTTACTATAGGTAAGATATGGAACTAACCCAGATGCCCCTCAGTAGATGAATGGATCAAGAAAATGTGGTATATTGTAAAGTTCATTTTTCGACATAACGACTTGTACATCTCATTGTTGCAATGGATCCACCTGTATCCCTATTTAAACGATATGTTTTTTTCCTTCCCTTCCACAAATTATACAAACATCAAATACAGTGAAAGCAGGGGTTATACTGTGGGGGAGGGACATACATAGCAACAAAGAAATCATCTTATAAATATGTTAGAAACAATTGCATGAAACAAAAAAACATTTCAACGCTCTACAACTTTGGTGGTGGGGGGGGAAGGACTGCGGGGGGGGGGGGGGTGGGGAGGGTATGGGAAGGGATAGGAAGGAGAGACAAAGGAGAAGGCAACAATGCTTGATAAGAAATATACTCGTTACCTTGCCCATGTAATTGTAACCCCTCTGTACGGTATTTTCATAATAATAATAAAAAAGAAAATGTGGTATATATACACAATGAAATTCTGTGCCTCCATCAGAAAGAATGACATTGCCCATTTTTTAGGAAATGGAAAGACTTGAAAAAAATTATATTGTGAAGTAAGCCAGGCCCAAAGAAATATAGGTCTCATGGTTTCCCTTATTTGCCATAACTAGCATATGTGTGAGACAAACAGAAACTGTCAGACAAGTTGACTTCATTTTTATGGATATATGTTACCTCCTCTCAGAATCAAATATATATATTTCTTTGTTCCTAAAGCAAACATATATTTTTTCCACTGGATGCAAATATGATCACATTTCTCTGTGTTTCTTTTTTATATGATAGGTTGCCATAGGTCATGATTGATACATATTAAACAATCAATAAATCTTTAACAAACAGTATAATCACTTAAATGCCCTAAATATCTGTTGGTAATACCAGCAAATACACTAAGCAACTATTGCAGTTTGGGTTTTACCATGATTGTGATCAAATTGACAGAAATAAAAAGCTAACTTCTGGGATACATTAAGGGAAGAGGAACAATCAGTCAATGAAAGCAATGGCTCCTTTGCAGTACTAACCAGAGACTTGGAAAACAGAGGAAGCCACAGGTTTGCAAGTCTTTCTGTTCATATAAATATTCCTCTCTGAAGTCTCATAGTAGGGAAGATCACTTTCTGAAACTAGTTACTGCTATGATTTCTGAATTTATTTTCCTTCACAAAGCATTACCCAAACTGTACTCCCTGTGTGGAGTAAGTCCACACGAATATTTCAAGATTAACAAAGTAATGTTAATATTGTTCAGTATATATTTATAGGTTTCAACCAAAAAACAAGGCCCATTGGACAAATAGATTTCAATCTCTATATTCTGGTTCCTTTTAATGAAAAGAAAAACAATAATGATTACAAATAGATTTTCCTCAAGTGTTATTTAAAACTACATACGTACCTCATTTATGACAAATAAAACATTGTATACATTAACATATATACCCAGAATTTATTTCCCAGTGCTGACCATAACCATTAGGATACTTAACAACTTAAACCAGCTAGAGCAGCAGTTGATCCTCGGAGCATGAAAGTGGAGATGTCATTCTTTCGGATAGAAGCATAAAATTCAATTGTGTAAATATACCACATTTTTTTGATCCATTCATCTATTGAGGGGCATCTGGGTTGATTCCATATCTTAGCTAGGGTAAATAATGCTGTAATGAACATAGTTGTGCTAGTAGTTTTAGTTTGGCTTAATTTGAGATCATTTGGATAAATGCCCAGGAGTGGAATTGTTGGATCAGAGGGGAGTTCTATGTTTAGTTTTCTGAGGAACCTCCATACTGCCTTCTAGAGTGGCTGAACCAGCTTGTATTCCCACCAACAGTGCGACAGTGTTCCCTTTTGGCCATATGCCTGCCAGCATCTGATAAAAATTTTGTTTTCTTGATAATGGCCATTTTAACTGGGGTGAGGTGGAACCTCAGTGTGGTTTTGATTTGCATTTCTTTTATGGCCAGCTACACCAAAAATTTCTTCATGTGTCTACTGGTCTTTCTTATTTTTTCTACAGAGAAGGCTTTTTAAAAAAATTTAGACCACTTATTAATGGAATGGTTGTTTCTCTGGAGGGGTTAATTTTTTGAGCTTGAGGTATATTTTTGATATGAGATCCATGTCTGTTGTCTAGCTAATAACAGATCCTTTTTTTTTTTTTTTACAGTTGTCAAACTGTATCTAGTTCTTTCTTCTTATTTTATTTCACTTTTCTTTTTCTATGGATTTATCCCTCACCATCTCCGTCTTTGAATCTGGAACCATCCATCTTGTATATGCATTTATCTGATTGGGAAAGGGAAATAACAAATAACAAAATGCCGAAAGAAGTATAAAAGATGACCTATTGCAACAATGATACTCACAGGACACTATGTCGGAAATGAACTTTACAACTCCATGGGGGTTGGGGAGAGTAGTGGAGGGAGAGAAGGGATAGTGGGAGAACAACAATAGAGTGGGTAACAATGTTCAAGAAGAAATGTTACATTACTCATGTAAATGTAACCTCTCTATACAGCATCTTTACAATAAAATAAAATTTAAAAAAATAGAAGAAAAGTTGTTTGTATATTGAGGTCTCCTTATCACAAACTACGTGCCTGAGGACATGATCAAGCTTCCAAAGACATAAAAAATGTGTAATAACATATATGGTCCATAATAAAATATGTATTTCATTATTAATTTCATGTTTACATCCTCTTTTAGTAGATTTTCAATAGAGTTGTTCTAAGCACAGAAGGAGATGCATAAAGAGGGACCCTTACATAAACCAAGATTAAACAGAAGAACTTACAAACGTCCAGGGAAATCATAGCAGGTGTCAAATCATCATCCCTATTTCATTGTATATCAATAAATACTGTCAGTTTTTTACTAGTCAAAATAGTGCATATTGAGACTTGTGAACTGAAATGATGAAAATAGTTGTCCACAACTGGAAAAGACAGTGTAAGAAGGAGATTGCAACTTCTTTAGTTGTTTTCAACTAAAGAAGTTTTCAACTGATTAAATGCATATATTTTCATTGAATTGATGAAGATTGTTCTCACTCTTGTTTCAAGTGGTGATTTTCAGTCACTCATGACATGGCACAGCATGATTTTTTTATGTGAGATGATGCCCACCCTGCCTAACTTCATATTTGTCCTACTCACTGGTCACACAAAATTCAAAAACAAATAAGCTGCCATTAATGGCTGATGGGATATAGCAAAACTTGCTGGAGGTAGGAGTACACATTTTGCTAATATGCACATGGTGGTCAGAATATTTTCTTCAGACCTCAGGAAATTTCAAATGTCTATTCTCTTGCATATGCTATTTAATGTATCCAGTTATCACAGAATCTCTCTGATACAACTGTTAATTAATATACTATAAGATAAATATTGATTGAATATAAGTTTTATGACAAACTAAAACAAAAATTGATATTTTGATAAAGGAAATGTGTGTGGAAATTCAAGTAATTGCCTTTTTGTTTCTGAAATGTTTTCCCACTTTTATATTATCATCGATTAGTTTTACAGAAAGGTTTATTTTTGACATACTTATATTGCATACAATGTACCTGGATGACAGATTCCTATCTTTCACTCTTCCTTATCCCCATTGCCCCGTCTCAAATCAATTTCAATAGGTTTCATTGTTCTAATTTCACATATGTACATAAAGTATCTTGACAATATCCACTTGCTCTGGTGATATCCATCATCACTCCCACTGAGATATATTCCTTGTGCTATATCTGTTCTAAATTCTTATTATTCATTTTCTCACTGCATGCTAATTGTTCAAAGGGATTTCAATGTGTTATTCCACACATGCAGAAAAAGTATTTTTATTATATGGACTTTCTATATTACCCTCCCTATACTTCAAGCATTCAGCACTTCCAGAGAATTTCAGTTTTTTTTTAACCTTCATTCACAAGTAATATATATTTTTATATTGTTTTAAACAATTTATAAATAGCATAACTTGATTTTAAGCTGTCTCTATTTTCCCCTGTCTCTTACTCTTACTGTCTTTAATCTCTTCCTTTGCTTGCTCTCTTCCTTCTCCACTTATATAATTTGTATCCTGTTGAAATATACATTACCCTACATTTACCAATTTCAATTGATCCTTTTAAGTGTAGAGTTAAGTGGCATTGTGTGTGTATACACACACACACATGCACACACACATACACACAAAACATAGTGTTATAATGTAACTATCAGCACTCTTCATTTGAAAAATATTTTCCTTATCTCATATTGTTGGTAACCCTTAATCATTCTACTCTCTATGAGAAATTTAACCTCATAGATACTTATAGTAGAATACCAAAACATCAGTCTTTTTAAAACTGTTTTTTTTAACAGTTCATCTATGTTGTGACATATATTGCCAGTTCTATTCTTTTCAAGGTTAAGCAATAATGCATTGCATATGCTTCTCAAACTGTATTTACATATGGATTTTTTTTTATAAATGTCTCTTGAGGATGTTGCTCTTAAATTATTTCCACACATATCCTGAGTGGCTTTACTGAATCATTAGTAAAACTGTATTAACTTTTTAAGGAAATACCATTTTTTTTCTGTACAACTGGAGCACTTTATATTTCCACAAACACTGCACAGGGCTTGAATATATCCATTCTATCTGACACATGTTAATATTACTCTCCTTTTAATTGAAGCCATTTAAATGGAGGTACATCTCACTTTATTTTTAGTTTTGACTAAAAGTGACCTTGAGGATATTCTTCTGTATTTGTTAATTACCCATTTTCTTATATTCCTTTGTTAATAAATTATAGAGGTGGTTCAAGTATTCTGGATATAAGACTTGAAAATATTTTCTCATAGTCCAAAGGTTGGTTGGTTCACTATGTTGTGTCAAATAATTAATTGCATCAATCATGTGTTGTTTAAAATTTGATACTATAATGTATTTTCTTGATAGAAATTTGTTGGCCAATCTTACAGTCCAGTAACAAATCTGACTTATAATATATGCATAGTCCATTTAACACAGAGTTCTTTTTATTTTCTGGTATTCTGAATAGGGTTTTGTCACTGATATTTATCAGAGATCAAGGTCTATAATTATTTGCTTTGCAATTTGTTATGGAAATAATCATAGCATGGGTCTTGAAGTGCTCCCTCCTCTTTATACATTTAAAAGAATGTGAAGAAGATAAGTGCTAATAATTTTCTAATTGTTTATGAGAATTCATTGGTAATAGCTCCTGGTCCTGAGCTTAGAATCTTAATTAGAAAGGTTTTGACCATTAATTCCATGTCATTATCTGTTACAGGGTTTTCAGTTTCTTCTTTTATTTTTATATTCCAACTGGGTGTGTTACATTTTCCAGGAATATATCCATTTTGTTTAGGATCCAGTTATTTACAGTCTTCATACTATTGCCTTTAAATCTTTCTTTTTAATGTTTGTTTTTTGTTTCCTTATTTTAATGTATTTATTCATAAAATTTTATTTGCCTATTACACAAAAGAGGTTACAATTCCAGAAGTGAGATTATGAATACAATATATCTTGACCAATGTCACTCCTATCCTGCCACAAAAAACCACCACGATTATAATATATATTATCTTTCTAATTATAGTTAGTTTAGTATATATTTCCTTTTTTATGTTTCAGACTGGGAATCAAACTCCATACCTGATGCTTTGGCTAGCACTCCATCAAGAGAGAGCCAACCTCCAATCCATAGTATTATGTTTTTCTTACTAAAGCTATCAAAGATTTTTCTTGGATCCACCTGTATCCCTATTTAAACGATTTGTTTTTTCCGTTCCCCTTCACAAATTATACCATTGCAACAATGAGATGTACAAGTCGTTATGTGGAAAAACGAACTTTACCACTTTGGTGGGGGGAGGGGAGGGTTAGGTGGGGGGGCAGGGGATGGGTGGAAAGGGGAAACAAAGGAAGAGGCTACAATGTTTGATAAGAAATGTACTCATTATCTTGCCCATGTAATTGTAACCCCTCTGTACAGTATTTTCACAATAAAAAATTTAAAAAAAAATTAAAAATAGTTTTTTCTTAATTGATATCAAAGAACTACTTATTTTTTTTTAATTTCTTTATTGGATTTCTACTCATTAGCCATTTTTTCCGTATTTATTTTTCATTTAATATTCACGTCTGTTTGTTATTCTTTACTCATCAGGGAAAAAAATAATACATTGTATTTTTAGATCTTCCCCCTCCTCCTTTTCCTCTCCTTCCTCTTTCCCCTCCCCCTCTACCTTCCCTTCCCCATCCACCTTCCCCTTGTCCACCTTCCCTTCCCTTCCCCTCCCCTCCCCCCTGTTCCTCTTCCTCTCCTTCCCCCTCCTCCTCCTCCTTCTCCTCCCTCATTTTCTTGGCCCAAGGACATAACTAGCAAGATCAATATAAAGCCCAAGGATTGGGAGAAAAGCTTCACTAGCCATACTACAGACAAAGGCTTCATATCTAAGAATACTTCGGGCTGGGAAGGTGGCTCAGTGGTAGAGTGCTTGCCTTGCATGCATGAGGCCTGGGTTCGATTCCTCAGCACCACATAAGCAGATAAAGCTAGAAATGGCGCTGTGGCTCCAGTGGTAGAGCATTCACCTTGAGCTGAAGAGCTGAGGGACAATGCTCAGGCCCAGAGTTCAAGCCCCATGAGCCCCATGACCTACAAAATAAATAAATTAATTAAATTAAATATAAAGTATACTTAGAACTCAAAAATTAAATTCACCCGGAAAATCCTCAAAGAAACTACCACCCCATTAATAAATGGGCTAAAGACGTTAAGAGAGACTTCTCTGAAGAGGAAATACCAAGAGACACATAAAGAAACGCTCAACTTCTTTAGACATAAAAGAAATGCAAATTACATTGTTGGTGGGAGTGTAAACTTGTTCAACCACTTTAGAAAGCAGTATGGAGGTTCCTCAAAAGACTCCACATAGAGCTCCCCTGTGACCCAGCAATCCCACTTTTGGGCATTTACCCAAATGTTTACAAACAAGACCACACTAAAGCTACCAGCACAACTATGTTTATCGCAGCATTATTTACCATACCTAAGATATGGAACCAACCCAGCTCCCCCTCAGTAGATGAATGGATCAAGAAAATGTGGTTTATATACACAATGGAATTCTATGCCTCCATCAGAAAGAATGACATTGCCCCATTTGTTATGAAATGGAAAGACTTGGAAAAAATTATATTAAGTGAAGTAAGCCAGGCCCAAAGAAACATAGGTCCCATGGATTCCCTTGTTTGCAATAACTAGTATATGTCTGAGTCAAGCAGACAAGATCAGATAAGTTGATATTAGGGGAATGAACCCCAAGACAAATATTTAAATTTTTTTTCTTTCATGCAATTGTTTCTAACATATTTATAAGATGATTTCTATGTTGCTTTGTATGTCCCTCCTCCATGGTATAACCCCTGTTCCCACTGTATTTGATGTTGGTATAACTGGTGGAGGGGAAGGGCAAAATCAAACTGTTTAACTAGGGATACAGGTGGACCCATTGCAACGAAGAGATGTACAAGATGTTAGGTCAAAAAACGAACTTTACAACTTTGGGAGGGGCGGGAGGGTCAGGTGTAGGGAGGTGCCGGGAGTATAGGAAGGGATGGGAAGGGGAAACAAAGAGGAGGCTACAATGCTTGATAAGAAATGTACTCGTTATCTTGCCCATGTAATTGTAACTCCTCTGTACAGTATTTTCACAAAAAAAATAAATAAATAAATACTGAGATTCCATCTCACCCAGTTAGAATGGCTATTTTGTTTTCTTGTTTTAAGGCAGGTCCTTGCTGTGCAGCTCATGCTTATCTCAAACTTCTTGCCTCAGTTTCTCTCGTTCTAAGTTTGCAAGCACCCGCTATCACACATAGTGATTGATTCTTTTCTAAGTACATATAGCGTTAGATAACTCAATCCTCACTGACTCTGGGGGCTTGTTCAACTCATTATTAAAGTGAGATCTTGAAGCTACCTACAATGATTGAAGACCTATCCACATCTTTCGTCTTCTCAGATAGTATTTGCTTTGTATGTAAAGGAATGTTTATGTATAGTGCATGTGTTAAAAACAACCATATTTGCATAACCTAAGAATGTATTTCATTGATATTGTCCTTACTAGTCACTAAAATTTTTTTTTTTAAATTTTATTTTATTTTATTTGAGAACATACTGTACAGAGGGGTTACAATTACATGGGCAGGATAGTGCATACATTTCTTACCAAGCATTGCAGCCTCCTCCTTTGTTTACCCTTCACCTCCCTTCCCAGCCTCCCCCCTCCCTCCCAAGCAATCATACCCCCCCTCTCCCCCCCAATCGACATTGTAAAGCTGGTTTTGACATGACATTTTGTACTTCTCATTGTTGCAACAGGTCCACCTGAATCCTTAAACGACTTGTTTGTCCCCATCTCCTCCACATGTTATACTGACATCAAATATAGTGAAAGCGGGGGTTACACTGTGGGGGAGGGACATACAAAGCAACAAAGAAATAATCTTATAAATGCGTTAGAAACACATGCATGAAAGAAACAAAAACATTAAAATACATATTTGAGGTTTTGTTTTCCTAACATCACATTATCTGACTTTTTCCGCTTGACTCATACCTATACTAGATATTGCAAATAAGGGAAACCATGGGACCGATGTTTCTTTGGGCCTGGCTTACTTCACTTAATATAATTTTTTCCAAGCCTTTCCATTTCCTAACAAATGGGGAAATGTCATTCTTTCTGATGGAGGCATAGAATTCCATTGTGTATATATACCACATCTTCTTGATCCATTCATCTACTGAGGGGCATCTGGGTTGGTTCCATGTCTTAGCTATGGTAAATAATGCTTCAATAAACATAGTTGTGCTGGTAGCTTTAGTGTGGCCTTGTTTGTGATCATTTGGGTAAATGCCCAAAAGTGGGATTGCTGGGTCGTTGGGGAGCTCTATGTGGAGTCTTTTGAGGAACCTCCATACTGCTTTCCAAAGTGGTTGAACAAGTTTACATTCCCACCAACAATGAAGTAAGGTTCCTTTCTGTCCACATCCCCTCCAGAATCTGTTGTTGTTAGAGTTCTTGATTTTTGCTGTTCTAACTGGAGTGAGGTGATATCTCAATGTTGTTTTGATTTGCATTTCTTTTATGGCTAGGGATGTTGAACATTTCTTCATGTGTCTATTGGCCATCCTTCTTTCTTCTTCAGAGAAGCTTCTCTTAAAGTCTTTCGCCCACTTACTTATTGGGCAGTTGTTTCTTTGAGGATTTGTTGTTGGGTGGTTTAATTTTTTGAGTTCCAAGTATATTTTAGATATGAGACCCTTGTCCGTTGTATGGCTAGTAAAGATCTTCTCCCAGTCCGTGGGCTTTCTATTGATCTTGCTAGCTATGTCATTTGCCCTGCAGAAGCTCTGCAACCTTATACAGTCCCATTTGTCCAGCCTTTCTTTGATTTGTTGTGTTTCCGGGTCTCTATTCAGAAAATTTCGGCCTTAGCCAAGGAGACCCAGGGTTTCTCCTATTCCGTCCTGTAATGTTTTCAGAGTGTCTGCTTTGAGTTCAAGGTCTTTGATCCATTTGGAGTTGATTCTGGTGCAGGGTGATATATAAGGATCTAGCTTTAGTTTTCTACATGTAGTTAACCAGTTTTGCCAGCACCATTTACTGAAGAGGCTGTCTGTCTTCCATTCTATTGTTTTAGCTCCCTTATCGAAGATTAGATGGCTATAGGTCTGTAGGTTCATTTCTGGGTTTTCAATTCTATTCCATTGGTCCTGAAGTCTGTTCTTATGCCAATACCAAGCTGTTTTGATTACTATGGCTTTATAGTAGAGTTTGAAATTTGGTATTGATATTCCTCCAGCAGTGTTCTTTCCGTTGAGGAGCGTTTTTGCTATTCGGGGTCTTTTATTGTTCCATAAGAATTTTTTAATTGCCTCTTCTATTTCCTTGAAGAATGAGGGTGGAATTTTGATAGGTATTGCGTTGAATTTGTAGATAGCCTTGGGAAGTATTGCCATTTTCACGATGTTAATCTTTCCAATCCAGGAGCATGGGAGGTTTTGCCATTTTTTAAGTTCTGTGTTGATTTCCTTTTTCAAGATTTTAAAGTTTTCATCATAGAGGTCCTTCACTTCTTTAGTTAAGTTAATTCCTAGGTATTTTATTTTTTGTGGGGCTATTGCAAATGGAGTTGCTTTCCTAATTTCAGCCACACTTTTCTCATTGTTCAGAAAAGCCATTGATTTTTGGGGGTTAATTTTATAACCTGCTACTTTGCCAACGTTTTGAATCAGCTTGAGTAATTTGGGAGTGGAGTCTATGGGATTCTTTAAATACAAGATCATGTCGTCTGCAAAGAGGGAGAGTTTTATTTCTTCTTTCCCTATTTGGATCCCCTTTATGTCTGTAGTCACTAAAAATTTTAACCTAAAGTATGGCTTTTCAAATAGTAATGGAGCCACCTGTCTTGTTTTAGTGATGATTTAAAAAATAGCTTTATTTCATTTCTCACTTTTACCTTGTGCCTATATTTAGGTCAAAAGAAATGTTCCTATACTTAATATGTAGTTGTATATTATTTTTTCCCTTGTTTAGCCTAGCAATATATATCTCCTAAATTTTTAAGTTAATTTTGTTAGTTCCAATTTAATATTTAACATATAATTTATATATGTATAGATAAATGTATATTTAATATATAATGTATATATACATATATAACATGTATATATTAAATATACATAATTTATATATACATTTATTGTTATATATTATATATAATTTATATTATATATATAAAACATATTCCTATTTATGTTCTGATTTTGTCCACACATTATTTTCCTGAAATCTTCATTTTTTTTCTTTTAAGTAGTTTACCATTTTAAATTAGTACATATTAATAGTGCAAGGGACTTTTATTCTAATAATTCCATAGAAATGTATAGTTTAATTTGAATAAGTTCACTATTTGTATTATATCCCCTTAACTTCCTTTAACATATCAATCCTTTTCTAAGAATATTTGGTACATTTTATTATCTATCTGTCCATATCATATAAATACTTATATATATCTGTATTTGAAATTGAACCAATTTCTTTTATTTTAATTTTTAAATTAATTTTGTTCTCAGCGTGATATACAGTGGGGTTACAGTTCACAATAAGGTATTGAGCACATTTCTTGTCAAATATTGCTACTCTTTCCTCATTTTTCTCCCACTTTCCCTCCCTCCAGACTCTCTCCCTCCCAAGTTGTAAAGTTCATTTCCAACATATTGGCTGGTGAGTATCGCTGTTGCATTGGTAAACCCTTTGTATGTTCTCTCATCAATTTTTTTCCCCTTCCTTTTCCCAAATCAGATAAACATATATACAAGACACAAGGTATTCAGATCAAATACAGTGACAACAAGGGATAAACCAAAGGAAAAAATACTTCACTTAATAAGATTTTTTTCCAAGTCTTTCATCAGAATGACATCACTCCATTTGTAAGGAAATGAAAGATTTGGAAAAAATCATATATATTTTTTAATCTTTATATGCATACATTTTAATAGTTATTTTTACATCTTTGTTAAGTAAGTCAAAGTTTTGTATATCCTGTACTTGCATGTGTGTGACAGTCCTGGGACTTGAACTCAGAGCCTGGGTGTTATCCTGAGCTTTTATTGGCTCAAGACTAGTGCTTCACCACTTGAAGCACAGCTCTTCTTCTGGCTTTTTGGTAGTTTATTGAAGATAAAAGTCTCACAAACATTGCTGCCTCAGTTGACTCCTAACTTTAATGTTCAGATTTCCCTGAGTAGCTAGGAATACAGGCATAAGCCACTATCACTTGGCAAGGTCTGTATATCTTTAATACATCATCTATAGATTTATTTTATTTCTTCAAATGGATTCACTTCTCTGTCTCTGTGTATGATGAAGTTTTCTTTTCCAAATAAATATTTGGCAAAGAATAACAAAATAAATGAAGGCTGGGTGCTGGTGGTTCATGCCTGTAATCTTAGCTACTCAGGAGGCTGACATCTGAGGATTATGGTTCAAAGCAGCCAGTCAGAAAAGTGTGTGAGATTCTTATCTGCAGTTAGCCACTAGAAAACTGGAAGTGGTTCCTAGGCTCAAAATGATAGAGCATTAACCTTGAGTGAAAATGCTCAGGAAGAGTACCTAGTCCCTAGTTCAAGCCTCATGACCAACAACAACAAAAAGAAAAAGGCTTTCTGAAAACATTTTCTGGATAGTTCCTGCTTTTTTGTTCATTGCAACATATGCAAGTTTCCTCATTTTCTCAACATTTTCACCTTTGCTGCTTCTTGGAAGTCTCTGTTCTATTGTCTTCTTTCTGGGAGAGAAATACCTGTTCCCAGCACCCACACTGCAGCTCCCCTGAAAGGAGTGCTTCAAGAGCCTGGGCTTTTTCTGGACATGCTGGCCCATGTATGTCACTGATCCATCAATGCTCAGAGTTAAGGGGGCCAAAAAAAGGTCTATAAAAGCTGTCATTAAATGAGCAAGAATGTTCAAGCAGGATTTCTTCATTTCTATTTATTATGAGAAAGAAGCCTGAAATGTATTATTTGTGGATTGTGACTTGGAGTAATCAGGATGCTGCAAAATGTGCTTTTTAAAATGAATCTCTTCTTAGGAATTTGCTTGCTGCCTAAGCTTTTTACCTGGTTTCTAGTGAACACACAGAGACCCAATGTCTTCCCACAGTTTGTTGTACAAGTGAATACAAAAGAACAGATACACACCACAAAGTTCCAGGGAAGGTTTTAGAGTTCCAACATCTTTCAGTCTGAGCTGCTTAGTATAGGTTTTCTCCTGCTCATTGCAGAAACATCTTATGTGTTGTGTATTTCTAAGGTTTTATGGAGAACTGAGAGCTTGTAATTGCATAGTCTGAAATCTTCTGATGTCTTATAGTAACTTATTTTGATTCTCTGCCCATTTCCATTTCTGCTTACTGTATGGATATTTATTTCTGTTCACCATGAAAATTACATATTGAAACCTAAAGTTATAAGTAATTGAATTGATCCTACTTTTTATGCTATCTTATTAAAATTATATACTCAGGAAGCGTCTTTCCTCCTATTTGCTGTTAGTGACACACACCATTATATCATCACATGGATATCTAATACACATGCATACATTACATATACACATGTATATGTACATATGTATAATCGTTTCTGTGACTGTTATTTAATTGTTAAAATATTTTACACTGAATTTATGAGCCCAAAGTTTAGTAATGTTTTTCTCACATTTGCTCACTTAATAAACTTCTCTAAAATGTGCAAGTTATAATCAGAACATCTTTTCTAAAAGGATGTGCCTTTATAAAAGTGCATATTTAGTGGTAATGAACTTCCTTAGCTTCTGTTTACCAGGGAATGTCTAAGTTGCTTCCTCATCTTGTGTACATGATTCAGAACATGAGAGAAGGATCCAGCACACCAAATTGTAATCACAGTTCTCAGGAGATTTTTTATGTACATTTACATTTGAGAACCACCATTTTCCTCAGATATGATGTATACATAAATGTTTTGTTATGAAGGACAGACAGATGCAGGATACATCTCTTACAAGCCTAAATATGAGTTAAATGATCCAGTAGCTTAGTCCTACAATCCTGCTATTTAAGGAGAATTAATTGTGAGATAAGTTGAGAGAAGCCAATCAAGAAAAGCTTTCCCACAATATAAGAGATCTAAGTCTCTGCTCTCATTCTAAATTTCCTATGATGAACTTGACGTAAAGGGTGTACAACTGGGTTCAACAACTGTTCTGCTGAAACATTTCGATGTCAGAATTCCTGGAATGTGTCCTTTACACAATTCTTTGAAATTATTTTATCTGTATACAAGAAATATAAGCTGCAGGTGGTTTGCAGAAATAGCATGTCTATCTACTTGAAATGAATAGTAGTAGGATTAAAAAAGTTCATTTTCTGTTCTAGGAAATTGGCTGGTGGTATCACTAGCATAACACTGAACATATAAACACCAGAATCTTTAGGAGCATGCAAATTAACACCACAGTAAATAATATTTCATCAACATCCACTTCCCAGGTGAATTGCCTAATCCAAGGAGAAGTAACAAACTCATTTTGTGTTTTGCTTTGTTTTAGTAAAATATCAGAGCATAATGATCAGCGGACACTTCAGGTGATTTTACCTTGTGTTGTGTTGTGAGTCTTTAATTGGGTTCTCCCTATAACCTCAGATTAACATAAAGATATCCATGAATCAGTTTATCCATTATGGTTCCTGAAGTATAAAGTATTCTACAATTAAATGACATTTGATAGAATACAATTGTGATATATATATATATATATCATGTAATAAATATATGCCATGTAATTAATACTCTTCTGCTAATAAGTGATAATGGTAGAAGTAAAATTATGAATACTATTTAATTCATATCCTCTGAAACTAGGAAAATTGAGGGAACGGGTTGTGTTGGGAATGTTAGGGGAGAATGAATGAAGAGGTGATAATCAAGAAACATTGGACTTAAAAACTGATTTGCTGTATGATAATCCCATTGGACAACTACTTAACTATAGTGAAAGCAAAAATTTTAAAAATCAATAGTACTTGGAACATTAATAACAACAAAATTGACATGGCTTGTAAATATATTGTTATTCAAAATCTCTTGAAAAGGTGGAAAGAAAAAAAACAACTAAAACTGTAACTGTTTAAAGTATTTCTTTCTATATCATTCACAGATCATAGTATCAACCCTTTCTATTGTGGTGATTAAGTCTGCATATAGAGAGCTTAAAAATAATGTCTTGCCTACCAAGTGCACAATTATGCTCAAGCAGTGGCTTTTCATGGCAGCTATTAACATATGTATGAATTGAAAATATTGTGTATGAGAAGTGTCTCAACAGCACAGAGATGTAAAGAGTATTGGAATTTTGCATATAAATTTACTAGCTCTGTTATTTTAGGCAGATAAATTGCACGCATACATGCTTTCTAGATTGTGCAAAAAGACATAGACCTTGCTTTGCCATTGATTATTCCATAAGAATTAGGGAGGCTGCGTGAATATTCATAGACAAATATATAACACCACAAAGTATAGCTGTTACAATGATGGTAACATGAGCTGATACAAAAGGCATGTTTTGCCAATAGATTATTTAATGGTGTGTAACTTTTTTTGCAGTCTTTTATATCTGCTTGACAAAAATTTGTGAGGTGTATCACAAAATGTGTGGTGATCATGACAATGGTACCATGCTAAAAACTCAAATATTTAATTCAAAAGTAAAACTATTTTTTTCTTTCCGTCTGTTTTGTGTAAACCTGTGTTGTAATCAGAAGAAATCATTTTCTTGAAAACATGAAGCCATGTTCCTGCTGCTATAATTTGTCACATGCCTGCAAAGTGCAATAGAAAGAGTACCTTTGATTTCAGCAACACTTCAGAGTGACTTCTGCTATCAGAAGGCTCACGTATGAAATAACATTCTGTTTTCATGAATGAGAAAGAAATTAAAATTGTTATATCAGCCAATGGGAAAGTGACTACTTCATCTCAGGGGGACATTTTATACACAATGATAAACAGCAAATTAATATAAAAGTGAAAATTTTGCAAGCAATTTTTAAGCAGGGAATGCATATCAAAGTGATTAGCATTTTCATTCACAGGATAAGGCAAAATCAAAACAGCAATCTTCTCATTTTTAAAATTTTTTTATTGTAAAGATACTATACAGAGAGTTACAGTTACATGAGTAAGGTAATGAGTACACTTCTTATTGAACATTGTTACCCCATCCATTGTTTTCCCCCTACCATCCCTTCCCTCCCTACCTTCCCCGAGGTTCTTTTTTTTTAATTGTGATTAAGTGATTACATAATTTCCCAAATTTCACAATATTGTGGAATAATGATGCTCATCTAAAGCCACAAGTTCATCCTAACTTTCCTGGAGCAAATTGTCTATCACAGTCTATAACATATAACGGTGTACACATGTTATACACCATACATGTGAACAGCAGCATGGGGATATTTAGTAGTGGTTTTACCAGATGAGTGGGAGTTCTTTGTTTCTTAAGTCCTGTTAATTTTGTTGTATCACCTAACATTATGGATTTAGCATCCACTTATCAGGGAGACCATGTACAGTTTGTGTCTTTGCTCTTGGCTTACCTCGCTCAACATGATTCCTTCTAGCTCCATCCATTTCCCTGCAAATGCCATTATTTTGTCATTTCTAATGGCTGCATAATATTCCATTGTGTATAGATACCACAATTTTTGGATCTATTCATCTGTGGTGGGGCATCTGGGTTGTTTCCATATCCTAGCTATTGTGAACAGTGCTACAATAAACATGGAGGTGCACGTGTCCTTGTATATTGGTTCCTTTTGTTCAGAGTAGATGCCTAGAAGTGGTATGACTGGGTCGTAAGGGAGGTCAATCTTTAGCTTTCTAAGGACTCTCCAGACTGCTTTCCAAAGTGGTTGTATAAGTGTACATTCCCACCAGCAGTGTAATAGAGTTCCTCTTTCTCCACATCCCCTCCAGCATTTGTCGGCTGATTTGTGGATGTGGGACATTCTGACTGGGGTAAGGTGGTATCTCAGAGTTGTTTTTATTTGCATTTCCTTTACCACCAGGGATGATGAATATTTCCTCATGTGTTTCTTTGCCATTTTTGTTTCTTCATCTGAGAAGTCCCTCTTTTGTTCCCTTGCCCATTTAGTAATTGGTTTGTTAGGTTTGGGAGGGATTAGTTTCTTGAGTTCCCTGTATATACAGGATCTTAACCCCTTGTCTGATATATTGCTGGTAAATATTTTTTCCCAATTAGTTGGTTGTCTTTCTAGCTTGGTTGCGATAGATTTAGCTGTGCAGAAGCTTTTTATTTTAAGGTAGTCCCATTTGTCGAGTCTCTCTCCAATTTGTTGTGACCCTGAGACTTTGTTCAGGAAGTTCCTTCCTGTGCCTATTAGTTCAAGTGTCTCTCCTACTCTGTCCTGCAGAAGTTTCAGAGATTCAGGTTTAATGTTAAGCTCTTTAATCCATTTTGAGTTGATGTTGGTGCATGGTGATAAGCTGGGGTCCACTTTTAGTTTTCTGCATGTGGCCGCCCTGTTTTCCCAGCACCAGTGGTTGAAGAGGCTGTGTTTCTTCCATTGTATGTCTTTGGCTCCTTTGTCGAATATCAGCTGGCTGTAGGCCTGTGGGTTTATTTCTGGATCTTCTATTCTGTTCCATTGGTCTTCGGGTCTGTTTTTGTGCCAGTACCATGCTGTCTTTGTTATTATAGCTCTAAAGTAGAGTTTGAAGTTTGGCATGGATATCCCTCCCATGTTGTCTTTATTCCCTAGAATTGTTTTGGCTATTCTAGGTCTTTTGTTGTTCCATATGAATTTTTGGACTGTTTTCTGTATTTCAGTGATGTAAATCATTGGGATTTTAATAGGATTTGTATTGAATTTGTATATTAATTTTGGCAGTATTACCATCTTTACTATATTGTCGGCCTATCCAAGAGCATGGGAGGTCTTTCCATTTTCTAGTGTCTTCTGCAATTTCTTTCTTTAACTTTTTATAGTTTTCATTAAGTAGTTCTTTTACATCTTTGGTTAGGTTAATTCCTAAATATTTTATTTTTGGGGAGGTTATTGTGAATGGGATTGCTCCTTTTATTTCCCTCTCTTCTTGTACATTCAGTGTCCAGGAAGCAACTGATTTTTGTGGGTTTATTTTGTATCCTGCTATTTTGCCGAAGTGACTTATGATTTCTAAAAGTTTGGGGATGGAGTTTTTGGGATCGTGAAGGTATAGTATCATGTCGTCGGCAAAAAGGATAGTTTAACTTCTTCTTTCCCTATGCAGATCCCTTTAATGTCTTTTTCTTGCCTTATTGCCCTGGCTAAGGGTTCCAGGACTATATTGAAGAGGAGTGGAGACAGTGGGCATCCTTGCCTTGTTCCTGATTTTAGGAGACTTGGTTGTAGTTTTTCCCCATTAAGCATAATATTGGCTATTGGTCTGTCATAAATGGCTTTTATTGTTTTTTAGAAATGTTCCTTCTATTCCTATTTTCTCCAGAGCTTTGAATTTTATCAAAGGCCTTTTCTGCATCTGTGGTGATAATCATGTGATTCTTGACCTTGGCTCTGTTGATGTGTTGGATTACATTTATTGACTTACACATGTTAAACCATCCCTGCATCACTGGGATGAAGCCTACCTGCTCATAGTGTATGATTTTTTTATGTGTTTCGGGATTCTGTTAGCTAGAATCTTGTTAAGGATCTTTGCATCTGTGTTCATCAAGGAAATTGGCCTGTAATTCTCCTTTTTGGTTGGGTCTTTGCCTGGTTTGGGGATGAGTGATATTGGCTTCGTAGAATGAGTTTGAGATAGCTCCCTCCTTCTCTGTTTCTCTGAAGATCTTGAGGAGTATGGGTATTAGTTCTTCTTTAAAGGTCTTATAGAATTCTGCTGTGAATCCATCTGGTCCTGGGCTTTTGTTTGTTGGAAGACTTTTGATAGCTTCCTTTATCTCATTGTAGGATATTGGCTTATTTAATTGGTTTACTTCTTCTTTTCTCAGTTTGGGCAACTTGTATTTCTCTAAAAATGCATCCATTTCTGCCAGGTTTTCTTCCTTTAGAGAGTATAACTTTTGAAATTAGTCCATTAGGATTGTTTGGATATCTTGGGTAAGCGTTGTGATTTTTCCCGTGGCATCCCTAATCCTGTTAATACGGGTTTCTTCTCTTCTTTTTTAAATTAATCTTGCCAACAGTCCATCAATTTTGTTTATTTTTTCAAAGAACCAGCTTTTTGTTTGGTTAATTTTGGCTATAATTTTCTGATTTTTCTAATTGGTTAATCTCTGCTCTTAATTTGGTTATCTGGCTTCGTAGTAACTTTAGGTTCCATTTTTTCTTGTTTTTCTAGCTGTTTTAATTGCAACATGAGATTATTTACTTGGTCTGTCTCCATTCTCTTGATGTGGGCACTGAAGGCAATAAATTTGCCCCTCAGGACTGCGTTTGCTGTGTCCCACAAGTTTCTTTGCTAGGTGTTTTCATTTTCATTGAGTTGTAGGAAATGTTTTATTTCTTCTCTGATCTCTTCTGTTATGCAGGCATTGGTAAGGAGCATGCTGTTCAATTTCCATGTATTAGGGAAATTTCTGTGGTATGCTTTGTTATTGAGAACTAGCTTGATTCCACTGTGGTCAGATAGGATACAGGGGATTATGTCGATCCCTTTGTATTTACTTACATTCCTTGCATGAACTATGACATGGTCTATTTTAGAGAAAGTTCCATGAGTGCTGAGAAGAATGTGTACTGTGTTGTTTTAGGGTGAAATACTCGGTAGATGTCAGTTAATTCCGCTTGAAGTATGGCCTCACTTAATTCAGTAGGTTCTTTGCCAATCCTCTGGTTGGTAGACCTGTCCTTTGGTGAGAGTGGTGTGTTAAAGTCTCCTAGTATTATCGTATTGGGATCTATTTCATTCTGTAAGTTTGAGAGCATTTGTTTAACATATCTGGGTGCACCAATATTTGGGGCATATAAGTTGATGATGGTTATATCCTCCTCTTGGATTGTTCCCTTTATTAATATGTAGTGTCCGTCCTTGTCTTTCTGCACTGATTTTAATGAAAAGTTTATTTTGTCAGCTATCAGGATAGCTATACCTGCTTTCTTACTGGGAGCATTTGATTGGTAGATCCTTTTCCAACCCTTCACTCTGAATTTGTTTGTATGTTTAGCTGAGAGGTGGGTCTCCTGAATGTAACAGATGGATGGGTCATGTTTTCTGATCCAGTCTGCAGTTGTTTTTCTTTTGGTTGGCGAATTAAACCCAATAATATTAAGAGAAAGTATAGAGAGATGCATTGTTGTCCCTGTCATTCCGTTTTCCTAAGTTTTTCTTCTTTCCTTTCCTCCTGTGCTTGCTCAGTTAGACTTTGATTAATGCTTGTCTGGGGCAGGTCCCAGTTCCTGGTTGCTTTCTTCAGGTTGTGTCCCCCCTCTTAGTATTCTTTGTAATGCTGGCTTAATGTTTATGTATTCATTTAGTTTTTCTTTGCTATTAACAATTTTCAGTTCTCCATCGAATGTGAATGCTAGCTTTGCCGGGTATATCAGTCTGGGTTGGCAGTTATTGGCTCTCAGGGCTCGTATGGTACTTTCCCAGGTCTTTCTTGCGTTCAGTGTTTGTGTGGAGAGATCTGCAGTGATTCTAATTTTTTTCTCATTGTAGTATATCTCCTTCTTCATTTTTGCTGAATGCAAGAATGTTTCCTTATTATTCAGACCTATCAGTTTTACTATAATGTGTCTAGAATTGTTTCTCCTGGGATCTTGCTTGTTGGGTGTTCTATATGCTTCTGTTATGTAGGTAAGATGTTCTTTTTTGAGGTGGGGAAATTTTTCACCAATTATCTTGTTGAATAGGTGTTGCATTCCCTTGCTCTGAAATTCCTCACCTTCGTCCACTCCATTTATATGAAAGTTAAATTTCTTGGCATTATCTGCTTGCTCTTGAATTTCCCTTTGGCTTAATTTGAGTGATTTTTCCATATCTGTCACTTTTTGGTCCAGTTGGTGTATTCTGCCTTCTGTATCTAACACTCTACATTCCATTTCGTTCACTCTGTTAACTGTGGCTTCTATTATGGTTTGCATGGAGGAAATGGATTCCTTTATGGATTCGATGTTGATTCTCAAAGTACTGATCTCACCTCTTAATGAGGTATGTACTACCTCTAATTTGGCATTTATTTCATTTCTTACTGAGGTTTGTGCAGCCTCTATTTTTGCATGCATCTCCTGTTTGATATCCTGTATCTCTTTTGATAGTTCATCCTTGTGCTCTTTCAATTTCTGATCTAGTTCTTGCTTAATTTCTTGAGTCATTGCCTCCAGCAACCCTTGGATGTAGCTTTTGTCTTCCATTCCTGCTTTGCTCCCACTGGGGCTCTTCCCTGCGTGGCTGTTGGCTATTGAGGATAGCTTGCTATCCTGGGTGGTGATAAACCTTGTAATTTTTCTCTCGGATTTTTGCATGGGGGTTTAGGAGACTAATCTGCAATTTTGTTTTGGTGTGTCTGTCTTCGCTTGGTTGCTGATTCTGTATTGGTAGAGAGAGTCTGTGCCTGATCTGGGTTCTGTTGGGGGCCTACCTCCAGCTGCTGGTCCGACCTACATAGGATTCTCGGCTCTCTGCTGGAGATCGCTGGCAATTCCCACCTTTGGAAGGGTTGAGCAGCCTAGACTGCTCGTGTTTGCTCCTACGGGTGCTCTTGGCAAGATCAGATGCTCTGGATGCACTCTCCCAGATGCTGGAGTCTGCGATGGGCTCCTGATTTTGTTTGTTTGTTTGTTTTTTGGGCTGGTTGTGTGCTTGAACTCTAGGTTTGTGTGCTGTCCCTCAGCTCTTCAGCTCAAGGCTGGCACCCTACCATTTGAGTGACAGCACCACTTCTGACCCTTTCTGCTTATGTGATGCTGAGGAATCAGATCCAGGGCCTCATGCATCCAAGACTATCACTCTACTGCTGAGCCATCTTACCAGCCTGAGCTCTTGCCTACTATCAGGTGCTAGCGGCCTGTGCTGCCCAATTCCCAGCCTAGAGTATATGGGTCGGGTTTGGGTGGGGTTTGAGCTTCTCTTGTCCTGAGCCTCCAGGTCTTTTGTTGTCACAGGTGTGCTTTCCAGGGGTGCAGTTCCCTGTTTATCTCCCCTCTGCTGAGGCGTATGCTCAGCTTTTGACTTCAGTTGGGAGGAGTTGGTTGTGTTGTTCAGGTCCAGCCCCCCACCTGGGGCGTGCTGGTTGGGCCTGTGCTGCTGTGTATACCACCTAGGTTATGCAGCCTGGGGTACACAGTTCAAATTTCTTCTACTGTTGGTTGTCTTGACCCAGGGGTGCTGTTCCTGGCTTGGGCATTTAAGCTCCCTTCCAGGGGCGCTCTTGCTCTAGCCTGGCCAGTGGTGTGTGCTCCACGGACTGTTCCCAGTTTTAGTGGGTCCTGTGGTCCGGGTGTTGGGGTAGGGAGTCTGCGTCAGTGTCTGGGGATTCCCTCCAGCTCTGGTCTCCCTTGAGGGATACACTGTCCCCTGTGGTGTACTCACCCTGGAGCTAGTTGTTTCTCTGTGGTATAGGTCGTCAGTTGCTGTTGCAATCCGAGTTCAGTTGGGGTGGTTGCGGGCTGGGCTGGGCGGTGGTGGCTTTGTGTGATTCTCTTCTGTCTCTGCCTCTGTCGAAGCTGTTGGGTCCACAGTGTCCACACTCAGGCAGCTTCTGCTCGAGTTATATGCATGCAGCTCCCTGTGTCTCTGGGATCCCCGGCAGCCCCCGACGGTTCGTCGCAATCGGCGGGTCTGACATTGGTACCTCAGGCGGCTTCTGTGCAGGTGATCTACAGGCAGCCCCCTGTGTCTCTGGGACCCTGGTGACCCCTGCCAGGTAGTCACAATTGGCGGGTCTGACACCGGTACCTCAGGCTGCTTCTGGGCTAGCTATCTGCAGACAGCTCCCTTTGTTGCACTGCTGGTGCCGGGCGGCTTTTTCGGGATGGAGCCTCTCTACTCGGATGGAGAGTCAGGGGTGGGGGTGGGATCTTCGTGGAGACTCCTGGCTGGTAGGTTTCTCTGTTTGTGGCGATCAGCGCATCTGCAAACCTGTACCTCAGGCGGCTTCTGTGCAGGTGATCTGCAGGCAGCCCCCTGTGTCTCTGGGACTCCAGTAGCCCCCGCTGGGCCGGCTGGCTGTGGCTTGGCGTGCTGCCATGCAGCCAGTGAAGGTTGGGGGAAGGGTCTTCGCTCTTCTCTGTTCTGAAATTCTTCTTTTCCTCTCTTTTTTGTTATTTTCCACCTCCTGTTTTTCTCTGAGTGTTCATCTTTTTGTTGTTGTCGGTCTCTTGGGGAGATTAAGCGTTGGAACTCGAACTCTCTTTTTGGTTGGGGAGAGCTGTGGCTTTTCCTTACTGCCCCGTCGCCATCTTGGTCCCCCCTCCCAATCTTCTCATTTTTTATAAAATCACATCATGTTAAGTAAATGTATTAAGGTAAGTGGAATTTAAATGATTATATATATGCTAATTAAATAAAAAGTGAAAGTAGTAATCCTTTTTAGTTAATGAATTGTAAAGGTTTGCTTTATCAGAGCCATTTTGCAAATTTCAGTTTAATATTTAAACCTTAATTTAAGGAATAGTATAAAAATATATATGATCTCTAGAAATCTGTTTATGGTCTCCTGACATTCTGAAAAATGTACCCAAAAGTCTTCTTGTCATTTTGTTTTCAGAGTAACAGATGAGTCACAAGGCCAACAGAGAAAGATCCGGTTAATGAGAAGGATGATTACCTGAGGTGAATAAAAGGTATGTTGATTTAGGTTGTATAAAATATTCTGCTAGGGCTGAGACGGTGGCTCAGTGGTAGAGCGCTTGCCTTGCATGGTTTAGGCCCTGGGTTCGATTTCTCAGCACCACCTAAGCAGGGAAAAAGCACTGGAAGTGGAGCTGTGGCTCAAATGGTAGAGTGCTTGCCTTGAGCTGAAGAGTTGAGGGACAGCGCCCAGGCCCAGAGTTCAGGCACCATGACTAGACCTCCCTCCCCAAAAAAACAATATGCTGCTAATCTCATTAGGATTCAAATTGAGGAAAGTTATATTAAGAATATTGTGTTCATCTTATCAGAAAAAGAAAAGAACACACCCAAATAAGCAAACTCAGAGATGAGAATGGAAACATCACCTCAGAAACAAGCAAGATTCAGAATATTATAAAGGAATACTTCTCAAACATTTATGCTAATAACTTTGAAAATCTGGAAGAAATGGACGGTTTTCTAGCAAATACAGACATGCTGAACCCAAACCAATTGATTTAAACCAACTTAACAGACCCATATCAAGCATAGAAATAGAAACATCATTAAGAGACCTCCCTCCCAAGAAAAGCTTAGGATTGAGTGGATTTCTGGCTGAATTCTACAAGGCCTTCCAAGCAGAACTCACTCCAGTACTCCTCCAAATATTCAACGAAATTGAAAGTGAAAATTCACTACCAAACTCTTTCTATGAAGCCATCATAACCCTTATCCTAAAACCAGGCAGGGACTCATCAAAGAAAGAGAACTATAGGCTCATTTCTTTGATGAAAATCGATGCAAAACATCTCAACAAAATTTTGGCCAATCAACTAGAATAAATTATCAAAAAAAATCATATACCACAATCAAACAATATTCATTTCAGGGGTGCAAAGCTAGTTCATTATCCAAAAATCTATTAATATAATTCATCACATCAACAAAAACAAGGAAAATAACCACAAAATTATATCAATAGATACAGAAAAAAAGCATTTGACAAGATCAGATCCAATATCCCTTTATGATGAATGCTCTGGAAAAACCAGGAATCCATGGAACATTTACTCAATAAACTGAAGACTGTGTATGACAAATGTACCAGAGGCATTATACTTACTGGTGAAAAGCTAAAACCATTTCATCTAAACTCAGGAACAAGACAAAGATGTATGCTGTCTCCACTCCTCTTCAATTTAGTATTAGAATGCCTAGCAACAGCAATTAGAAAAGATGCAAACATAAAGGGGATCCAAATAGAAAAAATTGAAGTAAAACTGTCTCTCTTTGCAGATGACATGATCTTGTATTTAAAGAATTCCATGGATTCCACTCCCAAATTACTTGAGCTGATTTGAAACAGACAAAGTAGCAGAGTATAAAATTAATCCTCAAAAATCAATGGCTTTTCTTTATGCCAACAATGAGAAGAGAGCAGCTGAAATCAGGAAAGAAACTCCATTGGTAATAGCCCACAAAAATAAAATATCTCAGAATTAACTTAAGAAGTGAAGGACCTCTATGACAAAAAAGTGTCAACACCTGAAAGAGGAAACTAAAGCAGAGCTAAGGAAGTGGAAAGATTTCCCATGCTCCTGGATTGGGAGGATTAATATTGTGAAAATGGCAATACTGCCAAAGGCTATCTACAAATTCAATGCAAGACCTATCAATATTCCAACCTCATTCTTCAATGAAATAAAAGAAGCAACACAAAAATTCATATGGAACAACAAAAGTCCCTGAAGAACTAAAACAATCCTTAGCAGAAGGAAGAGTGCTGGAGGAATATTAATACCAAATTTCAAACTCTACTACAAAGCCATAGTAATCAAAACAGCTTGGAACTGGCCCATGAACAGACCTGAGGACCAATGGAATAAAACTGAAGACTCAGAAATGAAGCCACAGACCTTTAGCCACCTAATCATTGACAAGGGAGCTAAAAAAAATAAAATGGAAGAAAGACAGCCTCTTCAGTAAATGGTGCTGGCAAAATTGGTTTAACAACTGTAGAAAACTAAAGCTAGATACTTATACATCACCTTGCACCAGAATCAACTCCAAATGCACCAAAGACCTCGAAGTCAAAGCAGACACCCTGAAAACATTACAGGAAGGAATAAGAAAAATCTGGGGCTCCTTGGCACAGGACAGATATTTTTAATAAGACAGAGAAACACAACAACAAAAAAGAAAGTTTGGACAAATGGGATTGCATGACACTGCAGAGTTTCTGTATGGTAAAGAGCATAGCTAGCAATAGAAAGCCTACAGATTGGGAGAAAATCTTTCATAGCCACACAATGGACAAGTGTCTCATATCTAAAATATACTTAGAACTTAAAAAATTAAATCCTCCAACAAATCCTCAAAGAAACAACTGCCCAATAAATAAGTGGGCTAAAGACTTAGAGAGAAACTCCTCTGAAGAGGAAATAAGAATGCCCAATAGACATATGAAGAAAAGCTCAGTTTCTTTAGCCATAAAAGAAATGCAAATCAAAACATTGAGATTCCATCTCACCCCATTTAGAATGGCTATAATAAAGAAATGTAATAACAACGATTACTGGAGGAGATATGGCATTGTATTGGAGTGTAAACTTGTTCAACAACTTTGGAAAGCATTATGGAGGTTCCTAAAAAGACTACACATAACACTCCCCTATCACCTAGCAATCCCACTTTCAGGCATTTACCCAAACAACCACAAACAAGGCTATACTAAAGTTATCAGCACAACTATGTTTATCGCAGCATTATTCACCATAGCTAAGATATGGAAACAACCCAGATGCCCCCCTCAGTAGATGAATGGATCAAGAAAATGTTATATGTGTGTGTGTGTGTGTGTGTGTGTGTGTGTGTGTGTGTGCATGTGTGTGAGAGAGGTATGTGAAATATATGTTTGATATATGTATATATATATATATACATATATATATATATAATGAAATTCTATGTCTCCATCAGAAAGAATGACATCTCCCCATTTGTTAGGAAATGGAAAGATTGGAAAAATTATATTAAATGAAGTAAGTCAGGCCCAAATATATATAGGTCCCATGGTTTCCCTTATTTGCAATAACTAATAGAAGTCTAGAACAAACAGAAAAGTTCAAAAGCTATGTACATATGACCATATAATTTGACATTAAATGAAATGAATCCCAAGATAGGGTCACAAGTGTTTTTTTTTCTTAATAGGGTTTTGTAATATATTTATAACCTACTATGCGATTTTTCACATAGTGAAAATTTGTTTCTTTTGTATATTCTTCCCTCATGGTATAACGTCTGTTTTCACTGTATTTGATTCCTGTGCCCTGAATCTTGTATATACAATTTTCTAAGTTAGGGAGGTAAAGGAAAATAACAAAATGCTGAAATGAGGATACAGGTTGACCCATTGTAACAATGAGATGTCCAAACACTATGTTGGAAACAAACTTTACAACTTTGGGAGTGGGGAGGGAGGAGTTGTGGAGGTGAGGAGACAAGGGATGGTAGAGGATAAACAAGGAGGAGGTAACAATGCTTGATAGGAAATGTATTCATTATTTAGTCATGTAACTGTATCCCTCTGAACAGTATTTTTACAATGAAAACATATATATATACATAAATAACAATGAATATTGTGTTCATTTGAATCATGATTTCTACATGTACATAGATTTTTGGTGATAATTGTTATCAGAATAAAGTCTTCGGTAAACCAAGTCATTTTAATTATTCTGTTCATGCAATAGTATTAAGTTTGTGATCTGGAAAACATTCTGTGAAGAAACTACTTTATTCAATGATTCATGACAAAAGAATGTTTGATAATAAGTTTCATTGAAAGTAGGTATATAGAATTTATTTTGTTACTTTTCAAAATAAAATGCATCAAGTTCATTCTGATTAGAACAATGTCATGATCTAATTTGTCTTTGAAGTCCAGATTTCTGGAAAATAAAATTTTAATCTGCAAAGTAGGTGTGAATGAATCTTGAGATTCTTATATACGTTGAGATTTTTATATACGTTTACATGTACACACATATTAAGTAAACTGGCCTAATCTGTATAGAAAAGAAGTATATAATATATTCTAATGTTAACATTAGATCATTATTATGTTAACATTATTCTTATGATATCATGATATTTGGTAATATCTTATTCATATACAAATTAGTATATATATATTTCCGAAATAAAATTATATTGCTTTTATAGACAATTATAATGACTGCTTTTGGACAGTTGGTAAAATACCGTTGGCATGAATAATCTCTACTTCTAGAAATAAGTTTACATGTGATATTTGTTTTTTCATGATTTTATGCTTTCTCAATAACAGCAAAACTTCATTTGATATTTTCAGTTAAAATCTTTAAAAAATTCTTTTTTTTTAAATTTTTTTAAAATTTATTTATTTTATTTTATTTGTGAACATACTGTACAGAGGGGTTACAATTACATGGGCAGGATAATGCGTACATTTTATATCTGCTTTAAAAGTAGCACTATGTCTTTTTCATAAAGCCAACAAATGATTATAAAATTTGTAAAGTACATTACACACAGATTTTCCCCTACATTTTCTTTTTATCAACTTTATGCATTCATTATTATTCATCTTCTACAAGGCCTTAGTTTAAGTCAGTCAAACGGACAACAGTCATTAATTTAAAAGTACATTATTTCATGGCAAATTAACTGTACAGAACTTATTGTGATAATTAATATATGGTAAATGCTCCACAATAAATATAATGACCTACATTCCAGCTCATTCTCTCTTTTCACCCAGAATAACATTACATTTCCCATATAATACAATGAGTTTTGTCTATTATTATCAAGAAGAATAAGAAAGTGTGTATCTTCTTTGTTATAGCACTCAGGAGCCTAGTAGTAGAGTGAAAAGTTCAAGTACTAGGGATTATGTTAGTAAAGTTCACAGCTTGGATGGGGGGTTATCAGCTCTGGCCTTCACAGTCCAACTTTATTGATTAAGATAATTCCCAGAAAACCAGCTTCAGTACAAGAAAGACTGTAGGTCCTCACTTGCCTTTTGCATTGTTACAAATTCCCTTTGAAAGAAGCTCAAACATTAATATGTCTCCCCATTATTTTAAAGGAAATCTTTTGTCAACTGTACTACCATCCTGCACATGAAATATGAGACAAGAAAAGGGATTGAGACAAGATTTGAACCTTGATTTACATTTTCACATATCTGTGTATTTGGTAGAATTTGCTTCTTTAAGTGTGTCCCCAGAAGTGGAGGTTGATGGCCCTTCAGCACATCCAATCTAATGTTACCCTAGATCAATGAGTTCCACAATGTCTAACTAGAAATTTGATCAAAGAATATGGTCTGAGACAAAGAAGACAAAAGAAATGAGCCTGGTAACAGTGGCTCACATCCTATAATCCTAGCTACTCAGAAAGCTGAGATCTGAAGATCGCAGTTGGAATCCAGCCTGGGCAGGAAAATCCATGAGATACTTATCTCCAATCAAATTCTGGAAAGGAAAGGAAAACTGAAAGTAGAACTCTAGCTCAAGTGGTAGAGCACTAGCCTTGAACAAAAGAAGGTTAGTGATATAACCAAGGCTCTGAATGCAAGGTCCAAAATGGATGAAGATGAAAAATAAGTATACTTGGAGTTCAATCCCTTCTGTCCTATTTTATTGATACGTCTAGTACTTTCAAGTATTTTCTAAAACTTGTGGGTTATATGTACAGTAACTAAGGAAAATGACTACACCAGTTATTCTTGTTACGGTTCATGTGGATAGTTCTTGTTTTTGTGGCATATATTAACAATATACAGTCAAGAAGATAAAGTTTAGAAAAATGTAGAAACTAAGAAAGACTTCCTTTGGAGGCATCATTTGATGAGTGTGGGAGGTGGGGGAGGGAAGGGATAGTGGGACAACAACAAGGAAGGGAAGGGGTAACAATGATTGACAAGTAATGTACTAATTGCCTTAATCATGTAACTGTAACCTCTCCGTACAGCATCTCAACAATAACATAAAAATTTAAAAAACACTCTATAGATTCACATTTTTTTGTTTTTTTAAATTTTATTTTATTGGAAAGATGCAGTATGGAGGGTTACAGTTACAGGAGTAAGGTAGATCACATTTTTTTCTAAGAAATCTTGCTATTTTAACTTTGAATACTGTCTGTAAAAACAAAGACAACCACTGTGTTTGTAGACATATCTAGGTGCAACCCTTGTGTCAGATGGCTTTTCTTAGCTCTTCATCCATGTTAAGTATTCTATAAAATACTGGCAATTCTGTCTCCTTTTCAGATTGTACAATCTCTACTGGAGAAGATAGCTTCTTATCTAAGATCATGGAGCTTTCAGATGGATTTCATTCCCATCCTTCTTTACAAAGTTTTTGTACTGTCTTAGTATAACTAGGTAAATGTAATGATACATTCTGTAAAACATCACTTTTTCATTAAAAAAACTATTGTCTCAATTAAACAGAATGTTTAGTTCTAATGGCATCAAAGCTATATTTTATGAGGAAGTTTCATGATATTTTGGGATTTGAAGAAATTAACTTACATGAACTCTACTGAGGATGTGTTGGTAGTAACAGTTGGAAGCCACTGAATAATAATTTTAGAAATGGATTAGTAAAATTTAGAAGTCCTTATATTCTTTACATGAAACACAGAAAGGTATCTTTTTTTTTATTTTATTTTATTTTATTTGAAAACATACTGTACAGAGGGGTTACAATTACATGGACAGGAAAATGCATACATTTCTTACCAAGCATTGCAGCCTCCTCCTTTGTTTACCCTTCACCTCCCTTCCCAGGTTCCCCCCTCCCCCCCACCCAATCATACCCCCCCCTCCCTCCCACCGACATTGTAAAGCTGGTTTCGACATGACATTTTGTACTTCTCATTGTTGCAACAGGTCCACCTGAATCCTTAAACGACTTGTTTGTCCCCGTCTCCTCCACATGTTATACTGACATCAAATATAGTGAAAGCGGGGGTTACACTGTGGGGGAGGGACATACAAAGCAACAAAGAAATAATATTATAAATGCGTTAGAAACACATGCATGAATGAAACAAAAACATTAAAATACATATTTGAGGGTTCGTTTTCCTAACATCACATTCTCTGACTTTTTCCGCTTGACTCATACCTATACTAGATATTGCAAATAAGGGAAACCATGGGACCTATGTTTCTTTGGGCCTGGCTTACTTCACTTAATATAATTTTTTCCAAGCCTTTCCATTTCCTAACAAATGGGGCAATGTCATTCTTTCTGATGGAGGCATAGAATTCCATTGTGTATATATACCACATCTTCTTGATCCATTCATCTACTGAGGGGCATCTGGGTTGGTTCTATATCTTAGCTATGGTAAATAATGCTGCGATAAACATAGTTGTGCTGGTAGCTTTAGTGTGGCCTTGTTTGTGGTCATTTGGGTAAATGCCCAAAAGTGGGATTGCTGGGTCATTGGGGAGCTCTATATGGAGTCTTTTGAGGAACCTCCATACTGCTTTCCAAAGTGGTTGAACAAGTTTACATTCCCACCAACAATGAAGTAAGGTTCCTTTCTGTCCACATCCCCTCCAGCATCTGTTGTTGTTAGAGTTCTTGATTTTTGCTGTTCTAACTGGAGTGAGGTGATATCTCAATGCTGTTTTGATTTGCATTTCTTTTATGGCTAGGGATGTTGAACATTTCTTCATGTGTCTATTGGCCATCCTTCTTTCTTCTTCAGAGAAGCTTCTCTTTAGGTCTTTCGCCCACTTACTTATTGGGCAGTTGTTTCTTTGAGGATTTGTTGTTGGGTGGTTTAATTTTTTGAGTTCCAAGTATATTTTAGATATGAGACCCTTGTCCGTTGTATGGCTAGTAAAGATCTTCTCCCAGTCCGTGGGCTTTCTATTGATCTTGCTAGCTATGTCATTTGCCCTGCAGAAGCTCTGCAACCTTATACAATCCCATTTGTCCAACCATTCTTTGATTTGTTGTGTTTCCGGGTCTCTATTCAGAAAATTTCGGCCTGAGCCGAGGAGACCTAGGCTTTCTCCTATTCCATCCTGTAATGTTTTCAGAGTGTCTGCTTTGAGTTCAAGGTCTTTGATCCATTTGGAGTTGATACTGGTGCAGGGTGATATATAAGGATCTAGCTTTAGTTTTCTACATGTAGTTAACCAGTTTTGCCAGCACCATTTACTGAAGAGGCTGTCTGTCTTCCATTCTATTGTTTTAGCTCCCTTATCGAAGATTAGATGGCTATAGGTCTGTAGGTTCATTTCTGGGTTTTCAATTCTATTCCATTGGTCCTGAGGTCTGTTCTTATGCCAATACCAAGCTGTTTTGATTACTATGGCTTTATAGTAGAGTTTGAAATTTGGTATTGATATTCCTCCAGCAGTGTTCTTTCCGTTGAGGAGCGTTTTTGCTATTCGGGGTCTTTTATTGTTCCATATGAATTTTTGGATTGCCTCTTCTATTTCCTTGAAGAATGAGGGTGGAATTTTGATAGGTAATGCGTTGAATTTGTAGATAGCCTTGGGAAATATTGCCATTTTCACAATGTTAATCTTTCCAATCCAGGAGCATGGGAGGTTTTGCCATTTTTTAAGTTCTGTGTTGATTTCCTTTTTCAAGATTTTAAAGTTTTCATCATAGAGGTCCTTCACTTCTTTAGTTAAGTTAATTCCTAGGTATTTTATTTTTTGTGGGGCTATTACAAATGGAGTTGCTTTCCTAATTTCAGCCATACTTTTCTCATTGTTGGCATACAGAAAAGCCATGGATTTTTGGGGGTTAATTTTATAACCTGCTACTTTGCCAAAGTTTTGAATCAGCTTAAGTAATTTGGGAGTGGAGTCTATGGGATTCTTTAAATACAAGATCATGTCATCTGCAAAGAGGGAGAGTTTTATTTCTTCTTTCCCTATTTGGATCCCCTTCATGTCTGCATCTTGTCTTATTGCTGTAGCTAGGCATTCTAACACTAGATTGAAGAGAAGTGGAGAGAGTGGGCATCCTTGTCTTGTTCCTGAGTTAAGAGGAAATGGCTTTAGTTTTTCACCATTGAGTATAATGCTGGCTGTAGGTTTGTCATATACAGCCTTTATTGTATTGAGGAATGTTCCATGGATTCCTAATTTTTCCAAAACCTTCATCATAAAGGGGTGTTGGATCTTGTCGAATGCTTTTTCTGCGTCTATTGAGATAACCATGTGGTTCTTATTCTTGCTCCTGTTGATGTGATGAATAATATTAATTGATTTGCGTATATTGAACCAGCTTTGCATCCCTGAAATGAATCCTGTTTGATCGTGGTGTATGATTTTTTGGATGAATTGTTGAAGTCGGTTGGCCAAAATTTTGTTGAGAAGTTTTGCATCAATGTTCATCAAAGAAATGGGTCTATAGTTCTCTTTCTTTGATGAGTCCCTGCCTGGTTTTGGGATGAGGGTTATGATGGCTTCATAGAATGTGTTCGGTAGTGAGCTTTCTCTTTCAATTTCATTGAAGAGTTGGAGGAGAATTGGTGTGAGCTCTGCTTTGAAGGCCTTGTAAAATTCCGCTGTAAAACCATCTGGTCCTGGACTTTTCTTAGCTGGGAGGTCTCTTATTGCTGTTTCTATTTCAATGCTTGATATGGGCCTGTTAAGATAGTTTAACTCATCTTGGTTTAGTTTTGGCATGTCAATATTTGCTAGGAAGAGGTCCATTTCTGTCAAGTTCTCAAACTTATTAGCATACAGTTTTGAGAAGTATTCCCTTATAATGTTCTGAATCTTGGTTGTTTCCGTGGTGATGTTTCCATTCTCATCTCTGAGTTTATTAATTTGGGTGTGTTCTCTTCTTTTTCTGATAAGATTTGCTAAGGGTCTGTCAATTTTGTTAAGTTTTTCGAAGAACCAACTCTTTGTTTTGTTGATTCTTTCTATAGTTTTTTTGGATTCTAATTCATTTAATTCTGATTTAATTTTGATTATTTCTTTCCGTCTACTGGATTGGGGTTTATCTTGCTGCTCTTTTTCAAGGAGGTTTAGATGCGTCATTAAATTGCTAGTTTCAGATCTCTCCAATTTGTTGATGTAGGAGCTCAGAGCTATAAACTTGCCTCTGAGTACTGCCTTTGCTGTGTCCCAGAGGAGCTGGTAATTTGTGTGTTCATTTTTGTTGAATAGCATGAACATTTGAATTTCCTTTCTAATCTCTTCCATGACCCACTCATGATTCAGCAGTGTGTTGTTCAGCCTCCATGTGATACCGGACTTTCTTTGGTGGCTTTTGGTGTTGAGTTCTAATTTTATTCCCTTGTGGTCAGAGAGAATGCAAGGTATAACTTCAATGTTTCTGAATTTAGACAAGTTTGCTTTGTGGCCTAAAATGTGGTCTATTTTAGAAAACGTTCCATGTGCTGCTGAGAAAAACGTGTATTCTGATGCTGCTGGGTGAAATTTTCAGTAAATGTCTGTTAAGTCTAGTTGATCTATGCAGCTGTTTAGATCTGTGGTTTCTCTGTTGAGTTTTTGCCGAGTTGATCTATCTAGTGGGGAGAGTGGTGTGTTAAAATCCCCAACTATTAATGTCTTTGGATCTATATGGGATTTGAGGGAAAGTAGTGTTTCTTTGATAAATTTGGGTGCTCCATTGTTTGGTGAATAGATATTTAGAATTGTAATATCCTCCTGAAGGAGAGATCCTTTAATTAGTATGTAGTGACCTTCTTTATCTCTTTTCACGAATTTTAATTTGAAGTCTATTTTATCTGATATTAGGATTGCAACTCCCGCATGTTTATGCGGTCCGTTTGCTTGGTAGATTTTGTTCCAGCCTTTAACATTGAAAATGTGTTTGTTTTTACGTGCAAGATGTGACTCCTGCAGGCAGCAGATAGAAGGGTCTTGTTTTTTAATCCAACTAGACAGTCTATGTCGCTTAACTGGAGAGTTCAGTCCGTTAACATTAAGAGATAGGACTGAGAGGTATTTGGGAGTTCCTGCCATGTTATCTACCTTTTTGGGGGCTGCGAAAACTGGGTTCTTCCTATGGTTCTTGGATTCTCAGTTTGGGTGCAGTTTCTTGGCCTTTATTGAGGTCTTGTTGGTTTTCTATGTGTAGGACATCTTTAAGAATCTTTTGTAGGGCCGGTTTGGTGGAGATGTATTGTTTCAATTTTTCTTTGCTATGGAAGGTTTTTATTTGGCCTTCGGTTATGAAGGAGAGTTTAGCTGGGTACAGTATTCTTGGTTGATAGTTGTTTGTTTTTAGGGCATGGCATACATCGTTCCAGGCTCTTCTTGCTTTGATTGTCTCTGCTGAGAAATCTGAGGTGATTCTAATTGGTTTCCCTTTATAAGTGATTACCCTTTTCTCTCTGACAGCTTTAAGGATCTTTTCCTTGTTCTTAGTTGATCCTGTGTGGATTATAATGTGGCGGTGGGATGTCCTATTCTGGTCTGGTCTACTTGGGGTTCTAAAGGCTTCTTGTATCTGGACAGGCCTATCTTTTTGCATGTTTGGGAAGTTCTCTGCTAGGATCCTGTTAAACAAATTTCCTAGACCATTAACTTCTGTTTCTAGGTGCTCCTCTACACCCATTATCCTTAGATTAGGCCTTCTGATGGTGTCTTCCAGGTGTTGGATAGATCTATCATATTTCTTGGACTTGTCTTGGATGGTTGTATGTTCTTTCTCTATAATATCTAGGCTGTCTTCAATCCCTGAGATTCGATCTTCTGCATGGTCTAACCTGCTGTCAAGACTCTCTACTTTGTTTTTTATCTCTTTTCCTTCTAGTTGGTCAGCTTTGATGGCTTCAAGTTCTTTGTTGAAGCTCTGTTTTAGGTCTTGTATGAATTTCTTTACTTCCTTAATTTGGTGTTCAGTGTTTGTCCTCAAATCACTTAGTTGATTGGTTATGGTTTCTTTGGGCTCCCATTCCTTCTGTTGGGTTCCATTCAGCATTCCCTTTGTGGTCTCGCTGACTTCCTTCAGCTCTTTGTTAATGGATTCCATGAATGCCTTTAGTGATCTTTGTGTGTTCTCTACCTGGTCTCTCAATTCCTGTATTACTCTTTGATTAGCTTCCTCCCGTTCGTGGGATTCCTGCAGATCTCTTTGAGTGTTCTCAGCCTGCTCACGCCATTCCTCCCTTTCTCTTTGAGTATTCTCAAGTTGTTCACGCAAATCCTGTATCAGTTTTTGAGTAGCTTCCTCACGCTTATGATATTCCTGTATAAACTTCTGGGATGCCTCCTCTCTCTCCCTGTCACGCTCATACAGAGTCCTTTGTACATTGTCAAACTTTTCATTTATCATGTTTGCCAGCAGGGTTTGTAGAGCTGTTTGGGAACTCTCCTCTGGATTATTCATTATCTGTTCTAACCCCTGATTATCAAGATTGGGAATTGAGATACCCGAATTTGCCATTTTTCTTGTGTTTTTCCGGCTTACTCTGCCCATTTGAGATGAAGATAGCACCAGTTTTGTGCTAGAACACTATCTTAAGGCAACCATCAACCAAAGTTTGCATTTGTACAGTCAATAGTCTACAGATACAATCTAGTTCAACAGATACATCTATTCGACATCAAACAACTATATGTTAAAGGACTTCGAACCGCAGCGAAGAATTTGGAAAACCAGAAATTATTAGGGTTAGGGAGAGATGTGGGTAAAAAATAGGAATAGATTGGTGTGGGGAGGCACAGGGAGAGTTAACTATGTCCTAATCACAGTGCAGGAAATAGGTTGGGTAGGATGCAAGTAGAGAGAGAGAGAGAAAGAAGAAAGGGAAAGGGGAATGAAAAGAGACCAGAAAAAAAATAGAAACGTAAAAATTAATGTTATTTTAGAGATTAAAAGACCATCTATTTATAGAGGAATATGAATATGTTGAGAGAAAGGGAGGGACATAGAGGAGATGTGGAAAACTTTAAAAAAATGCTTAAAATATTATATAGGTATAAAGAGGTAGTACTGCTATTAATGAATTTAAGTCTCAGAGGTTTTGAATTGAGTAATAAGTTTGTGGGTTAAGTGTGTACACAATGGGGAGTAGGGTCTACTGGTTAACTATGGGTTTATCTGAGGATGTGCAGGACAAGAGTTAAGTCACATAAAGAAGAACAAAGAGGAAAAGATGGAAAGTATAGGAAAGTGAGAAGAAAAGATCAGAAGTTCAGTAGAGCTAGACAAAATACAAAAAGATAATTAAGAATGAAAGAAAAAGAGAAAGAAGACAAGAAAAGAAAAGAAAACACACATTCACGTATTCCTAAAATAAAAATTATAAGAGGAGAAAAGAAAAAAAAAAAGTTAATAGAAAACAATTATTTTTTCAGAAGAGGCAAAAATTAAAGATTAATAAAAGTTTTAGAAAAGCAAAAAAATTTTTTTTATATATATAAGGTAACAAAAAACGAAGAAAAAAAAAACAAAACAAAAAAAAAGAAAAAAAGAAAAGAAGAAGAAGAAAAAAAAAAAAAAAAAGGTCTTTGATTTTTTTTTTTGGGGGGGAGGGGTGGGAAGAGTCCTGTATCTCCCTTTTGTCTGTAACCAGAGTGTGGTTGGAGTCTCTGGTCAGCTTGAGGTCCTGTGGCTTGATTGGTTTCTTAAGTCAGTTTGTTGGAACAGGCAGAAAAATGCTCTGCTTTACCCAAGATTTTGAGATTCCCCCTCCCAGGTTAGTTTACTGGGAGGGTGATCTGCTTTGAGAATCACAAAAGAGGGGGATGCAGTGATGAGGCTAGGTTCTGGGTAGAGTTGAGGCCTTTCAACAAACAGTAGCTTTTCCCTGGGACTATTTTGTGAAAAAAACTCACAGCACCCAGCCTGGAGCCATTCTCAGGGTTTCTGTTTTTCAATTGATTGTGGTGGCTGCTAGAGGGATGGGCAGCCTCTGGCTCTGGTTACCCGGTGAGGAGAGCCACTCCAATGGCTGGCGCCTGAGCTGGGTGACTTTTCCCTGGATGGAACTGAGTCAGTGAGGTCACTTCGCCGTTAAGTTCTTGTGACCTGCTAAATGACTCGTTTTATTCCAAGGCCTGAGCTGGAGCTAGCTGCTCCTCCGAGCTTTGTCGGTATCCAAGATGGAGATCACCGGTGCTGGGGGGGGGGGGAGGGGTGGCCTTCCCTCCTCTGCTCCCTGGGAAGGAGTGAGGAAGTGGGGCTACTCACGCCGAGTCTTGGATCCTGGGTCATCTCTGGTCTGCAAAGTGCAGGATGAAGTTGTCCGCTCCTTGTCGGTTCTTGCTGGTGTTGAGTAGAATCCGCTCCCCCGCTGCGTCTGGCTCCTTCGTCCCGGACTCTCTGTGTGAGCGCTCAGGTATGGCCGCGGCTGCGGTCGCCGCTGCGACCCTGCCGCCGCAGCAGCAGCTGCTGGCAGGCGGTCAGATGTGTCTGCTTGGCTTCCCCTCTCTTGGCTAACTCTCTGTCCTGTGATGGCACACTTGGTGTGATTCTCTGGCTTGGGACTGTTCACTGGAACTCTGAAACTGTTTTCTATGCAAGAGCTTGTTCAGATTCCAGCTTCTCCTCCGCCATCTTCCCGGAACCTCAGAAAGATATCTTGACCACACACAAGAAAGTACAGAAAATTTAGTGGAAAAACATATGAAATTTTATAAACTGTCAAAGAGGAAATAGATTCCATTTGTATGATTTTTTGTGTATAATGTTGCTACTGAAGTATGTTTGCACAAGACCTATCTTGTGGCTGAAGTGGTAGAGCAAAAAGTTTCAGGGACAGTGCCCAGAGCATGAGTTCAAGTTACAGGACCAGCAAAAAAGAACATTGAAACAAATATAATATATAAAGAAATCATGCCATGAAAAGTTTTCCTTGGTATTGTGACCAGAGGATAGAGTTATCTTGCATGGCTATGTAGTAACATGATTATTAGTGTATGTTGAAATATATGCTAATAGATATTCCTTTGAATTCTATGTGATAAACTATTATTATTGAAAAGTAAAATAAAATTGAGTCCATTGTGAGCCATAAAGTAACACATTTGGAGTTGTTGAGTTGTTTTCCTAGGACATACCATATTCTGATTAAATTAGCTCCCTTCAGGTAAATTTGATTGAAGATTATATAACCAATTGTTAATAAATTTTTTATTTTGAAAATACTGTACAGAGGGGTTACAGTAACATGAGCAAGGTAATGAGTACATTGCTTATCCAGCATTGTTGCCTCCTTTGTTTTTCTCCTACCATCCCTTCCTGCCCAACCTCCTTAACTACAACCCTCCACCCCCACCTAAATTTTAAAGTTTGTTTTTTGACATAGCATCTTGTACATTTCATTGTTGCAATGGGTCAACCTGTATCCCTATTTAAACAATTTGTATTTTCCCTTCTCCTCCCTAAATTATACCAACATCAAGTACAGTGAAAACAGCGGTTATACCAGGGGGGGAGGGACATACAAAGCAAACAAAAAAATCACATGGTACTTTATTAATATGATAGAAACAATAGCAAGAAAGATACAACCATTTGTGTCCCTATCTTGGCATTCATTTCGCTTAACATCATCTTATCTGATCTTTTCTGCCTGTCCCAGACATATACTAGTTATTGCAAATAAAGGAAACCAATGTTGAAGAAGAGATTGAATGAATAGTGCATGCGTTATTTACAGTTGAAATAATGTCGGGTTCCTTCCATGATAAATTTTCTGTTAATTGAATGTAGATATTTTCTGGTATTCTCCAGAGAATACCAGAATAGTATTGTAAGAGAAATATTGTTCTTTGTCACATTCATACTAACTGAAGTTTCATGTTATTGCCATGACTGATACACCACTTTATAAAGTTACCACCAGTGAGGGCAGAGTTACATTCTAGTCAGGGAAAGCTTTCAATTTTAAGCAATTTGTCCATTCTAAATATTAATTCCCCCCTTGGTCTGTACTATTAATTAGGATTGTAATTATTCAAAATTTAGCAACCTAAGTAAATCAATGTCACCTTTCATTAAACACAGGAAGATACAAAATACCAGGTTTGAATTTCAATCTATTTTTCCCATTGCCTTCTCAAACATCAGTTGCCACTTGCTAATCAAGATACATCAGTTTAGTAATTACACTATTATTCCATTCCTTGACATTAGAAATAGTTTCTGAATTTAAAGGACAGAGGTAAATGGTGGTGATATTCCTGAGGAAGGTAGTTTTAAGCAGTAATACGTGTAATCCTATCTACTCAGTATACTGAGATCTAGAAGATGGCAGTTCAAAGAAAACTTAGGTAGAAGAGTTCTCTAGATCCTCAAGTAAACAGTAAAACTAGGATGGAATACATGGCTCAAGTGGTAGAATACTACCCTCATATTGTGTATGCCTGAGTTCAAATACCAATACTGCTATAGCAAAGAAAGATAAATATTTCTGACATTGGCTTAAAGTTAGATAAGGAAAGAATAAAAAGATGTAAATTTATCTTTTTTCTTTTTTTTTTGGGTCCGGTCATGGGGCCTGAACTCTGGGCCTGGGCACTGTCCCTCAGCTCTTCAGCTCAAGGCTAGTGCTCTACCACTTGAGCCACAGTGCCACTTCCGGCTTTTTTCTTTTCACTTACGTGGTGCTTAGGAATCGAACCCAGGGCCTCATGCATGCAAGGCAAGCACTCTACCACTGAGCCACCTTCCTGTTAGGTTTTTAAAAGAGGTAGCCGAGTCAGAACAGCACCATGCACGTGGTATTCAAGTAAGGGGTAAGTTTATTCAGTAGACCTGCTGGGACTAGGCAAGGTTGGCACTCCACGCGGCTGGCAAAAGAGAGGCCGTCTGGACCGGGGTTTGGCCTTATATAGGGTAGGGGTCGGGGAAGGGTGTGTCCAGGTAATGGGAAGTGGGATCAGGTGGGAGAAAGGTGTGGCCACATCAGATTAAGATGTGACCTCAGCAGATGTGGATGTGACCTCTTCCAGGTGTCCCAGTTGCCTAGGTAACACAGGTACTGGGCGAGGTCTGTTCGCTGTCCAGGAATGGACCTTACACTTCCCAGCCCCAAAGATGTAAATTTATGATAAGTTGTACTTAAAATGATGTGAAAGATTTATGTACTTAGTTATTATTTATTTGTTCAAAGAATGGTGACTGCTAATAAATTATATACCAAACACTCTGCTCAATCCTTGCCAGGTACTGCTTTATAAGACGCTAAAATTTAGTAAAGATGACAAATAAAACAACAAAAGTGTACCAACCATACTCTTAACAGAATGTTAGAGAGCAGGGACACTTAATTGAAATTCACACAAGTTGATGAGTAGAAGAATTATTTGGGTAAAAACAGGGAAATAGAAAATGCAATTACATTATATAAAACAGCAGTACATTGTGAATTTAAATGACTGTGAAAATCCAGGTAGTTTAGTTGAGGTACAATGACTATTTCAACCCAGTAAGTGCCAAATTTAGAGATTTACTGCCTTGCAGAAAATCATGGCTAAATTCAGTGCTTTCTATCAGTAAGGGTCAAAAAAGTTGCTCAAACAAAAGCATCATAATGACACAGATTTACAAAAGGCGTCTTTTGTTTATTTAGGATGGTCTATCCTTCAATATCTCAAATCCATTTGGTCTTCTTGTATGTCTAAAATCAATAACTCTGTCACAGTTGTTGGCAACAACTACAGAATAAACTTCACTAGCAGCTTGAGGGGGGAAGGCACTGTGGACTCTTGAGTCAGTATGGAGGGTGTGAAAAGTGGTATGTGGGAAAATATAAAACTGTGGGAGAAGAGCATGAGTGTTGAGGAAGAATATGGGAAATAGAGTAGAGAAGTAAACCACAACCAGAAACTTGACAGTAAATAACACTTTGTTAACCAGAACTCTGGAGCTAATGAAGTGTAGGCATTGTGATTGGAATTCAGACTTTCTATAAGTATCTGTGGGGTTTTTGCATGAGTTCTAATTTCCTTTGTTACATTGAAAAATATCAAATATTTCTTAAAGTACTAACCAGACTTTGATGTGTGATTCTTCTTTAAACACTCAACCTGTTAACGTTAAATGTGAAAGCTTAATTTAATGAGACAGACAGTCTTACTCACACCTCACACCTGCCAGAGGAAAATTGATGAGATTGATAGAAACATCCAAAAATTATACAGCTGTAGTAGTTGGCAATACTAATAGGATGGCATAGGCATGAGCTGCATAAAAATGTTCTGAGTACACTGATTCGCTCTCATATATTTGTGCCATCATTTATTTTTGCCAAAATCATTTTCCTGTTTTAGAGATTAATGTCTGTGCACCCAGTAATATGTGGTTATTAGTGATAACTGTACAAACTCAGAGAAGGATACACAAAGATGACTGACCCAATAGATAAACTATATAATTTTAAATATTTCTAGTTTACTATCTATAGTGGAAACAACACAACTCTGACAAGAGATAAATGCAAGGTAAAAAGCAGTGGAAAGCATTTCAGTACGAGCTTTGGCACGCATTGATTATGCAATATTAATTACATATGTAAAATTACATATACATATATGCATATGTGTGCATCAATTAAATGTACTCAATATTTGTCTTCTGTATACCAAATAAGATATACATATTGTTAATTCATATTTTTCTTTTTTTATTGTGAAAATACTGTACAGAGTTACATGGGCAAGATTATGAGTACATTTCTTGTCAAGCATTGTAGCCTCCTCCTTTGTTTCCCCCTCCCATACCTTCCCATCCTCCTCCCGCCCCCCCCCACCCAATCCTCCCCACTCCCCCCACCCCCGCACCAAAGTTGTAAAGTTCGTTTTCGACATATTTTTCATTTTTACATTATTTATTAGTTTGCAAGTACGTGTTTAATTGCACCATGATTCAGACAATCATGGCACTGTTGAAATGTTCTGTCCTTTATGAAATTTGCAGTCTATGAGATTTTATTCATATGTCTGAAACATGAAAATACAAATGCCTAGAACACAGGAACTTCTATTTACTTATCTGGCAAATGCTTCATCTCAGACATAAATCAGGTCATTATGGGACATATTTCCACATTTATGTGATCAAGCTTCTACTTCAAGGTAGAAACCTTTTTAAAATTTAATTTTATTGTCAAGGTTCAAGGTATAAACATTCAACTAGTAATGGCTGATGAGGTCTTCATATACCCTTAATGGATTTGAGAAGAACAGAGATCTTAGGAAGGCCTAAGTTCTGTGATAAGTATGGAAGAATGGATAATGTGTGATTAGAAAGAGATTTATTTTTGCTCCACAAATAGCTCAGAAAGCATCAGACCACATACATAAGCTTGACTCTGTATATCACTTCCATAACAACTCTAAAGTAAATTAATAATAAAAATGAGGAATACAGTCTTGCCAGTATGTGTTTCCTTTTAGAACATAGAATCATGAAAATTAGATGAGTTCTGGGAGAGGAAAGTCTAAATAGGGGCCAGAGAGTCCTGCAGGCTCCAGAATAACTGTGTAAAATAGAGGTCTTTGGGATGCTTGGATTTTCACCAGTAATATCATCAGTATAGAGCTGTAATATAATGGAATAATGTGAATTATAAAGCATTAAAAAGCAAATGGTCTAATGGTATTTTGAGAGAGAGAGTGAAAATGAGAAAGAGAGGGGAAAAGAGAGAGAACCAAGATACAATGATGCCTCCTTGTCAATTTCACTCTTTATAGTTTCGTAAGTCATAATAAATTTTCATCCAAAAAGTTAAATGGAAAATACCAGAAACAAATCACTTATAAATTTACATTCAGAATGTTTCTGAGTTTATCCACATTGTATATACTACCTATTCATTAGTCATTGGTACAAATGTGCTCTCCAAGAACATAAGACATGAAAATCAAGAGTTGTCTCAGCAAGGCAAAGTTTACTTCTTCACAGAAAGGTGAACCAAAAAATCTGGCAAGCAAGTCCACAGACCAGGCAGTCTGCCCCAATATTTGTTCCTAATGCAGCAGGCCCTGCCTCTGTGCTCAGATTGGTTAAGCTCACATCACAATTTGCTCAAGATTGGCTATCTTTAATAAGGTAAAATGTATTGACATAAGGTGATTTTGAAACAAGATTAACAGTTCACAAGGAATCACAAAATATACCTACTCTCTCTGCTATTTCTTGTTGTAATTCCAGATTAAGACAAAACCTCATCATTCAAAAATCCTTTTTTTATTCCAAACTAGATCCTCTTTTCCTTAACAAGAGACAAACTATCAGGCCAAAAAAGAACTCTTAAGCATATATTTTAAAGAAAAGACAGTTTTTCTCAAATAATTTAGTGGCCTTCTTGGTTATTAAGTCAACTGTCTGTCATTGTAGTGTTCATTTTATCACTTCATGTGAGCATTGTGTTATTTCACATTATCATAAGATGAAGAGGAGATGAGAGAGGAAGTTTTATCTTGGTGGTAGAACTCTTCCTTGCCTAGCATGAGACTCTAGGTTCCATCCCCAGCAGATAATAGAAAGAAGTGTGTAGAATATAATACAATTATGAATGAGAGAAATAACATTTTCACAGAATCTTGTTACAATATACATTATAATTGATTTAATTATTGATTATTTATTCTAATGTTTTACTTTTAATAAGTCAGAAATTAAATTTGATTTTAGTTATGTATATACAAGGAATGAGTCTGGATAGTTTCTGTGGATTTAGTGATCCATTAGGTATCTTGGAATATATTCTTCCATGTGCTTGTTGCTGTCTGAAAGAAATGGGTTATCTTAGGCAAACAGTGTTTAATTCTGAGGGTCCTTATAGTCTTTGCCCTATTAAAGCCGTATTCATATTAATTCATTAACTAACCTAGATAATATGCATTTAATAGAAGATCCCTTTTAACACTGGCAATTTCTTTCTTATTAAAAAGCTTTACAGGAAGTAGGCATCTTTAACAGAAGTAGAACACACATTAGTATCAATTATCATCCAAGTTTGACAAAATTGAAAACATTACAGATAAATCTTAAACAGCTCTCAGTCACATTATAGATGGTCATATAGGGTAGGGACCAAACTGCAATTTTTTTAAAATTATTGTCAAGATGATGTACAGAGGGTTTACAGTTACATATGTAATATAGTGAGCATATTTCCTGTAGACTACTGTTACCCTCTTGTTCATTTTTCTCCCATTTTCCCTCTCCTCCTTTCCCCCCAACAAGTTGTAAAGTTTAGTTCCAACATATTTTCATGTGAGTATTGCTTTTTGCATTGGTTCATCCTTTATCCTTGGTCCCATCATTTTGTTGTTCCCCTTCCCTTCCCCAAATCAGATAAACCAATATACAATACACAGTGTGCCAAAATCAAATACAGTGACAGCAGGGGAAAACTATAGGGGGAAAAAGAATGAAAAAAGAAATAACTTCACATAGTACATTAGAAACAACAGCAAAGAAAAACCTCTTGTTTCCACGTCTTGGAGTTCATTTCACTTAGCATCATCTTATATGGTCATACATAGCAATTTGTACAGCACAAAAGTCAATAGAATGTTCCCAAGCACTACATGCAAATACAAATTCAGTCATGTGTGATTCTCCTTGAATGATATATTTTGACCAAATGCATTGGATATAATCTAAGCCTAAATTCAAATATTAGTTAATTCTTTACTTGTTTAAATCTTAAATCCTACATTTTTTAATTCTATTTTTATTGTAAAGAGGATATACTGAGGAGTTACAGTTACATAAGTCAGGTAATGAGTACATTTCTTTTTGAGCAGTGTCATCTCTTCCCTTATTTGCTCCCAGTTTTTTCTCTCCTTATCCCTTCTCGCATAATTTATATAGTTCATTTACTACACAGTGTCAAGTGAGTATCATTGCTGAATTAGTTCACCCTTTGTTTCAAATTAGTTCACTCTTTGTTTCACAATTTCAGTGTTCCCCCTTACAAAACATACAAACTTGCATACAAGACAAAAGGTACGGAAATAAGAAACAATAACAAAGGGGGAAACAAACAAAAGCAAGAATTAAAACAACAGAAAACCTCTTGTTTCCATTTCTTGGAGTTCATTTTGATAAACTTCATTTAATATGATAATATCCACATAGCTATTGAGCCTTTGTGTTACTCTCCTAAGAATGTCATCTTTTGTCTCAATTTTAAAGCTAGAGTAGATTCAACTCATCAAGGTTGTGGTAGAGTTTAATTGAAATACACGGTAAGAAAAACATTCACTGAACTTTTGTATTGTTGTTTTGGAGATGCCAAGATTTGAACTCAGTATATTTGAACTTGCTAGACAAGCACTCTTCCACAAGCTCTCATGCCACGAGTACTTGATGTTTCAGTTTGTTTCTCAGTTAGGGTCTCTCACAATTGCCTATCTAGTCTTAGACTGAGCTCTTCTTCCTTTAGATTGTCTAGTGCCCAGAAATATAAGCATGAACTAACATTTCAACCTCGACAGTATTGTTGAAGTATGAACACATGTTTTAGCTAACAGTATAATTTAAGCCCTTGTCAAACTGCCTTCAGAACCTATAGGACATTTTAAGTCAAATTCTTTGGCCTGCTAAGAATCCTACATCATTTTATGCACAAAAGCAGCTGTGCTTCATCAAAATGATAATCACCTTAGAATGCTATTGAATTAAGGCAAAGTATTCACTGAGTAGTTTACCAGCTAGCTTTCAACTTAAACTGAACAAAGCATGTCATATTTGCCCTGTCAATAATCTTGACAAGAGTTGATTTTGCCAAATTGTAACTTATCAGGAAAAAATTTTAGTCCTTGTGACAGATGATTTTGAAATACATTTTGAGCAGCAAAAATTGCCTATTGGCTTAGAAATCACACTATATTTACTATTTGAAGAGAGAGCCTAGCATATAAAACAGACCTGCTCTAAGTCTCACAGGGATAGGCCTTACAAGAGGTGCATAAGTCATGTCTAGAAAGCATCAGATTGGCCAACATGTTCCAATAACCAAGCTTATCTTGGAATCTTTCTTTAACCTAAACTAACTTCAGAAATGTTATATGCGTGCGCTATTTCCAGTGAAGGTTTTGTTGGCATAGCCTCTTCAATTCCCTTTCCCCTGAAAAACTTGCTCTTTCTAGATTAAATTTTATAGCAAGAAAACTGTACTCTACAAATTCATCTAAACATGTTGAAGAGTTCAAAGACATTTCTCTCCAGCTATGGTGTGATACATGAAACATGTTCTAGGCCTGTGTGTCAAGCTTGTTTTCCTCAGTTTTGAATTCTCTAGGCTGATTATATAAATAGTACCTCAGGTGCAAATCAAATTTTGCTTCTGGATGCCATTGTACCCTGTGTTCAATAATAAGCAAATCTCTTCTTTGCTCAAGCATTCCTGATTACCTTACTGTAATTAATAGAGTTAACTAACTTTCTATAGACTCATAAGGGCAAGCATCGACACACTAGTTCTATCCAGCAATCAAGCTTTGATTTACCGTGCTTGAGTCATAGGGACCATCTTATTTTTCAGCTTTTACTGAAACTGCATTGCACAGTGCACACAACATTTTAAATAGGATTTTAATTTGAGAGTGCTTCTGGGGTCTGATGGAGAGTTATAAAGGATCTAAAGTCATACTTTGCAACAGCAGGGTCCAGCCTCATGCTGGCAAAAGAAAACAGACTTGATTGTACTTCATCCTTTACTAGTGCTTAAGTGGAATAAAGGTAGGCTCATAAGATAAGCTGCTCAATTTATCAGCTGGTAGTTAATCTAGGCATTTCTGTGTGCCCAGTCTCAGCTCAGCTACATAGGAGAACACATGTAGACTCAGGGCTGAGATCAGAAGTACTCATAAAGGAAAGAAAAAAACCCTAAAATGATTCTTAAACAAGTCCCTAATATTTAATTTTAAAAAATAAGTGAGAAAAAAACATTGAAGGGAGGTGTGGTCATACAAATTAACTGAAATGATTGATGAGATTATTTTATTTTGACGGCAGCAAAGTGTGAAAAATGAAGATTTTTGAACATTTCCAAAACTATTTTCCAAGTGGGTGCTTTAAAGTAATAAATACTGGTTTTCTTCTCTCTCTCTCTTTTTTATTGTAAAGGTGACGTACAGAGGGGTTTACAGTTACATAAATCAGGTATTGAGCACACCTGTCTCTCCTTTTTTTTTAATTTTTGGTTTGTCCTGGGGCTTGAACTCTGGGCTGGGCGCTGTCCCTCAGCTCTTCAGCTCAAGGCTAGTGCGCTACCACTTGAGCCACAGCACTACTTCTGGTTTTCTGGTGGTTTATTGGAGATAAGAGTTTCACGGCTTTTCCTGCCTGGGCTGGCTTTGAAACACAATACTCAGATCTCAGCCTTCTGAGTAGCTAGGATTACAGGCGTGAGCCACCAGCGCCTGGCTCCCTGTCTCTCCTAGAAAGCCAGAAAAGAAGGCTCTCTCTTTTATTTCCCTCCTTTGACACAACTCAAAGGGAGACAGGAAACTACTATGCATGGATTTAATACTTGGAAAGTAAGTTTTGACTTTGTATAGAACAACTAATAAGGGTGGAAAAAATATCATTTTACTGTAACTCAGGGGTCAGCAGAATAACCCAAAGATACCCCACAGTAAATCCAGGGGACACAAAGTGAAAAATGTGTTTAGTTTATACCTTACATACAATTTCATAGCTCTGAATTTGTTTATAGAAATAATGTAGCAATACCAACTCTAATAACTAACATCTATAATGACAGATAATATATATACATATATGGATTATAAATCCTTTGATAATCATAAACTTCACAAAATTTTTGCAAAGATTAGGAAAGGAAAACATTGGAAAGCTAAGTGAATTGGCAATTTGTCCTAGAGGAAGAACAGCATATAAACTGCATGAATTTATGAACGAAACAAGAAGATGACTTTTGAGGGCCCAGTGAAAGAATTGTAGTTCTCTGGAATTACGATATAAGCAGGATGTACTGTGGAAAATTGTCCAGGACAGATGAAAAAGTAGACAAGCTCAAATTTCATTATGACTGTTAGGTATCAGGATACGACACTGATATAAATGGTCCTAAAAAGCAGGCAACAATAATAGTGTTTTCCTCTTCTGTAAACTTGCTCAGGAATGAGCACATAGTTGTTTCTTAGCTTCTACTAGTATAGAGTAAGCCAAGATTACTCCAGAGTGGATCCAGGAAATTCTTAGTAAAATCTTCTAATCCTATCTACTCAGGAAGCTGAGATCTGAGTACTGGATTTCAGGAACATTCTTGAGACCCTATCTTCAACTAAAGAGCAAAAAGTCAGAAGTGGCTCAAGTGGTTAGAGCATCATCCTTGAACAAAAAGCTAAGGCTATTGCCCAGTGCCTAAATTTCCCTAAATTCAAGCCTTAATATTGGTGATTGGTGTGTGTACATACACAGATATACATAATATTAATAATAACAGCAACAAAAATAATAATATTAAACAGGGACTTAATACCTTTAATGTAACCTATAACAAATATGTAGAAAATACATTAGATTTTAGTGTGTTTATGTGTGTATGCATGAGTGTTTAAGGTTTTACACAGGCACATACTGATTCTGGGGCTTAAACTTAGGACCTAGGCCCCATTCCTGAGCTTTATGCTCAAAACTAGCACTGTACAACTTGAGTTACACCATACTTCCAGTTTTTTTTTTTTTGGTAGTTAATTGGAGATAAAATTCTCACAGGCTTTCCTGCCAGACTAATTTTGAACCATGATCCTCAGACCTCAACCTCTGAGTAGCTAGGATTACAAGTGTGAGACAATTGTGCCTGTTTAATTCTTACCTTAGAGAACAAAAGATGCACCTGTCATTATACAATATTGACATCTTACAATAGGGATGAAGGGAAAATCACCAGTGGTGATAAGTATTAATTCAAGTTCTTGGCAAACATGGAAATATTATTTAAAAAACAGTCATGTTTCTGAAAACAAAGAGTGCACTAGGTGTTTCATTGGAAACAGTCACTGAAATTCTCTGTGCTTCAACTTCCTTATACATAAAATAATATCAACAATATTACAGCATCCTGGGTAGTTGTGAATAGTTTTTAAACCAATACCCATAAAGCCCTTAACACAGTGACTGGCACGGATTAAAGCTTAATAATTCAAATTACTGTTACTTACAACAAAAGGAACCATCCCAGTAGACCACAGGGACACAGTCACAAAAGAGTTTATTGTCAGCAGGGGCTGCAAAAGCCACCTTACTCACAGGAGAGGGAGAAATGGCTCCTGTACTTTGTTCAGAAGCCATTTTATAGTTCAGGGGATACAGGCAGGAACTTGTATTAGGGGCAGGAAGTACTTTGCTGTGTGGTCAGCTGAATGATAATGATAACACATAGCTGGGGCAGGGTTTTCTGATTATAACCATCACAATTAGGGAGCATTCTGCTGAGCAAGGGTTGTTAGCTGGTGGCTAGGGTTAACATGTAGCTCCAGGAAGTGAAGTGGGCATAATGTCCAGAGCTGAAAACCAGTTGCAGTTAGGCCTGGACATATCAACTGGTTTTGTGGGAGGGATTGAGGACTTAAGATGGAGGCCATGCTAGCATTCAATAGTTTGGTGCCCAGAATAAATGACTCCCTTTTAACTCGTTTAAAGAACAATTCTTAGTTTATTTCTAGAGCTGTCAGTGCCACACTAATAGTCTTGTATTCAAAGCACTCAAGAAAATTAGTCTTTGTGCTCTAGATGATTCTGTACAACTTCACACTTCAGGTGCTGATCAACTATAAAACATGTGCTTGGAATTCGATGTATATCCAACTCAGTTTTGTCATTTTCAGATGTTTATTTTATTTAAATAAGGTAATTTCTAGCTAGGGTATGGACTAATTTCAGTACTCTGCTTACAGTGAAGGTATCCAAATCAAGAAGGAGGTAATGAAGAGAGTTACAATTTGCTGAGCTGAAAATAAACTAGTGATACAATTTTGAAAAATTACTCAATCTAAAGAAATTAATAGTCCATCTCCTGCCAAAATGTAGGTACGGAATTTGTGATGGTTAATTTTGGCTATTGACTCATCTGTATTGAGGGATGTCTATAAAATTACCAATATATACCTCTGATTCTGTGAGGACTCCCCAAGAGAAGATTGGCATTTGAGTTAGTCAAGTGAGGGGAGAAAACTCCTTCTGAGCACGGATAATGCCATCTATTAAACTGAGGGTTCAAAGGCAACTAAACAGGAGAAGACATGGGAAATTAAGTCACTTGGCTCAACTCTTCTCCAAAGGGTACATGCTTCTGCTGTTGCTACCTGTGGATGCCAATCCTGTGACTCATCAAGCTTTGACTGTGGGCCCACAACAGTATTTGGAAAGAGGACTTTCATATCTTTGGACCCTACTGGAGATGGCATCAGCTGCTCTCTATTGTTCTAAGGCTAATAGCTTCTTGGGTGGAGCAGATACCAAATCCCTGGCCCCTCCAGCCAAGAGATAGCCATTGTGTTAATATTCAGTGTCTCACTCTGTCAACCAATAAAACAATTCCTTCTTATAATTATATAATTTTTGGCTGTGCTCCTCTGCCAAGCCCTGACTAATGATACACAAACACACACATACACACACATATTTGCCAATGTATGAAACACTTTTCTAAAATGGAAAAATAAAATTCAATAATCAATCATCTCACCTTTCAGTATAAAATAAGAGCCTTCTTGGTAATATGCAATACTTGTGTATTTGGACTGAGTAAGAAAAAAAAATCCAAGGCCTCCTTTAGGTGATAGAACTACTGAGTTTACATTTATTATGTCTCCATTGGAGCAAAAGTAACCTTAGGATATGGCATAATTGTAAATTAAAATGTAAAGCCAGCTAGAGAGTAAAATGGAAATCAACCAGGAGCTAAAAAGCAACTGACAAAAAATGAATTTTCTTGGCAAATGGACAACTATGAAATATAGTAATAAAATGTGTACTGGGGACATTTTGAAGCCCAGCATAAAAGTAGGAGACAGGGTTTGTGTAGCCCTTCCAAAGAGCTTAAATGGAAACATAATGATCAGTTTAGTTAGACTTTAAGTTGCTTAATGCAGAGTAAAATAAGCATATGAATTCATAGTTATAATTCAAAATTCTTTCTGTATAGAATGAGGCCCAAACCAAAGAGAGTGAGACTTAAATCAAATGACATGAGAGGTAGGCTGATTTCATTCTTTTTATTACAAATATAGCTCCCTGAGGCAGAGCTTTCCAGTGAAAATTCATGTAGGCTGGTCCAGTAGGAGCCCTAATTTCAAGGCATTAATAATACATTAGAAAGACAAAAGAATGTGCTCAACAATAAACTCTAACAGCACTGAATTGTGATGAAAAAGCTCTCCTTTCTCTGTCAAAATCACACTGCATTGTTGTCTTGTCACCAAACTTCCTTTTATTCACATATTCTTTTTTAAATTATATTTTTATTATCTTTAAGTAGTTGTACAAATGAGTTATCATTCAACAAATCATTGTATGAGTACAATTCATCTTGATTGATGTCACTTCTTTCATATTCTTATATACAAAGACTTAAATTGCCTAGATATGAATAGCTAAAAGAGTAGAATTCTTTATACTGTGGCAGCATTGCCTAAGGATCATCCGTGTTATTTTCAAACGCCTTTAACTGAAGGCTTTCAACATGACCCACGAAACTCTAGGCTAACTTATTCTAATTTTCTAAGATTTTAGGTCTAAGAAATTTTTAGTGAGGTAATATGGATTTACACAGAACATGAGAAAAGGCAGAAAACTTGGTCTGGAGTGAATCTAATGGCAAAAATAAACATTTTAAAGCAGCAATGGGGCATTTTTACTGTGTCAAGTTTACTTTTACTGCAGCTGTCTTACACGTCATAGAAATATGCACATCATAGACACCTGTGAAAATATTTCAGAACCTAGATTTGATGTTAATAGCAGCAATTTTGCACCAGGAGTGTAGTTTTAAATCCCAATTCTAAGTTAACTTATGTCTCTGTGTATGTTTCCTCATTTATAGAACAAGATTATCTAACAATTTTATTTGTCCTCATCAATTGCATGTGTTTAAGAAATGTTAGCCATTATTACTCATGATTATTCATATTCCATTATTTTCTTAGAATTGGGATAGATAATTGTCACATTTAGACTTTAATGATATCATATGATTCCACTTAAAGAATTCTAGTAAACAGATCTAACAGGTACTGATCTAAGAGACAACCATCAGAAATTGTCTGAGAGGTATATTTAAAACAGGCAAGAATAGAGAGAAACTTTGAAGACAAGGCAGAATTTGGTTCCTAATTTATCCACTTGCCAATTTTGTGACAATAAAAATCTTCTTTAATTTGCCAGAGACATAGAGACCAAGTTCTGCCACACTTAATGAAATCAGTAAGTCATGAATCTTAAATCATACAGTTAATGAGAAAAAATTATAGAGATCTAATCACGTTTACTTTTTTTAATTGGCTAGATATAGATTCTGAAAAAGCTGTGGAATATCAGAAACCTTTGATAGATTTTCCTGCATAAAATCCATAGTAAATTAAGAAAGTACTCAGAAACACTATTCATTGTATAATAAACAAGATTAGTAATATATTTATCTTTAAGTAATTGTATGAAAGGGTTTTGGTTACACATTTTACTTTATAAGCTGCACAATTAACCTCAATGAATATCAATCTAGATGCCCTTCAATGAACAAATGTTAATAAAATATGTAATAATGATATCTAAATATAATAAAATTATATTTATTCATATAAGTGGAATTTTCCTTATCCATTTGAAAGAATGATATTACATCATTTGCAAAGAAATGGATAGACTTGAAAATATTATGGTAAGTGAAGTCAGGCCCAGACAGACAAAGATGCTAGTTTTCTCTCAAATGTAGAGGCTTAATGTAATTTATTAAATAGATATAATACATATGTAAATGTATACAAGATGATATGCATATGCACATAAATATATTAAATAAAACATGATATATACTTGGGAGAAATCTAATGATATAACTCATTTGAACAAGTAACATCAGTCTAACAAAATGCATGTCAGAAATTTGAAACTTATGATGTCAGTGTGGTAGAAGTTCAAGGTGGGGGGCAGACAAACAAAGAGAAGAAGGGTCATAATATTCAATGTATATATGTGATAAAGGGTGACTGATGAAAACAATAATTTATCTCATTGAAATAAAATAAAAGAGAAAAACTCCTCACAGTGACTACTTAGGACATCTGGATAAGTGATAGGCCTGAATTTCAGCTTATGTTACAAACATAAATGTTCCTACTAACTATATTCCACACACAGTTGTCAAATATACTTGAGACATCTGTTAAGTTCTGAGCTCTCCTTTATACAAAATTTAAAATAGCCTTGATATCAAATAAGCAGATGGCTATAATTTGCTAAGAGTATATTGTAAAAATGGCTAGGTTTTGCAGTAATTTAAAAACATAAGACCAAAGGATCAATCATCATAGCAATAAAAATTAGAATATGTGAATATCAGATTTCTACTGTATATATTTAAACCCTGAGGGAACAGACACTACATGGCACATCATAAGTTTTAAAGCCAATGACAGAATTAGTGTGATAAGACTCTTAAATATTGTTTTTCTCTATTGTCAGGATGATGTACAGTTATATAAGTACTTTAATAAGTACATTTCTTGTCAAACTTGTTAGTCCTTCCTGTATTTTTCTCCTCCCCCACCCCTACACCTGCCAAGTTATAAGACCATTTCCAACATATTGTCTTGTGTATATCGCTGCTGCATTAGTTCCTCCCTTGTCCTTTGTCTCACCTTTCTGTGATTCTCCTTCCCCTCCCTAATTCAAATAAACGTATATACAATACCAGGGTACCAGAATCAAATACAGTGACAACAGCAGATACACCATAGGGGGAGAATATACAAAGGAAACAAAAAATCATATAGTACATTGGAAACAACAACAGCAAAGGGAAACCTCTTGTGCCTATATCTTGGAGTTCATTTTGCTTAGTGTCATTTTATATGGTCGTATGAACATAGCTATTGAAGGCTCTTAAATATTCTTACAAATATATACACTAATGATCTTTGGCAATGGAGCCCGATTAGTGTATGTCTTTGTTTCTGTTTTTATTTTTAATTTTATTTTTTCATAGAACTGTAACTCAGTAAGGATGTAAAAGTATTTCTGAAGTATCTTTTATTAGCTTTTATAACATTTTTCTTGAGTAGAAAAGAAAACCTAAATAATAAACCCCCTGAAGGATAGTATTATGTTAACTTAATTTGTAAACACACTTCACATCTAAAGCTAAACTAAAACTTGGCTATACTAAATAATAAACTTTTCTCACTCTTTTGAAATATTTCTCACTCTAAATGCACTCATTATCTTGCCCATGTAATTGTAACTCCTCTATACAGTATTTTCACAATAAAAAAATATTTGGGGGAAGAAGGTAGATTAGGAATAGGATATAGATGAGCAGGAAGCCTGATTCAGTGATGACTGGAGAATATGCTGTACTTTGTGTGGACTGCTGCAGCAAAAGATGTCAATGAGCTTAGTAGGGCTGTGAGCACGCAGCAGCATGTTCAAGGAAATGGTCTGGCTCACAACGGTCACTTCATACTATTACTTCATTTCAGTACTCTCTCCTGGTTCCCAGCTCCATTCAATTCTCCATAAACTATAAGACCTGAAGAGTGAGAGTTCCCTAAACAGAATATCCAGGAGTATCTTAATGACAGTGAATCTGTGGTCTACGGGGTTAGACCCTTGGTGAATACTTCATTTATCAGTGTGTGTGTGTGTGTGTGTGTGTGTGTGTGTGTGTGTGTGTGTGTGTGTGTGTGTGTATTCACCATTTGCCAATGAGATGATATTAAAAATATGATCTGTTTTTTTATTGAAAACATTTCTTTTATTGTGAAAATACCATACACAGGGGTTACAGTTAGTTACATGGGCAAGGTAATGAATAAATTTCTTATCAAGTATTGTTGTCTCCTCTTTTGTTTCCCCTTCCCACCCTTCCCATCTCCTCCCCTCCCATGCCAAAGTTGCAAAGTTTGTTTTTCGACAAGTCTTGTACATCTCATTGTTGCAATGGGTCCACCTGTATCCCTATTTAAACAATTTGTTTTTCCCTTCCCCTACCCAAATTATACCAACATCAAATACAGTGAAAACAAGGGTTATACCATGGGTGAGGGACATACAAAGCAACAAAGAAATATCATATAAATATATTAGAAACAATAGCAAGAAAGCAAAAAAACATTTGAGTCCTTATCTTGGGGTTCATTTCACCTAACATCAACTTATCTGACCATTTCTGCTTGACTCAGACATATACTAGTTATTGCAAATAAGGGAAACCATGAGACCTGTTTCTTTGGGCCTGAAAAGGCCTTATGGTTACCACTACAGCCAGAAAACTGTTTGCAGTTATTTAGAAGGAGATATCTCAACTATTGCCTACACAGACACACACAGACACACACACAGACACACACACACACACACACACACACACACACACACACATATTACACAGTATGCAGTTAAGGATGTACAAGTAAACAAATAAAAGAAAATGAATCAATAGCAAAGGAAAGGTTTACAGAATTAAAGACTGCTGTTCCCTCCATAGACTCTTGTATTATCTCAATATCTTCTCTCACTTCCTTTGACCACAATAGGCATAAACTTCCACTATGCCCCTTTAACTTAGTCCTTAAGTAAAAAATTATACTTAATAACCCACCAGGAAACTCTTCTATCATTCTACTATTTTTATGTTTTCTTTTTGGAAACTCCTTTCTACTAGCTCATATTGGTTACATCATCATCATCATCATCATCATCATCATCATCATCATCAGTTAAATGATATGTCCAAGTGTTTTTCTTAAATCATTAATGAAATTCTGAGGATATTGGCTTCTCAGCCTGCAAGAACAGGAAAACTAACCTAGCTGCCACAGTGGTTCATGTCTGTAATCCTAGCTACTCAAATGGCTGAGATTTGAGGCTTGAGGTATAAAGCCAGACTGGGTAGGAAAGTCCATGAAACTCTTAAAAAAAGGTGGGAAGTAAAACTTGAGTTCAAGTGGTATAGTATTATTCTTGAGTGAAGAAGTTAAGGGACAGTTCCCAGGCTGAATTCAAGTCCCAGTATCAGCTCATGCAAACACATGCAAGAGTGGGTGGGTCCTAAACTCTAGTGAATACATGCATATATCTGTGTGTGTGTGTGTGTGTGTGTGTGTGTGTGTGTGTGTGTGTGTGTGAAAATGGTGACAGGATAAATAGTAAACCAGGGGAAAATTAAGAAACTATCTATAACCCTAGCCATATTGGTAGGATCAGGAACCCAAAGACACAACAGAAATGTAAGTTATGAAGCCTGGGTGACAATAGAGGGTCAGAGCTGACTACAGTAGAAATCACAGTTCTAGTAAAAACCTTGAACTTAGTGAGGGAACTTGGATATAATAGTGACTCTCCATGCATAACAGGGTAACACCAAAGGAAATCCACGGTATTCATTCTACATATTTTGGAGGTCTGAATCCAAGTACCATCTTGGCAGAGAGCTTGTGGTTTCTCTGAGCTTCTCTGGAGATTTGAAAACAAGCTATACTCCCAATTTAAGGATCCTGTGGGAACCTGCCTCCATATTCAGGTGGGATACTGCCATGGAAGGTAGTCATGGAGACAGGGAAGGAAAGATGGAGACCTGCTGAGAAGTTACCAGCAGGGAACTTTGGCTGTGGTAGATGTCCCACTCTGTTAGATTTAGCAGGATCAGTAAATGATTAGAGACTTAAATGTTGCTTGGTCTCCAGAGCTATTTCTCTACAATGTGCTGTTTGATGCCAGATAGTATTGAGAGTGCTGAACACAGGTCTGTTATATCCATAAGCATCCTTGATTCACAGTGATGCTTATTCTTAGGTAAAATGTCTGAAAGCACTGAGACCAGCAGGACAACTGTATGTTTCCCTTGAGCAGCATCTGCTGAATCCCATAGGCTCTGTTTCCCATTGATGCACTGAATGCCATCATAGACCTCAGATATGACCAGCTACCACTCCCACACCTGATGGATTACAATATTGGCCAACCCAGGAAGGACTTTTTCCAATTCTTTGCATTAATAAAAAACAACATTTATTGTATTTTCAGTATTGTTTTGATTCCTAAAATTTATTATGATTTTACTTTCATTCATCTTCTTGCCTTTATCTAACAATACTTACATATTTTTTCCTGATTTTGTAATCCGATAATTTTATTTCTTACTCTATAATCAGAGTTTACTCTCTTCTCTCTGAACAGTACTTGGGGTTAAGCCTTCCAGAAAAAATACTTTCTTAGAAATACCCTACAAAAGAGATATCTATGTTTGTGACTACTTATATTTTAACTTTATGTTCTAAACTATTCTGTGTGTGTGTGTGTGTGTGTGTGTGTGTGTGTGTGTGTGTGTCTGTATGTGTGTCTGTGTGTGTGTGTCTGTATAAGTTGTAGAGCTTGATCTCAGGGCCTGGACATTGTCCTTGAGCTTTTCTTCTCACCACTAGCCATATATAATTTGGTCCACATCTCCATTCTGTATATTTTGGTAGTTAATTGGACATAAAAGGCTCAAGATCATCCTTCCTATGCTGGTTATAAACTGAGATCCTCAGATCTTAGCCTCTTAAGTAGCTAGAATTACAGGTATGACCCATCCTTTTTTTATTAGGGAAAAATCATTTGGAACAGTGTTACCCTACCAAATAATTTTATACAAAAGCATTTCCTTTAATTATCTTTTTTATTTTCATTTATTTATTTTTAAATTTTTTTATTGTAAAGATACCGTACAGAGGGGCTACAGTTACATGAGCAAGGTAATGAGTACATTTCCTATCATGCATTGTTACCTTCTCCTTTAGTTTATCCCCTGCCATCCCTTCCCTCCCACCTCGACAACTACACTCCCTCCACTTCCCGCCTAAACTGTAAAGTTTTTTTTCAACATAATGTCTCGTACATCTCCTTGTTACAATGGGTCAACCTATATCCCTATTTAAGCATGTTGTTTTTTTCCCTTCCCCTCCCCAAGTTAGAGAAGTGTATATATAAAATTCAGGGCACTGATATTAAATACAGTGAAAACAGGGGTTGTACCGTGGGGGAAAAACATACAAAGAAACAAAAATATCACATGGTACATTATAAATATGTTAGGAACAATAGCAAGAAAGAAAAAACCACTCGTGTCTCTATCTTGGGGTTCATTTCACTTAACATCATCTTATCTGGTCATATGTACCTAGCTGTTGACCTTTTCTGCTTGTCCCAGACATATATTAGTTATTGCAAATAAGGGAAACCATGGGACCTATGTTTCTTTGGGCCTGACTTACTTCACTTAATTTTTTCCAAGTCTTTTGTATGAAGGGTTTCCATTCCGTAGCATCTTGATCAATATTGCTCATTCTATCATTCCCCTATCTCTCCTACCACACCAATCCCAATTCACCTAGATCAGTTTTCAAAAGTTACAGTATAAGTTACTAAGCTGTAAAACACAATATATGGAGGTTATAATATATTTTCATGTGAGTAAACTATAATTTAAAAGTTGTCTAAATGATTTTCTAACTAGTACTTCATTCCCTTTTCTATAGTAACAAGGCTATCTTAAGAACATTGTTCTGTTCTTAGTAAACATTTTTCTTAAGCGATTGTCTTTAAGAATGAGATTTTTTAGCTAAGCAAATAACTGTATTTTATAACAGGGTAAACAAACAATTATTATTTTAAGTAATTCTAACATACTTTTTGCCCTGTATGTTTAAGTAAAAATTAGTAGAGTGATATCCTTAAAAAAAGAGATATCCAAAAATGGATTAAAGACCCCAACATTAAACCTGAAACTCTAAAATTACTACAGGACAGAGTAGGAGAGACACTAGAACTTATAGGCACAGGCAGTAGCTTCCTGAACAGAGTTCAGGATCACGACAAATTGGAGAGAGACAGGAAAAACAGAACTTCCTTAAAATAAAAAAAGTTTCTGCACAGCTAAAGACATAACAACCAAACAACAAAGACAGCCAACAAATTGAGAAAAGATGTTTACCAGCAATATATCAAAGGTCTAATATCCAGTATATACAGGAAACTCAAGAAAACAATCCCTCCAAATCTAACAAACCAATCATTAAATGGGCAAGGGAACTAAAGAGAGACTTCTCAGAAGAGATAAAAATGGCACAGAAACACATGACGAAATATTCCTCATCCCTGGCCAAAAAGGAAATGCAAATAAAAACAACCCTGAGATACCACCTTATCCTAGCAGTCAGAATGGTCAATATCCTAAATTCAACCAATGGCAAATGGTGGCGGGGATGCGGAAAAAGCGGACCCCTATTGCACTACTGCTGGAAATATAAACTAATATAATCACTCAGGAAAGCAGTGTGGAGGTTCCTCAGAAAGCTAAATATAGACCTTCCCTATGACCCAGGCATACCAATCCTGTACATCTACCCTGAGCAACACAAACCAGGATACAAGGACACATGAACCTCCATGCTCATTGTTATAACATTCACAATAGCCAAGACATTGAAACAACCCAGATGTCCCACTACAGATGAATGGACCCAAAAATTGCATTGCCTATATACAATGGAATATTAAGCAGTCATTAGAAAGGACACAATAATGGGATTCACAGGGAAATAAATGAAACTAGAACAAATCATGTTGAGCGAGGTAAGCCATGATCAGAGAGACAAACAGCATTTAGTTCCTTGATACGGGGATGTTAAATTCAAAATGCACAAAGATATGACAAAGTAAACAGGACTCAAGAAACAGAGGACCTCTTCTTAATTTGTCATATAATTTTTAGATGACTCCATACTCTTGACCTTACATATGGTATGTGCATATGTATACCTGAGGGAAGCCAGGAGGAAGGTACAGAATCAGAGAGAAACAGGGGGAAAATACAACAGAGGGCCCATCAGCTGAACTGGACATTGATGAAAGTGAACTAAGCAACTCAACGGCAGATATGGGAGGGAGAGAATGAGAGAGAAAGAGGGAAGAGCTCACACTAAATAAAAGGAAAAAATGTACATATCATCCGATTTGGATTACAGCTAAGTTTGTCAAAATTTGTAGACCATAATAATGACAATTTGCTTCAGGAATGTTAAAATGTATTTGTGACTTTAATTAAGTATCACTATTTCACAAAACTGTGAATTTTGTGAAATCTGTGTAATCAATCTTAATAAAAGAAAAAATATCTATGTTATTATATATGTAAACAAAACAGAGGGAAACATTAAGAATAAAGGCAACATGTCTTCTTCAAATATTCAAAATTCTTCAATCACTGAAAACAAAGTATTAAAATGCCAGATTAAAAAATCAAAACACTAATTAAAAATAATCAATGTCAACTATTGATGGTTCATGCCTGTAATAATAGCTACTTGGAAGGGTAGGATCTGAGGATTGTGGTTCGATGCCAATGTGGGAAGGAAGTCCCCAAGTCATTTTTTTTTCTCCAATTAAACACCAACAAGTCAGAAGTGGAGCTTTGGCTCAAGTGGCTCAAGTGGCCTTGAGTGAAACAGTAATAGGCCAGTGCCTAGACTCTGAGTTCATGTTCCAGTACAGACACACAGACCCAGACACACCTATCTACAGATAAGTTAAAGAATCCAGGACTTGCATAAGAAATTACACAAAGAGCTAGGAATTAGGAAAACTTATAAAAATAGAATTGTTGGAAATGAAAACTCAATACATCAAAATAAAAAATAGACCTGGTATATGGAAGATGATCAGACAATCAATCACTAGGTGTGGAGATATAAGAATAAGCAGACATTAAAGATGAGATTGAAGAATGTTAACCTTAAGGTATCCATAATATATTAAAAAGCAATGATGACCATCAGGTGCTGATGGTTCATTCCTGTAATCATAGCTAATCAGAAGGCTGAGAATTGAGGATCATGGTTTGAAGCTAGCCTGGGGAATAAGTCTGTGAGACTACCAAAAAAGCCAGAAGTGGAGGCTGAATGGATAGAGTAAGTAGTAGTCTTCCTCAACAGAAGTTCAGGGACAGTGCCCAGGCCCTGATTTCAAGTCCCAGTACCTGAATAAAACAACTCACAAGAATAACAAAAGGATCTTTGTAATAGAAGAAACCAAACTTACCATTCTGTTCTGTGAAGGAAATGAGGTAAAGACTAAAGACACAGTGAAGCAAGCCAGGCCCAAAGAAACATAGGTCCCATGGTTTCCCTTATTTGTCATAACTAGTATATCTCTGAGACAAGCAGAAAAGGTCAGATAAGTTGATATTAGGTGAAATGAACCCTAAGATAAGTATTCAAAGGTTTTTTTTTCTTTCATGTGATTGTTTCTAACATATTTATAAGATGATTTCTTTGTTGCTTTGTATGTCCCTCCCCCACGGTATAACCCCTGTTTTCACTCTATTTGATGTTGGTATAATTTGTGGAGGGGAAGGGCAAAAACAAACTGTTTAAATAGGGAAACAGGTGGACCCATTGCAACAATGAGATGCAAGTCCTTATGTTGAAAAACGAACTTTACAAGTTTGGCCAGATGGGGGCGTGGGGGTGGAGGGAGATGCGAAGGGATGGGAAGGGGAAACAAAGGAGGAGGCAACAATGCTTGATAAGACATGTACGCATTTTCTTGCCCATGTAATTGTAACCCCTCTGTACGGTATTTTCACAATAAAAAAAAAATGACTAATGACACAAGAAATCTGCTTAATGAAATTGTAGAAGTTTTGTATTTTACCCCCCAAAGGCAAGGAAAGAAGTGAACATGCGAGTAGAGGAGACATTTAGAACCCCTAACGTACACTTTAATAAAGGAACATCTCCACATCAGAGTTAAAATGCTCAGAAGACAGAAGGAAAAAGACTTCTATAAGCTGCAAGAATTCAGTGTGCTTTTACTTCCAAGCTGTAAGAATTCAGTGTGTATTAACTTCCAAAGACGAAAACTCTCAGAACAGTATCATGCCATTCAGCAGAAACTCTAAAGGCCAGGCAACAATAGATTTCAAACCTTAAAATAAAATAAGGGTCAAGTAAAACTACTATATCCAACAAAATTAACCCTTACAATTAAATGCTAAAGCACATTGTGAATATTAAGGAAACATTATATAAGATACTAAAATGAATCCTACACATAGAGATGAAAGAAAAATATACCCAAGGATGAGAGCTGGGGAAAGACTAAATATCACTACAAGAATTAATAATCAAGAGTTAAGAAATAATTAAATATTGTTAATTCATTAAGTCAGTAAATATCTAAGAAGGGAGAATATAGTGCATGCCCACCATATTCTTCCTAAAATTAATTGCTCTTAATTCTCCAATTAAATGGTACAGACTGCTGAATGAATTTCAAAGCAATATCTAACTGTTTCATGTCTTTAAGAAGATTCTTTTCCTCATAAAGACACCCAGTCTGAATAGTGAAGTATAGAAAATGATATTCTGTGTGAAAAAAATCCCTAAACAAGAAGTAACTGTACTTATATCTAATAAAGCAAACATAAAGACAAAATTATTTAGAATAAACAATTAATGTCATTATATATTAATAAAAATAATCTATCAAGAATAAAAATAGACCCCAATGTAATAATGGTTAGTGACTTTAACATATACTTTCATAACTGGGATTTTCATAGCCCACTCTCACAACCAGATAGATTATACAATCAAAATATCAACAGGCAAACATGAGAGTTTAATCCATTCTTAGCACAAAGGGACAAAAATCTGCTGAATATTCCATTCAACAATTATAAAATTAATATTTCCTCAGCAGGCCATAGAAAATTTCTCCAAGAGAGATAATATTTTGAATGGTAAAGCTAGCCGGAACAAATATAAAAGAGTGAAATAACTTCTTACATCTTCTCAGATCATAATGGAATCAAATTCAGTATCAGTATCAAAAGAAATCCCATAAAATATGCAAGCATATGCAGATTAACTTTGGAATAATCAGTGGGTCATTGAAGAGATGATGGAAGAAATTTTAAACATTATAAAATAGAATAAAATTGAAAATACCGCATCTCAGAGCATTTGAGATACACACAGATATCAATAAGGAGAAAATTAATAGCTTTAGTGAATTTTTTCACTAAAAATCTAGTACAAAACATACCAATTAAATAATCCTGTCTTTCTTATATAAACAACAACATGCCAAGACCAAACCAGTAAGTAGAAAGAAATGATAAATATCCAGTTGGAAATAAATGAAGTGGAGATTAATAGGAGAACATGATGAATCAATAAAACCAGGGGTTATTTATAACCTATTCCACATTCTTACTTCCTCAGTTTCATGAATTTTTCATCTTTTTGAAGAACATCCTTGTGTTTCTGAACAAAATCCTCTATAAAAGTGCTCATGTTGATTTTCATGATTATTTTCCCTAATTGCATTGCTAAGCAATGTACAGTATCTTATTTGGGAATTCAATGAAATTGTTGAGCTGTTCTCAATTTAATAGTAATTTTACCTTATAGAAATGCATCCATCTAGAAGGAGGACCTACCACCAGTCATCTAGGATTTTTTTTTCAATTTGAGTGAGTACTTAGTAAGTTTTTGTCCTTAGGAAATTTTCATACAATACTTTTGTAAAACATCATTTTTTTTTATTAGCATTATCTGCAAAAAGGAGAGGGTAGGTTGTTGTGACACTTCTACACAAGCATTCAATACACACATCAATCTCACCCCCTATCAATCTACTTTGTACCTCCTCTTTCTTAGGACAATTTCAAAAGATTTGTTCTATTTTTAAATAAAAGCTTCTTTATGTTGAATCTTTAAAAATCCCATTATATAAAGTGTAATTAGAAATTCTGCACAAGACTTTCAAAAGAGCTTTCTTGGGATTTTCTTGAAAGATGACATAGTATTAATTGGTGATGAAGCAAGAGGAGAAAATAATAGCATATAAGAAGTATCTTCTTGTTACAATAAATTTCCATAAATTTAATGGTTTAAAATAATGTGCAATATTATTCTATAATTCAGAAGGTCAAAAGTTCAAAGTGAGTCTTATGAAGATGAACTGAAAATCAAGGCAGGGCCTCACTTCTAGGTACACCAAGACAGCTACTGCTTCTCTGATTCTTCTATTTTATAGAAGTATCTCAGGTTTCTTGGCTTACAGATCCTTCCTCATCTTCAAAGCTCACTCTAACTTTTGCTTCATCCATACATCAGCTTTCTGACTCGAGTCCTACTGCTGCACATTTATAAAGATGCTATAACACTATCGGGTCAACTATAATTAGTCAGACCCTCCTTCAAGATATTTAATTTAATCACATCTGCTTTTTCTATATAGTAGGTTATTGGAAGTTGGCATCTTAGAGGCTCTATTATTCATTTCATCAAAGAACACTAAATAAATATTTAGGAAATGTTTATTTAGAAATAATATAAATCAATCTTAAATAATATGAGATTTAAAGCAAAAGGGGAGTAGGTTCTGTGGCTCCTGCCTGAAATCCCAATTCCTTGAAAAACAGGTATCAAGAGGATCAAAATTGGATGTCAGCCCAGGCCATACATTAGCAAGACACTATCTCATTCAAAAAGCTAAGTATATTGATATGCCCCTGTGATTGAAGATATGCAGCAGGCTATTGGTAGGATGATGACCCTGAGTAAAAAGCAAGACTCCTGACAAATAACTAAAGCAAATAAAGAAAACAAAAGAAGACAAGAGAACTTTCAAAATACGAAAAGTGTATCATTAAAGCCTAATCATTGCATATTTTAATGCAACTGGTTATTCTAAAGAATTTATAACAATGAATGCATCCTGAGTTAATGACTGCAATAAAGTTCTGTATAGAGATGTCCTTTGACATGAACAAAATATGAAACTTAGTTGCCCTCATTAAACATTCTTGGAAATTAGAATATGTAATGTGGAAATTCATTTTCCACTTTGGTTTGTCATGTAGTTCTGTAATTTTTGAAGGATTTGCGAAAAGATGGGATAGCATGATTTGACTACAGTATGCAAATTAATCTTTGTTTCCTGTCTATGTTCAATTTATGAATAGATGAGTTACCTGCTTCTTCAAAGCATGTTCTATAAAAGATGATTTTTATTTTCTCCAAGATATAAATGTTTATAATATACATGTTGTAAACAAATTTTCTACTCAAAAACAGCAGCATCTACAGGAAGTTGCTTTGTCAACAAATAATAATACTGTTTTATGTCAAATAATGGGTTTCAGTAGAGAGACAAACTGGGACTTATGCTGGTATTACTTAAGAAAAAGAAGGACAAAGTTTAGCCTGTTAAAACAGATCATTCCTGTAATCATAACACTCAGAACTTGTGAAATAGAGGGAAGAAGATCACAAGCCAGCTTGGTAAAATAACATGATTCTTTTCTTCCTCCCACAAAAAAACAAAAACAAAAACAACCCAAGTCTCAGTTTATCATTTAAAATATAGATATTCCAAATCTTTACTATGTTTTTACATTTATAGACTATTTACATATTTTACTGTTTTTAAGTAATTGCACAAAATAGTTTCAATTCAAAATATCAAAATATGAGTACAATGCATCTTGATCAGTGTCACCCCTTGAATTCTTCTCATTCTCCCCCATCTTTCCCAACACCACCCAACATCTCAAGTTGCCCTTTTCATACATGTGCAATGCATATTAGACTATGTTTGCCCTTTTGATAATTTAATAAGGTTGCATACTAATGGGACAAAAGTCATTAATTACTGAGTGACCCTTATACACTAAGGAATTAAGAACCATAATTAAGCAATGCTTTCCGTATGTTAATCTTTCACCTCTTTTCATTGCATATCTACAGTGTGTCATGTATCAGAAGAGAGTCAGTGAAATCAAGAGCAGAAGAGAGTCAGTGAAACCAAGAGCATAAGTCATGAGAAGAGATGTAGGCCTTTCTTGATCTTATCTGAACCCCTATCACTAAGTTCAATTTGTGCTGCAAAGTAGGTGGATTAATAATGAGTATTGAAGTCAAGCTAGTATGTAACCCCATGGATCCTTTAATCAAAATTCTCATCCTAAACACATATGTGATGTGAAAAGAAAATAAAGTACTGGAATATTAATAACGTGTGAGAGCAGCAGTATGGTTGTGTGAATCAAAGGGGTATTACCTACTTAAAGAACACTAAGCCTGTAATTCCTTCCTTGGTGACCAAGAGGGAGAAATAAAACACCTTCCAAGAGGCTAAAAGATTACACCCGAAAACCTGACGAGTAAGGGATTTGTAAAGCATTTAGAAGAAGATGTTTCTAAGTGCTTATACCTCTTCAGTGGTGGAAAAACATCAACAGTCCTCACCGCTTACAATGACCTTCAGCATGACTTTGGAAAATGAATTTTCAGAATCCAATAGAATGGTAATTAAGGGCAAGGAAACGTTCCAGTGGTAGGAAGACTGCGGTACTGTTTTTTTTTTTTTACTTGCTCTAGTCCTATCTTCTCCCAAGCTCACTATAGTTGTGAAAAGGATAGCATAGCTTTGCAGTGTGGAATATTGGCATTAGTCCTAAAGGTGGTAAAAGGAAGTTATTTTCAAATACATATGATTTCTATCTTAATCTATCAAAGGACTACTTAAAAATTGACATGCAGTGTTTATCTCTGTTCATAATTTAAAACCCTTTGAGTAAGAATGCTAAAAGAATGTTGTTGAAAATATTGTTAAGATGAGCAAGAAACACACCGTGTCCTAGTGCAGAGCACTGTGGTTGGGGTATATCATACAATGCCAAAAATCTTACAGGAAAAACTGAAGAAAATTTCTTAGCAAATTGGGATATCCAAAAGAACTTGTGTGTATTGGGAGGTATATGAAGCTATATTCATGCAGTGAAAACAACTTGTGTTCAGACAAAGCCTGATACCTTCAGCTTTCACCTCTGTATAACTTCTAATCTTTAAAACTCAAGAAGAGAAGGCTAAGGAAGAGTTGTAAAGTCAGCTTCTGAAGGATTGCTGAAGTCAATATTAAGTGAAGTAAGCCAGGCCCAAAGAAACATAGGTCCCAAGTTTTCCCTTATTTGCAATAACTAGTATATGTCTGAGACAAGCAGAAAAGGTCAGATAAGATGATGTTAGGCGAAATGAACCCCAAGTTAAGGACTCAAATGGTTTTTCTTTCTTGCTACTGTTTCTAACACATTTATAAGATGATTTCTTTGTTGCTTTGTATGTCCCTCCCCCACGGTATAACCCGTTTTCATTGTATTTGATGTTGGTATAATTTGTGGAGGGGAAGGGAAAAAACAAATTGTTTAAATAGGGATATAGGTGGACCCAATGCAACAATGAGATGTGCAAGATGTTATGTAGAAAAACAAACTTGACAACTTTGGCGCGGCAGAGTGGGGGGAAAGGGGGAGAAGTGAGGAGGGGAAGATAGGAAGGGGAAACAAAGGAGGAGGCAACAATGCTTGATAAGAAATGTACTCATTACCTTGCTCATATAATTGTAACCCCTCTGTAAGTTATTTTCATGATAAAGAAAAAAAAAGTAGACAAAGAAAAAAAAAGAACCAGTCTACAAAGACTGAGAGAGGCAATAGTGTTTAGTTATCTTTATTCTATTTTCCTTTTCGCTCTTCAGCTTCATATCTGTAGATTTGTTTCCTTGTTCCACCTAATATTCAGGAAAATTTTCCCCAAAAAGGAACAAATTCTCGGAAACCTCGTAAAATAATTTGTTGGTACTGGGATATGAACTTGGATTCTCAAATGCTTTACCAATTGAACAATGCCTCCAACCCTATTTTGCTAGTTATTTTGGAGACAAAAATCTAGGGAACTTTTCCAGCTGGGATGGCTTTGATCTGTGACCTTCCAGATCTTGTCATCCTGAATATTATGATCCACTGGTGCTTAGTTTAGTATTTATATTAAAAAAGTAATGTACATATGACCTTATAAAATGATGCTAATCAAAATGAACTACAAGATATGAAAATAAGAGGTTTTTTGTTTTGTTTGTTTTTTCTTATTGTATTGCATGCAGTTATTTCTTTCTTCTTTATCCCCCTTTTGTTTTACCCCTTGTTGTCACTGTGTTTGATTTTTGTACCCTTTGTATTGTGTGTAAGTTTGTCTGATTTGGGGATGGGAAGGGGAATCACGGAAATGATGAGACAAAGGACTAAGCCTGAAACAATGGAACAGTGGTTGGGAGAAGAGTGGGAGGGAGGGAAAGTGGAAGAAAATGAGGAGTTGTTAACACTGAGAAGAAATGTACTCATTGCCTTACTTTTATGTAAATGTGATTCTGTGTACAAGTTACAATAAAAAAAAACAGAAAAAAGAAAAAAGTTAACTAAATAGTGATAGCCGACTATAAACAACAGAAACAAATCTTAAGAAGTTGTAATTACATTTTTAGAGGCAGTACACCATAATATCTAAAATTTTTCAACTTCCAACAAATTTATGATGCATGCAAAGTAATAAGTTCTACTAAAATAAAATTTAAAATAATTTAACTCTAAGTAATTAGATTTTGTAAATACTAAATAAATATTAAGTGAAGTGTCATGGGCATGGCTAAAGTGCTAAAAGAAATTGGAGGTACTGGATTTTGCCTAGACTGTGAAGATTATTCAGGAGGGTTATTGTTTCTCCATATGCTATAATGAGAAAGCTCCTCAGGAAAACAGAACTTCAACCCTTGACTTCACATTACTACAAAAATCAACTCTAAACCAATCAATAGCAAGGTGCAGTCCTTATGCCTCTCATTTCCCAAGCAATGGGAATGAGAGGCAAAAGTCAGATCATAGTTCAGGGATAGCCCAATCATGTATGTTTTCAAGATTCCATTTAACACAATAACTAGCCACAATGAGGCCCACCTGCCACCCCACCAACACAGGGGAGGATAGTAGGATTGCAACCTAGGCTGGCCTGGATATAAAATTCCATCTTGAAAATAACCAAAGCAAAAATGTCTGGAGATGTGGTTTAAATGGAAAAACGAGGCCCTGAGTTCAGTTCTAAGTTCTGCCAAAAAAAAATAATAATGAAATGACAGAAATAAAGAAAAGGAACTATAGAGCTCCTAGAAGAAAATATAACAGTAAAATTCATAATTTAGATCTTTAGTTTTATTATGACGAACACAAGCAACAAAGAATTAGCTCATTACATCATATGAAAATTAAAGACATTTATGCTCCAAAGGGACTTATCAATGAAGTGAAAACACTACTGAAATGGAGAAATCTTTGGAAATTACTTATATGATGAAGACATATCATTTAGAAAATAGGAAAGATTCTTGTAAATCAACAACAAAAGACAGAAATCATCATTTTTATTTTTATTATTTTCTGTAGGTTGTGGGGCCTGATCTCTGGGCCTGGGCACTGTCCCTCAGCTCTTCATCTCCAGGCTAGTGCTCTACCACTTGAACCACAACGCTACTTCTGGCTTTTTTTCTGTTTAGGTGGTGCTAAGGAATTGAACCCAGGGCTTCATGCATGCAAGGCAAGCACTCTACCACTGAGCCACCTTCCCAGCCCCAGAAATCATTGTTTGTTTTTAAAATGATAAAAAAAACAGTATGCCTATTAAACATAACAGAAAATATATTTATTGGTGATTGTGTGGTAAAATTTAAACATTCTCATGTTGCTGTTGGGAATGTAAAAGTGGGCAAACCACTGATCACTGGTGGCTAATGCTTGTAATCCTACCTACTCAGGAGCCTGAGCACTAAGGATTGCAGTTTGAAGCCAGAAAAGAATTGTTAATTGGACACTTAGATCCAATTAACCATATTTAAAAAATGGATTTGGAGATATTGTTCAAGTGGTAGAGTGTCAGTCAGCCTTGAACAAAAATCTGGCCCTTAATGTCCCACTACACACACACACACACACACACACACACACACACACACACACACACACACACACACACACACACCCATATCAGCCTACAGGGAAACATGTTGATGGTTTGTCACAACTATAAAGACAGAATTACCTTGTGACCCAATATGTGTGCTTCATGACATGTACTTTAAGAATTTGAAGTTACTAGTAACACCATTTATAATACTCAGTGTTGAAAACTGACCAACTATCTATCAAGTAATAAATAGATAAGCAAAATTTAATGGAGCAAGGAAATCTTCCATGAGGTTGTGTGGAAGAAGAGTGCTTTAGGTAGCAGATAGTTGAACAGAAACCAAAATTTGATGAGCTCAGACTTTCCAGGAAGTCATTGGCTAGAGATTGCTGAGGAAGAGAAGAGAATCACAGATTGTAGGAAAAAAGATCAAAAAGAATTATGCAAGCTTCTGTTTAAGTGGAGAGTGATATTCGGGCTGTGAGAATATAGGTAAAGTAACCTGAGTTCTGTTTTAAAGGGTTACCTTATCTTTCCTGTTGTGAATATACTTTTGGAAATAGATGTAGGAACTAGAAGGTATAGGAGATACTTATAGTAAAAGAAGGCAGAGAGTGGAGACAGACAGACCTTCTTGGTACCCAGGTGCTGATTAAAGATATATAATTGGCCATACATTATTTCTATTTTTTTCCTTTTATATATTATTTACTTATTCATTGTCAAAGTGATGTACAGTGGGGTGAAAGTTATATAAGGTAATAAATACATTTCTTGTCAAACATGTTACCCCTTCCCTCATTTTTCTCCTACTTTCCCTTCTCCCCAACCCACTGCAAGTTGTACGGATTGTATCCAACATATTGTCTTGTATATGTTGATGTCACATTTGTTCCCCCTGTCCTTTGCCTTACCATTCTGTTGTTCCTAATTCAAATAAAGGTATATGTAACGCTAGGGAACCAAAATAAAATACGATGACAGCAGGGGACATGCCATAGGGGGAAGAACATACAAAAGAAACAGAAAAATCACATAGTATAATTGAAACAACAACAACAAAGAAAAACCTCTTGTGTCCATGTCTTGGAGTTCATTTCACTGAGCATCATCTTAAATGTCATATGTACATAGCTATTGAGCTATTCAGCTTATCTGCTAATATTATCCCAAATGTACACTAATTATTGCAAATAAGGGAAACCATAGGACCTATATTTTTTGGGGTCTGGCTTACTCCACTTATTATAATTTTTCCAAGTCTTTCCATTTCCTTATAAATGGAGCAGTGTCATTATTTTTTATGGAAGCATAGAATTCATATATACATATGTGTGTGTGTGTGTGTGTGTGTGTGTGTGTGTGTGTGTGTGTGTGTGTGTGTGTATCACATTTTCTTGATCCATTCATCTACTGAGGGACGTCTGGGTTGATACCATATCTTAGCTATGGTGAATAATGCTGTGATAAACATAGTTGTGTTGGTAGCTTTAGTTTGGCCTCGCATGTGTTCATTTGGGTAAATGCAGAGGCAGGATTGCTGGGTCATAGGGGATCTCTATGTGGAGTCTTTTGAGGAACCTCCATACTGCTTTTCAGAGTGATTTAACAAGTTTACTCTCCCACCAACAGTGCAGTAGGGTTCCCTTTTGGCCTCATCCCCTCTGTTGTTATTAAATTTCTTGATTATAGCCATTCTAATTCCAGTGAGGCGGAATCTTAGTGTTGCTTTGATTTGCATTTCTTTTATGGCTAGAGAAGCTGAGCATTTCTTAATGTGTCTATTGGCCATTCTTACTTCATCTTCAGAGAAGTCTCCCTTTAAGTCTTTAGCCTACTTATTAATACATGGTTGTTTCTTTGAGGGTGTGTTTTGGGGGGCCAAAATTTTCTTAATAAAGACCCAGAACACAACAAATCAAAGAAAGTTTAGAGAATGGGATTTTATTAAACTACAGAATTTCTGATGGCAAAGGACATAGCTAGCAAGAACCATGGGAAGCCCCTGGATTGATAGATCTTCATTAGCCATAAAACAGACAAGGGCCTCATACAATTAATATACTTAGAACTTGAAAATTTATTTCTATTTTTTAAATCAATAACTTCTTGAATAAATTTTCAGTAAAAATTCTACATACATTTAAGCTAGGAAGTTTTGTTGATAATGTCTAAATCTTATCTGTATTATTTCTTACCTAAATGTGATATTCTGAACATTCCACTGTGTGGCAGTTATATTGGCTCTTTATATTTACCAAAAGTTTTGCATTACACATTTTAATACCATAGTACAATAGCATAAAATTTTCTTTTAAGGTTGACATGATTTATGAGCTGTTTATTCCTTGTGATTTCTAAATGTTATCTTTATAAAATGAACCTCTTTCAATGCTTTAAAATTCCTCCTATCTGCTACGAACATTTGCAGTCCTTTTTAGTACATTTCTTGTTTCAATGTTATGGCTTACCGTTCTTTGGTTAGTACTTTTTATTTTTGATATTCCACTGGCAAGCTCATATAGATTAAATGTTGAAAACATTCCTCCATGATAAAAATCTTAGTACTTATGCCTGTGAGTACCCGAACTATTAAATAACTGCCTCACAACAGATGGACTAGCATACCAGGTATCAGACAGAATATGAGACACTTGTTGACATTTGAACAAAAATCAGTGTGGATCAAATAGAATAATGCTTTCCAGAAGTACAGAGGTTATTCAAAAATGAAACAGAACTGTAATGTGATCCAGTAATTCCACTCTTGTACATTAATTACAAACTAGGATACAGTAAAGCCACCAGCACAATTATGATTATCACAGCTCTATTCACCATCAAGGTATGGAATCATCCCAAATGTTTTTCAATGGATGAACTGATCAAATACATAGTATATATATATATACATATATATATACAATAGAATTTTGTGCATTCATTAGAAAAAGTAGTATGACAATATTTGCAAAGAAATGGAAGGACCTGGAAAAAATTATGTTAAGTCAGGCCCTAAGATACAAAGGTCAAATTTTTCCTTTCACATGTTGAAGCTAACATTAGTTTATAAATACATAATAAACACTTCAGTGTATAAAAATGCATTGACTGAATAAAACTGTGTAATTCCTTAGAAAGTCTCAATCAAAGTTCACCAAAAGGAGAAAAAACAACAACAACACAGGCAATAGGTACTTGGAAAAAGTAGGGTGGAGTTAAGGAGACGGGATAAATGAATAAAGAGAAGAAAGGATGTAGAATGAAGTAAAAAATTCAACGCATATCTTCAAAATTGAGAAAATTGAGGGAAGGCTTGATTTGGAGCAGTGGGTGACAATGTTGAAGGAAGTGACACCGATAAAGATGAAATGTATTCATTCACGGTTTTGTTGAATGACAACTTCTTTGTATGACTACTAATAGATAATAAAATACTAAAAAATAAAAGGTTTCAAATTTTAATTTTATCTTAATATCTTATCTGTGATCTTTAAATGTCACTCCCAAATTTATTACATATTTTGGTTTAAAATTTGAAGTAAAGGCCATAATTATCAATCCTTGCACAAATTGTACTTCCTACCCGTTGGCCTTGTACCAATCTTTATATCTCTGATATTCTAAATTCAGATTCTGATGACAATGTTTACCACACACATATAGACACAAACACACAAACACACCCACACCCACATACACAATCACACTTGTATTCACTGTGAGAACATTGTGATTCCTCTCCTTGATTTAGACAGGCTTGAGATTATACTTTTCTTTGGTTATTAAAATTAAAGAACAATCTGATACTGTACTTCTAAATGGAAGCCTTAAATTTAATTGTGTATATGACCATACAAGATGATGCTGGCTGAAATGAACTCCAAAACATGGACATAAGAGGTTTTTCTTTGTTGTTGTTGTTTTAAATGTACTATGTGATTTCTTCTTTCTTTTATATGTTCTCCCTATGGTATATACCCCAGTGTCACTGTATTTGATTTTGGTACCCTGGAATTGTATATATGGTTATTTGAATTAGGAAAGAGAAGGAGAACAACAGAATGGTGAGACAAAGGACAAGAGGGAAACCAATGCAAGAGCAACATACACAGACAGTATGTTGGAAATGATCTGTACGACTCGGGGGGATAGTTGGAGGAAGGAAAGTAGGAGAACAATGAGGCAAGGGGTAACATGTTGGACAAGAAATATACTTATTATCTTACTTATGTAACTGTAACCCCTCTGTACATCACCTTGACAATAAAAAAATTGTGTAGACTCAAAATTACTTCCTCTCCTTCCATACCATCTTTCCCAGATTAGAGATTTACTTTTACTTCTCACAATGAAGTAAAATATGTACACCATACTATGATGGACAGATGATGAGAGATACATTTAAATTCATTTTTATAGCCTGCTGATATTCTATTTTGCCGTTTTTTACAATTTTTGTGCAAACTTTCAAGAACCAATATACAAATTGCTACTAGAATTTGAGTGTCCCTGAAATCAAAACAAAATGAAACATAGAGCTCTTGCCTCAAACCAATGCAACAGTGATACATTAGATTATGTTGGAAATTAACTTTACAACTTGGCTGGGCGGCAGTATAAGGGGAGGAATAGAAATGGAGGCACAAAGGGTGAACAAATGCAGCAATGGTACTTTCTGACACTATGTTGAAAAGGAACTATACAACTTTTGGGTGGGATGGGAGTGAAAAACTGGAAAAGAGCGAGGGAAGGAACGACATTATCCAAAAGGAAATGTACTCTTTGCCTAACTTGTGTTACTGTAACCCTTCTATTTTTTAGCATTTTCAAATAAAAATAAACATGACCCATAGCTTACAATCTGTCAGCCTCTCTGACAAGATTTCCTGTGGCAATCTAAACCAATGAGCTTCAGCTGGATAGTTTCTCTATTATTCCAATGGATGTCTGAGTACTGGTTAGGAATATGGTTTTAGAACCATATCTGTCCACGATAATGAAGTCTTGGCTTTTAAATAAAGAGCTATGATTGCATGACATTGTTGGAATTTTCCATCGGGAAAAATGAAGGAATAAGTGTCTCTGACTGGGTGTTTTCTGAATAACCATAAGGCTCTGTGCTCTGCATTTCTAACCAGACTGAAAGACTTGGAGATCTTAATATTGGCTAAAATAATAAACAGGAAAATGTGCACTGAGAATTACAGATAATAAACAGTTAAAATGCTCTAAATCATCAAACCACAGACTAAAATATATGTGATTAAATTGATTAATAAAGAACATATGAATAGTACTTTAAACCAGTGTCCAGAGAACATTGAATTGACCTCAGTATCATGGCTCATGTCTGAGAACAAGTCTCCATCAATTAGATTCAGCAGGCAATGAAGAGCCAAACAGAGAATAGATGGTTTCCCTGAAGGATCAAATTTATTATATTTTCAGTAAAAACAATTTTTGAAGTAAGATGATAATTTTTTTCTGAAATGTTTCATTAAAATTTGATCAGAAAGAAGAGTGTTTCTGTTTAACTCCAGAAAATGTAATTTTGACTTTCACCCACAGAGAAAAGTTTTATTTTTTACAGGGTTTTTCATGACTGTGGAAACTGCTTTTATGAATTACTCTTCCTTGTGAAGTGCTGTTCCAAAAATAAGGCCATCATGAACAATACACTATATTCCTCAAAAGTATTTGCCTTAGAAAAACTACCTACTTTTGGTAAATTATAACCCTCTTATGACATCTGCTTGAATGCCCCTCTTGTAGATATTCTCATATATTTGATTGCACTAAGCTATATCTATACTTGGCTATGGACTCTTAACTGGCTAGGAAATGTCATTTCAAATGAATATTTTCTGTCCATTAAATATTTAGGCTCGCTTAGTGTAGAACTAAAGGCTTTGGAAAGGTGTAAGTTCCTTGTTCACTGGTATATAGAAAATAGAATTTCACCCAGTTCACTATTAAGTTATACTGCCACACAAACTTATTTAATCTCTGATTTGCTTTTAAAATCTCAGTGGAAAGCCAGTCTAATTTTATGCATAGTATCATTTATATCACCAAAACAACAAGGAGTAAGATTAATAATATTTAAACAGAGCAGGAGAGAACTCTGCTGAAACCATTATCAGTAAAAGTGCATATTTCTTCTATCCTGTATCTCATTTAGGCTAGCAATAAATCATGGTGGGTTAAGGAAAAAACAGATAAAACCACGATTGTGTTATGATATGGGAAGAATGCAAAATATTCCATTAAAGAAAGAGAAAGCAAAACATGTGTTAGCTTTTTTGTTGTTGTTAAATCTGGGATAGAATGTTACAATTATGGATCTATAATTTCAAATTTAAAAATCATTGAACCATGTTCCTTCCATCTACTCATAACCCCCACCCATATGCATATATAGATACCATCAATAAAAATGCAAACTTGAAGCATGAAAAGCGAATAGTGCCTTCCTCACCTGCTGGGACTTCTTTTGTAATATGTTAGACTAGATAGCAGTTAGAGGATATTTCGGCCAACCATGGTGACATTCACTTGTAATCCACACATGCTGGAGGCTGAGGCTGAAGAATGTGAGTGCAAGGGCACGTACGTGGTACGTAGCAAGACTCACATCAAAAACAGGAGAGAGGGTATTCTGTTGTTCATAATATAATCATGCCCTGAGAAATGTGAAGACTCCAAGCTCTGGTGGCTAATTCTTATAATACTAGGTCCTTGGAAAGCTGAGATGTGAGGATCTTGGTTCAAAGCCAGCTGACGTAGAAAAGTTCATGAGACTCTTAACTTCATTTAACTATCAAAAATTCAGAGATGGACATTTGGCTCAAGTATTAGAGATCCAGTCTTGAGTAAGAAAGCTAAGGGACAGCATCCACACACACACACACACACACACACACACACACACACACACACACACACACACACACACTCACCACACAAATGCAAAGAGATCAGAAAAATCCAAGAAGGAAAAGTAATTCAACACACCATCGCTGAATTTGAGGACTGAGGAGCAGTGAGACAAAAAATATGGGTGACATTTGTAACAATAATAGCAGGCCAACAGCCAAAAACAGATGAAGCCAGTGTTCAGTTATATACTTGTGTGAAATGCTTCCTGAATAATCATTCAATTCCTTTTCCCTTCAAAGCTTACAGGTAAGGACCTGAGATAATATAAATCAAAATTTGTACCTTGTGAGATCCTAACAGAGAATCTAAGTGAGCTACATCTTGCTTGGACTTCAAACTCAGGAGAGATGGTGTTATAAATGTTTGTTGTGTTTGGTCCCTAAATTTGTGGCAATTTGTTAGGAAGCAATAGAAAATGAGTTCAGGGAGCAAGTGGCTATCTAATAAATAGAAAAACATCTTGTTCTGAAAATGAAACTAAAAAATATTACCCTTGGGGGGCCTTAAAATGAGCAGTAGCTTCCTACTATCCAAAGCTGAATTAGAAGTTTTTTTAAATAAAACAAATATATTAATTCTATTTTTTCCATATTTACCTCATTCTTCTAGAAAGTATGAGAGAGATAAAGTACTGCAGGATTAAATGCGGTACTAAGGAAAATATAGGAAATTATATGATTTATAAAGAGGCCTTTTGTACACTTCTTCCCAAAGGATAAAACCATGGAAATGAAGGTCATTAGTGGTTTCCAGGAAACAGATTGTGAATGTGTTAGAATAGGAAGGTGCAGATCTAGAAGGCCACATGAAAACCTTCCCTTCTGGTGAGGGACTGTTACTTAGTCTTAATTTTAATGAGGATACTTGAAATTCTACTTTGGAATAAATGCGTGCAACTATAAAACCTCACATGCATGAACACATACACTTGAGCTGATGTAAAGTTGATAAAAATAAATAAGGTTTATTCTAGTTCACAAGTTGTACTCAAGTCAATTTTCTGCTTTGATAATAGCAATGTTGTCATATAAAGACACAAGGGCAGAAAGCTGCGTAAAGGACAATCTAGAATTTTGCATCACTCTAATAAGTATGTAGCAATTTCAAAAATAAGTTAAAAGCAATTCATTGTAATGCAGATGTGTAGAAATGCTGAATTTTAAGTAAATCTTTTCATTGAAATCAATTCAAAAGTTTCTCCATGTCTGAGTTGAGAAGTACAAATAGATTGGGTCCTATCTTGGACAGTATCACTTAACCAAATGCTTTATGAGATGCTTGAATTATGTTACTTAGTTTAATCTATCCACCAAGAATCAGAAGTAGTTTGCAATATTTTCAGATTAGGGAGAAGCAGACACTAAACTAAGCAGATGAGGGTAGAATTGCATCATATTCAGTGTTAATTTTCCAGGGCTGTGGTACTGACAGACATTATTTTGTATCTCTCTCCCTAAAGCATAGATGCAGAAAATCCAGGTATTTGGGAGATGTTCATTTGTCTGCTTCATAAAGTTCTTATGCAGTTGAGTTTATCTGAAAATAATTTGACCTGATAATAAAATATTATGTTTATTCATAAAAATGTCCAGCAAGCTAGAACTAATCTCTGTATTTATTGCTTATTGACCAAAATTTAAAGGTTCTCTTAGGATTCCTGAAGACTTATTGGAGCTATCTGAAATTTTTATTAGAAATTCTTCACTCTTCAAACTCCTGGATGGAAGCAACATTCAAGCGCCCTCTCCCAAGACCTCAATATGCTTTCACATTTTGCCCACAGTGATTCTGTAGGGGTAATCAGATCTCCCTGGGGATGTCAACAAGTGGTAGAGGCCTGCCTCTAGAGATGCTCAGCCAACAATGCAAAATTAAAATGTTGAGTACATTCCCCACTGTAAATACAAAAGCATTAACATTAGCATTGCTTAGCTAGTCAAAAACCTCTGTAAGAACTAGACTTACAATCTATGAAATAATTTGGAAAATTTTATAGTCATAGCACAAGAATTGGGTACTCACAAAATACATTAATCACCTCTCTGTAAGTTGCAAAAGAAAGGCATTTCAAAAGGTAACTTATCTAAATCCATGAATCAAAATAATTTTCTTTGCATCCTGTAGATAGCAACAAGGTTTATCTGTCAAAACTTCCCTCATGAATAATCCACAAATGATGAAATATGGTACAATCTAACTTTTTCTCCGGAGATCAGCTCACCATTGACTGTTCTCATTAAAATCCTTTTCCTCACGATTCCCATTCAAATTTCCTTCCATTAATTTCTTCTATTATGGGCAGTCATGCCCAATTTTATGTGAATATATGTGCTCTACTCTTTAAAATGTCTTCAGTAGATTATTCTAGGAGAACACTTGATTATACCACTTGAGAAAGCACAAGTTTTGTACCCATATCCAAGCGACAGAATCATATTAATGTCTCATGCCTATTCATCATTAAAACCCTGTTATTTTAATAGGCAAAAATTTGTTAAAATTTCAGTAGCATGTATCTTAGGAAGCTTAGATTCAAGAGGCCTGATGAAACTAATGATTTGGTGTACATGCTAACAGAATTCAGGGCCAGATATAATTTGTCACTGCCACAACTAATCATGGGAATGGTTAAACAGGTAACAAATAAATCAACAACATTTTATGTACATGTATTAAAATCATAGCAATGTTTATAAGCATGAGAAAATGTTTTTATTGTTCCTATTTGTTTTTGTGAGGGAATTGGGGCTTGAACTCCTCGGTACCTGGGTGTTGTCCCTGAGCTTTTTGGTCAAGGCTAGTGCTCTAGCACTTTGAGCCTCAGCTCTACTTCTACCTTTCCTGGCAATTAATTGGAGGTATGATTCCCAAGGTCTTTCCTTGCCTAGGCTGACTTTCAAATCCAATTCTCAGATTTCATCTTCCTGAGCAGCTTGGATTACAGGCTTGGTTATTCCTATTTTTTAAATAATTCTGTCTTAACTCATGCCAGTGACGAATGGCTGTAATCCTAGGTATGCAGGAATCTGAGATCTGAAGATGGCACTTGAAATTCAACCAAAGCAGAAAAGTCTGTGAGTCTCTTATGGCCAACTAACCACCAAAAATTAGAAGTGGAACTGAGGCTCACGTGGTACAATGCCAGCCTTAAGTCCTAGCACTAATATAAAATAAATAATCTTTTCAACTACCCCATCTCTTTCCTTCCTTTTAAGAACAGTTTTTAACTAAAATACGTCCATAAGTATTTCTTCTACTTCTGCCTCTTCCATGAACTTATTCTAGCCAAGATTTATCCTATAATTTCATCAATGTGACCATGGCTCCATATTGCTTAACGTAGCACAGATTTCTTCCATCAGCTTTATTGAACAATACCCATCATTCTCTGCACCTTTCAAACACTTACTTCTTCTTAAGATTTCTATGATGTCATGATAAGCTGTCAGTTACCACAAAGCATTGCTAAGATTTTGAATTTAATTTCCAAGATACCACAATGTACCAATTCTGCGGCCTCATTCCCTATAATGTACTACATGTCTACAATGTCTTCATCATATTTCATTATTAATTCAATATTCATTCTTATGTCTTCTCTCATCCATTCATGCATATTTCTTGGTAATAGTATGACTGTGCTTATGTGTGTAAAGTTATTATCTCCATCTCAGAATTCTCCCTAATTTCTATCCTGAATATCCCAATGTTTGCTAACATATATATTTAATCTAAAATAGAAGTTCTGCAATACTTACCTCCAAGTCTGCTCTTCCTGCAGTATTTTGCAACACAAGCATGCCAACTAAACCTGTCTTGATTTTCTTTTCTCTCACACTCCACCTCCAGCCTTTCAACAAATAGTATCCATCTATCTCTAAAACATCACTGTTTTGTAATGACTACTCATCCTTTCCACTGCTATCTATGTCACCTAAATTTCTGTGACCTGTTTTAGTAAACACGTCCTTCCTGGTGTCTACTCTTCCACTTATACCTCTCACCCGTTCACCTCCAATAAATATGCTATCTAGATCAAAACACAAAGTATATTAAAGTATATTAAAACACAAAGTATTCATTTTGCTTTTTCTCTGCTGTAAACTAAGTTCTTTTTTTCCTACCTCTTGTAATCTAAGCCCGCATCCTAGTAAGGACAAGTCTGCATTTGGTAAGTGTTCTGTCTCAGTCCATTGCTTCACTTAATCACTGTCTTCTCTTTGCTCACTCCATGTATGCTCACGTCCCCATTCTTTATCCAGATCACTTGAATTTCTACCTCATGAGAAATATATCTAGCTGTATCCTTTGCTTAAAATGCACACTTTTGTCAAGTACAGTTTTGTTTTGTTTTTTTGGTTGGTCATGGGACCTGAACTCTGGGCCTGGGGGCTGTCCCTCACCGCTTCAGCTCAAGTCTAGTGCTCTACCACTTGAGCTGCAGCACCACTTCCAGCTTTTTTTGCATATGTGGTGCTGAGGAATCGAACCCAGGGCCTCATGCATGCAAGGCAAGCACTCTACCACTGAGCCACCTTCCTAGCCCCCCAAGTACAGTTTTGAAACACTTCCCTATACTACAAGGAACATTCCTGATCATTCTCTATCTCTGCGTTTCAGTTATGTTTTTTATTGCTTTCATTCTTTTACTCATTAATACATGTCACTACTGCTTTTTCGTTTAATTAATTAATTAATCACTTCCAGCTTTTTCTGCTTATGTGGTGCTGAGGAATAGAATCCAGGGGGTCATGCATGCAAGGCAAGCATACTACCATTGAGCCACCTTCCCAGCCCCCCAAGTACAGTTTTGAAAAACTTCCCTATACTACAAGGAACATTCTTGATCACTCTCCATCTCTGCGTTTCAGTTATGTTTTTTTATTACTTTCTTTCCTTTACTTTTGCTTTTCATTCTGTCACTACTGCTTTTTCATTTAATTAATTATATTAATTATGTTTTGGTGCTAGCCCTAGGACTTGAAATCAAGGCTGGGTACTATTCTTTAGCCTCTTTGCTGAAGGAAGTCTAGCACTCTATCACTTGAGGCACAGCTCCTCTTCAAATTTTCAGTGTTTGGTTGGAGATCAGAGTCTTATATACTTCTAACAACAATTCTTAGATTTCAGCCTTTGAGTATCTAGACTTACAGGACTAAGCCATCAGTGCCTGTCAATCTTTAATTTTCATTTTCAAGCAAAAAACTGTTACCCAAGTCTGAAGCTTACTTGGGAGAATTTAACCATAAATAAATGAGAGATCATTAATTTTTGTGTGTGTGTGAGAGAGAGAGAGACTGAGAGAGTGAGAGAGAGACTGAGAGCGTGAGAGAGACTGAGAGAGAATGAGAGAGGGGGAGAGAGAGGGAGACAGAGAGGGAGGGAAAGAGAGAGAGAGAGAGAGAGAGAGAGCGTGACAGAGAGTATGTTCTGGAGCTTGAATTCAAGGCCTGGGTACTCTCCCTGAGCGTTTTTGCTGAAGGCTAGCTTTCTACTTGTTGAGCCAGAGTCTTGTGGGTCTGATTTTGTTTTTGTTTTTCTTTTGTAGTTAATTGGAGAGAAGAGTCTCATGGACTTTCCTGCCTGGACTAGCTTCAAATCATAATCCTCAGATTTCAGCCTATAGACTAGATAACATTACAGATCGGAGCCACCAAAACCAAGAATTAATTATATTGTATATTTTAAATATAAACTAATTTGATGCTCATAAAAGATAGACTGCTGACTGCTATGTTTGTGTAGCTAGAACTTGATAATTTCAGACCATATAATCTGGATGTATGTAGTATCTAACAATTTTAATGTTAAATATCTTAAGATAGTCCTTCTCTTTAATCACTTAACAAACATTACTGTAATTTTGTGAAACTATATACAACATATTTTATTTTATTTTATTTTAATTTTTTATTGTAAAGATACTATACAGAGGGTTACAGTTACATGAGTGAGGTAATGAGTACACTTCCTCTTGAACATTGTTACCCCCTCCATTGTTTCCCCCTACCATCCCCTCCCTCCCTCCCTTCCCCGAGGTTCTTTTTTTTTTTTTTTTGATTGTGATTAAGGGATTACATAATTTCAGGAAATTCACAGTATTGTGGAATAATGATGCTCATTTAAAGTCACAAGTTCATTCTAACTTTCCTGGAGCAAATTGTCTATCACAGTCTGCAATATATAACGGTGCTAACATGTTATATACCATATATGTGATCAGCAGCATGGGGATATTTAGTAGTGGTTCAACCAGATGAGTGGGAGTTCTTTGCTTCTTAAGTCCTGTTAGTTTTGTCATATCACCTAACATTTTGGATTAGCATCCACTTATCAGGGAGACCATGTACCTTTTGTCTCTTCGTTCTTGGCTTACCTCGCTCAACATGATTCCTTCTAGCTCCATCCATTTCCCTGCAAATGCCATTATTTTGTCATTTCTAATGGTTGCATAATATTCCATTGTGTATAGATACCACAATTTTTGGATCCATTCATCTGTGGTGGGGCATCTGGGTTGTTTCCATATCCTAGCTATTGTGAACAGTACTGCAATAAACATGGAGGTGCACGTGTCCTTGTATATTGGTTCCTGTTGTTCAGGGTAGCTGCCTAGAAGTGGTATGACTGGGTCATAAGGGAGGTCAATCTTTAGCTTTCTAAGGACCCTCCAGACTGCTGTCCAAAGTGGTTGTATAAGTATACATTCCCACCAGCAGTGTAATAGGGTTCCTCGTTCTCCACATCCCCTCCAGCATTTGTCGTTGGCTGATTTGTGGATGTGGGACATTGTGACTGGGGTAAGGTGGTATCTCAGGGTTGTCTTTATTTGCATTTCCTTCACCACCAGGGATGATGAACATTTCCTCATGTGTTTCTTTGCCATTTTTATTTCTTCATTTGAGAAGTCCCTCTTTAGTTCCCTTGCCCATTTAGTAATTGGTTTGTTAGGTTTGGGAGGGATTAGTTTCTTGAGTTCCCTGTATATACAGGATGTACAACATATTTTAAAGTTTCCATTAAAAATAAATATGAAATAAGAAGCTTAGACAGATAGATGGATAGATAGATAGATAGATAGATAGATAGATAGATAGATAGATAGATAGATAGATAGATAGATAGAAAACAGATAGCTACGTAGATTGACAGATTGAAAGATACTGATAAAATCAAAGTGCATTAAGATTCCTTTCTTAGCTACTTTGTTCATTTAAGGCTCCAAAATTTGCCTTCAGATATTGAGATCAGCCAATTCTGATTCCTCTATGAATATTAAGACTTGAGAATAATTTGTTAATGTGCTTCCTTTAGAAATTATTAATATATGCATAGACAACACGAATAAAACTAATGTAATTTTAAATTTATATTACACAAAATCAATAGCTTAAATAAAATCAGAAGATTAATTCTCACTCATCCTATCTTTCTAAAGTATTGATTCATTTTTTCCCACATACTGGAAGACATTTGGAAATATACAATAAAGATCAGGTTGAATTAACTCATGTTGGGAAATCCATTTTGTTGCAAGATGACTGACACTGAGACATGATTGTGTATTAAACAAAGTGAACTTGCATCTTCAGACACCTTGGGCAGAAAGAATAGGACTGATTTTCTTTTGATGCCCAAATTTAGAAAATCCATGGTGAGTGGTAATAACAGCCATTTATTTTGGAATTCAGTGTTTTTATTATTGGCTAACTACATTTATCAGTAATGAGAGCAATGAAGATGATTTGCAAGTATTGAGATCCACCTATTATCTATTTTTTCTAGTATATTTACTTAGTTATCTTCAAAATGTATGCTTATATTTGTAATCTAAGGTGTATTATTCTTTGGTAAGCCCATCTCTGAATGTATTTTGATTATGCCACATTACAGATAAGATGTGTGTGTGTGTGTGTGTGTGTGTAAACTTAACTACCAGTATCTTGAACAAAGTGGAAGTTATGATTCCTATGTTGACATTTTGGAAATTTTCATTTCCTTTTTTTTTTTTTGAAATACAGAGTTTTATTTAGAAACTGTTTAAAGTAGGAAAAAAAAAAACCCTCTCAGGAAAGATTGTAAGGATCATTTTCATCCTCTCACTCTAGCTCTCATATCCATTTCTTTGAGATTGAGATCTAACATTGAATTTCAACTGTCATTTATTTTGTTTGATTGTTTGCTTGCTTATTGGGTTTGGAGAAACCCCTTTGAGGATTCAACGATATAACCACAATTAAAAAATACTATGTCCGGAGCTGGGAAGATGGCTTTATGGTAGATAGAGTGCTTGTCTTGCATACATGAGGCCCTGGGTTCGAGTCCTTAACACCACATAAGCAGAAAAAAAGCTGGAAATGGCGTTGTGGCTCAAGTGGTGGAGTGCTAGAGTTGAGATGAAGAGCTGAGGGACAGCGCCCAGGCCCAGAGTTCAGGCCCCACAACTAACCAAAGAAAAAAAAAATGTGATGTCTCTCAGAAAGATCAGGGTCTTGATAGTACTTCACAATAGTACTAAACATTTGTGCTGTCTACTCTTGAATTTACTTCATAAATTCTTTCATGATTCATTGCTTTTAGATCTGGTCTGGTACCTGTCAAAAAAATTAGAATCAGGCTGAGAAGGTGGCTCAGTGGTAGAGAGCTTGCCTTGCATGCATGAGGCTCTGGGTTCGATTCCTCAGTACCACATAAGCAAAAAGAAAAAAGCCAGAAGTGGCACTGTGGCTCAAGTGGTAGAGCGCTAGCCTTGAGCTGAAGAGCTGAGGGACAGCGCCCAGGCCCAGAGTTCATCACCCACAACTGGACCCCCCCCTCCAAAAAAGATTAGAATCATATTTTCTACCTGAGAATTTGCTTTGAATAACCATGTTTAAGAAAAATATTACATTTATAAAATTCAAAGAAAAATTAAGTACTTAAATAGCTAATTATTATGATTGTGTTTGAAGTACCCCAGAAGGATAATAACCTATTATTATTCTCTAAGTTTTTGTTCTTTCATATGAAAAGCACATGAATTATTTAGCCAGTGCTCACTGAACAAGCTAAAGCCATTGCAAGACTTTGATTAACACAGAGTAACATAGTTTTGGGGAAAAAAAAAAAAAAAACAATTCTAGGTTTATTGACTACAGCTAGTTTCCCAAATGTTCTTCTGTGAATGAGCCAATTTCTGTTTAAATGGATATTGTTTTCCCCCATCCAGCAAGAGAATTCATTTGGCCATGACAGAAACAAGATGAGTAAAGATGTGTTGGCTCTACTGCCTCAGGACACTTGCATTGGGAGGAGATAGTAAGAAGAAATACACACAGTACTCTTGGTTTTCCTCCATGGGCTATAATCAATATCCTTACTGAGTAACAGGATTTACATCTGAATGAGCTAGTCTCTTTTAAGCTCTAAACTAAGCCCCAGGACAGCATCAGCTGCTCATCTGTGGGTGTAGAATCTCAGGGCTGACATTTGGGGTTTTCATCAACAATTTTGGCATTAAATATGAAAACACAACAGACCTTTTGTAAGCTTTGCAAATTAATGTTCTCCAACAGTGTCTTTTCATAGGGTACTGATTAGGAGTTTGAATTTTTTCCACTTAAACTTCTAATTGGTAGTGTTATGTTATATTGCCTGACTTCAAGTTTTCCTTAATTGTGTCTTGGGTGTAGTGGCAGAATGAATCTTGATATTTTTGTTTCTGTAAGTATCTTCTTTCTCCATTAATTTAACTTCACCCTAGGCCCACAAGGAAGCAATTTCTCATCTTTTAATGTTCAGCAATATTTGAAGATGAGCAAATTTTAAATGCTTTCAAATATTTAATGATATGTAATTTTACTTTTATTGCCTAAAAAAGGAAGATCATGATAGTATAAATAAAATTTAAAACATCCTCCTGGGTTACTTGAGCCATGTAAATTACAAGCCATAATGATTGTAAATATAATAAATATGAAGTCCCCCAGGATTGGCACAGTCATTGTTTTAAACTGATAATAATGGAGATATTTATGAGGTATAATGTTGTATTTCAATTTGTGTGTACACCATTCAGTTTTCTAATTAAGGTAATGGGCATAATCATCACTTGAAACTTTTTTTTATTACTTTGTGGTGAGAGTATCTGAAATCCTCTCTTCCCCAAGTTTTGAAATACGTTATGCATTGTTAATTATTGATAACTATTACCTTCATTTTATGCCATGGACTATCAGGACCTCTAGGTCCTTTCTAGATACTTCATTGTGTTATCTTTTGACATTTTTTCCCTCCTTTTTTCAGGCTCATTTTCCTCAGCCTCCTGCTACCACCCTTCTTCTGTAAACATCAGTGATCTCAGCTTTTCCAGGCTCTACATATATGAGTGAGATAATATGGGACTTATTTTTCTTTGCTTGGTTTCTTTCACTTAGCATAGTGATCTCCAGATCCATCTATGCTCCTTCAAATGATAAGATATCATCCTCTCCCCCCCCCCTTTTTTTTTTGTCAGTCATGGAGCTTGAACTCTGGGCTTGGGCGCTGTCCCTCAGCTCTTCAGCTTAAGATGGACGAGCTCTCTACCCCTTGAGCCACAGCGCCACTTTCGTTTTTCTAATGGTTTATTGGAGAAAAGAGTCTCACGTGGACTTACCTGCCCAGGCTGGCTTTGTAGCTAAGATGACAAGCATGAGCCACCAATGCCCGACTATCATCCCTTTTTATGGATGTTCATCCCTTAACCGAGAAAGAGGCAATTCCTCAATTGTTTTTTAAGATTCTGCAAAATAATACTTAAAGATGCACCACATTTTATATATATTTAGATACATAAGGAAATACAATTTCACTTTCTTAACCTAAAAATTAGGCCAGATGGGGCTGGGAAGGTGGTTCAGTGATAAGAGTGCTTGCCCTGTATGCATGAGGCCCTGGGTTTGATTTCTCAATAACACATAAGCAGAAAAAGACCAGAAGTGGTACCATGGCTCAAGTGGTAGAGTGCTAGCCTTGAGCTGAAGAGCTCAGGGACAGAGCCCAAGGACAGAATCCAGGCCCAGAGTTCAGGCCCCACAACTGTTAAAAAAAAAAAGTAGGCCATAAGACTAAGACATAAGAGCATAAATAAAATTAAAAATGCATTTCTGGACTATTGAGATCACTAAATTAAAAGCCAAGATAATTATAAGTATAATAAAACAGTTGTTTGTAATTATATAAAATATTTACAGTAGCCAAGATATAGAATCAATGCAAATGTCAATTAACAGATTAATTGGTTAAAGAAATCTGACAATTTTTTCAGCCACGTATTTCTAGATCACTTTCATAAACATTGTGATTTGGTTCTAGTTATCATGCAATATATTTTAATATTTGTTTTTCTTTTATATTCCTCAATGCTCAGACATCATTACTTTAAGTGATTTTCTTTGTGGAGGGTAAGGGGAAGCACAGAAATAATGGGATGAAGGGTGAACTAAGTCAGTAGTGGTACTCACTAGACACTGTGCTGAAAATGAATTATACAATTTGTGGGAGAGGGGAGTCAGGAGGAAAAAACTAGGAGAAAACAAAGGAAGATGTTACCCTGTTCAAAAAGAAATCTCTCATTAGCTGACCTAAGTAACTGTAATCTCTCTGTACACCACCTTTAAATAAAAATAAATTTTATAAATTTACCTGTCAATCTACCTTTGATAAATTTTTATATCCCTGTGTCAAGATACAATGCTGTTTTGTAAATTTGTTTCTTTCATCTGCTTACCTTAACCCCTTAAGTAAACAACTACATAGGTTCAGGTCTCAGGTTTTTTTTGCTTTTTCTTCGTTATTCATACTTGTTCATCTCATCCTAATGGCTTTTCATATTGTAGTAGCCATTTATTTCCTTGTATAATCCACCAAGGTTTAAATAATTTAGTTAATAAGACAAAGTCGTTTATGTTTAATGGGCTAAAACCAAATGTGTATTCCCCCATACATCTGAATTTTTTTTAAATTTTAATCCAAAAGAAATGATTTAGAACGATGACAAAATGATAGTAATCCTTACTCCAGGTGAGCTGTAATCACTATAGGTCAACAGGGAAAGATGATGCTTACTACTGATCTAATAAAGTTGTCTGTCATCAGTTTCCTGCCAAAGGATATTTAATAAAAAGCAAGTAGTCAATTTAGAATATTGATCTGTTACTAGGGTCGCCTGTATTCTCCCAGATATCAAGCTTCTCAACAAAATGGGCAAATATTTCTCTATTCTTCCACACAGTATAGACTACAGCTGCAGGGTCTAGAATTACTTTAGACATTTCATTGTCCTGAAGGGAAATTAGTTGTTCCAGGAGGAACACATGATCACATTTCATGCATACAGTAGACAGCCACAGCACCACTGAAGCTCTCTTTATTCCTTCTAACCTCTTTTAAAACATTTTCAAAAGATGTCATTGTTGTGTTTCATACATGGCTTTTAAAAAACTTTGACTATATTGACTCTCATTCACTCTTTTTATTGGCTCTCTCATTGATACTTTGTCACTAATAAAACTTCTTCAACTTTACTGTCATCTGTTTTTTCCATATTGTTAGTGTCTATTAATGACACAAAGGTATTTCACTTTGGTATTTTACAACTGCGCAAATGCACATACCTTTATTTATCTCTGAGAAGCCATTTCCTACTTAGAAGTGTGTTTACCAACCAGTGTTAATCCCTCCTGATGACATATTTGGCATCTCTAAATGTTGTGATTTATAGTCCTCAGTTATTATTACTTCTAGATGATTGCATTTGTTTTGGGCTGTCACTGATAACACACGTTCCAATATTCCTAATTTTAATTTGGAATGATTTGGATATTGCTGTATCATGAAACACAGAGTCAAGTAGAAATGAATGTGGTATGATTCTATTCCTTATTCTTGTAGGGCCGCATCATTAGACCTCTCACTCAGTTATTGAGAAGAAAAACTGATAAACTTTCAGATTTCTAGCTTTCTGAGAAAATATTACACAGCATTAGAAACCAAATTGTATTAAGTTTATCTACAAAACTAAGAAAACTTTAAAAAGACGTTCTAATGCATTTTATGGGAAGAAGCTAAAATACCCATCTATATCTTAAAGCAGTTCATTAATTGGTACTCTGCAATGTAAAATAATTGTACCTCTGTACATCACCTTTATAACAATAAAAATAAAGAATTGGGGCTGGGAAGGTGACTCAGTGGTAGAGTGCTTGCCTTGCATGCATAAGGCCCTAGGTTCGATTCCTCAGCACCACATAAGTGAAAAGAAAAAAGCCGGAAATGGCGCTGTGGCTCAAGTGGTAGAGTGCTAGCCTTGAGCTGAAGAGCTGAGGGACAGTGCCCAGGCCCAGAGTTCAGGCCCCACAACCGGACCCCCCCCCCCAAAAAAAAAGAATTGTAGAGATTTTATCCCAGTTTAAAATGTCATTAATAGCTAGTAATTAATTACATTGCAGATTATTAACCCATATCTCATATGGCAAAAGTTTTTATTTTTTAATGTTATTTTCAAGGTGATGTACAGAAAGGTTACAGTTACATATGTAAGGTAGTGAGTACATTTCTCCCATTTTCCCTCTCATCCAATGTTCCCCTCCCCAAGTTGTAAAATTCGTTTCCAACCTACTGTCTTGTGAGTATCACTGTTACATTGGTTCACCTTTGTCTTTGTCTCACAATTTTATTGTTCCCCTGCCCTTCCCTAATTCAGGTAAATGTATATACAATACATGGGGTATCAAAATACAGTGATAAAATATTTGGTCAAGTTTGTGATTTGCAAATCTAATGTTATCATATATACCTCCTTCAATTCCCACACAAAGGAGGCTGAGGTAGAATGAAATGAGTTTAAGGCTAGCCTAAATTACTTAAGGACTTACTCTCTCAAAAAAAAAAAACAACAACCAAGGCTGGGTATCGTTATATACATTTACAATGTTAGCTACTTGGAGTTGAGGATTTTCAGGGAAGCTCTAAGGCAAAAACTTAGATACTATCTGAAAAATAACTAAGGGAAGCAGGGCTGTTGTACTAGATAAACTGGAAGAGTGCCTGTCTATTAAGCAGAATGACTTGATTACAAGTCTCAGTACTAGCAAATAATACTGTCATTGCTGCAAATTTTACCCATCTTTAATGCAAGACTCACCCTGATAAAGGTGTGGAAACTTTCTGCAGTTTATCCAAAGAGCCATACATGATATTTAGATAATCACAAAACCAGACCTTAATTTCCATAATAACTGGTGGAAATGCACATTTACTAATGCTCTAATGTGAATAATGTATATTCCAGTAAAACTTATTAAATGAATATAAAAATAAGATACACATAAGCACATCCTATTTGTTGCAAATATATGCATAGCTCACTGAAAACTTAAAAATATTTAATATACTTTTCACCCTCAAACTGGAACACAAAGGTTCCTTTTACAATGTCTGATAAAATCATATAATTGATCATGATAAGAAAAAATTGATTTCAATATGTATATATATATGAATGACATATTTTTGATTCTTCACATTTATTTGCCTTAAAAATCCTTACAAGGGGCTGGGAAGGTGGCTCAGTGGTAGAGCGCTTGCCTTGCATGCATGAGGCCCTGGGTTCGATTCCTCAGCACCACATAAGCAGAAAAAAAAAGCCGGAAGTGGCACTGTGGCTCAAGTGGTAGAGCGCTAGCCTTGAGCTGAATAGCTGAGGGACAGCGCCCAGGCCCAGAGCTCAGGCCCCACGACCGGACCCAAAAAAAAAAAATCATTACAAAATGTATTGAAGTTCAGAGAGTTTCAGTATTTCAGAGAAATTATCACAATTACCATCCACTTGTCTAATTTATTACTCTAGTTTACTAAATCTAATCGCCTTATATGGTTGCATGCTATTCCATTGACATGTGATTAGGAAGGAGACTGGATCCCTGGGGGCATCCCATGTCTTATTATCTCTGCTTTCCTTCTATACTACAAATGTGAATCATTCACATTGAGGGCATTCAGAGTGTGTGGACCAAATGAATACATAGGAAATTGTAATTTCTGACTCTTCGCAAGCTGACCGAGGAAATGATGGAGAACAAGTGCTTTCAAATCCCTTCAGTTTATGGAAATTTCTATAGTTCTCAAAATTGCTGAAGAAACCCCACAAAGCTTTCATTCACAGGGCTTGTGTGTCATGATTTCTGGATTATTACTATGAGTAAAATTAAAACTAAGAAATTCTGAACATTTGTTTGTTATTAGATCATTGAAAAATCATCTCATTACCCAGTTATGAAATTTGTTTATTAAAAAAGCTTCATTTAAAAAAAAAGAAAAAATTGATTTCAGTTCAATTCCAATTTCCAAAAGACAAAAAGGAGTAAGCAAACCACAACAGAAAAATATATTATGAGAATACAATAAATGTCAAAACAACAAAAAGTACATATGAATAAAGTGCCCCAAATCACAATCTTGCAAGAAATATCAAGATGCAGTTTTTAAAAATTATTTATTCTCATTTATTTTTAAAAACACAAATTTTAAAATATTGTGATAGTATAGAAATTCTCCAAATCTTCAATAGACACAAACATAAGTAGATATAGAAATCAATATTTAGTGGATCAAGGAAAAAAAAGAAAATGTGGTATATATACACAATGGAATTCTATGCCTCCATCAGAAAGAATGACATTGCCCCATTTATTAGGAAATGGAAAGACTTGGAAAAATCATATTAAGTGAAGTAAGCCAGGCCCAAAGAAATATAGGTCCCATGGTTTCCCTTATTTGCAATAACTAGTATATGTCTGAGACAAGCAGAAACGGTCAGATTAGTTAATGTTAGGCAAAATGAGCCCCAAGATAAGGACTCAAATGGTTTTTCTTTCTTGCTATTGTTTCTAACATATTTAAAATGTGATTTTTTGTTACTTTGTATGTCCCTCCCCCATGGTATAACCCCTGTTTTCACTATATTTGATGTTGGTATAATATGTGGAGGGGAAGGGAAAGAAATTGTTTAAATAGGGATACAGGTGGACCCATTGCAACAATGAGATGTACAGGATGCTATTTCGAAAAACGAGCGGTGTGGAAAAACAAAGCAGGCAACAATGCTTGATAAGAAATGTACTCATTAGTTTGCTCATGTAATTGTAACCTCTCTGTACTGTATTTTCACAATAAAAACTTATTAAAAATAGATTTAAGAAATCAATATTCACGAAAAGCTAGGCAAAATGATACTCACAACCAGACACACAGAGACACACACACACACACACAAAAACCCTGCACACATACACATTCACACTCACACAAGATAATCAAGTGATAAGATACTACTAATTGCTACAATATCTGGTTACTAAAATTATGTTCCATTGTGCACTCAGAATCAGTGGGAGTATTGGGGCATCTGGTAAACCTTGTAACAGGAAAGTACAAATGGACTCAATAGGTTTTCCTCAGAAAGCTGGTCAGCAAATCCAGAGGTATCACCTGAAGCAACAAAGTTGGGCCTGCTTCCTGTGAGTGTGGTCAAAGACTCTGGCTGTCTCTGTGACAGCAGAGGGCTACAGGCTAGTTCTTATACTAATCCTTAGTTGCCAATCAATAGCTCTCTGATGCTCATGAGGCTAATGAACTGCCATATGAGCCACACCTCCATTTCTAGCTTTTTACTGGTGAATTGGAGGTTAGACAGACATTTCTGCCCCCACTGGCTTGGAACCAGGATCATCAGATTTAAGCTCTTGAGATACTAGGACTACACCCATAAACCACCAGTACCTGGCTTAATTTTGAAATTTCTTTTTTTTTTGTATTGTTTTATTTTTTGGGTCCGGTCATGGGGCCTGAACTCTGGGCCTGGATGCTGTCCCTCAGCTCTTCAGCTCAAGGCTAGCGCTTTACCACTTAAGCCACAGCGCCACTGCCGGCTTTTTTCTTTTCTCTGCTTATGTGGTGCTGAGGAATCGAACCCAGGGCCTCATGCATGCAAGGCAAGCGGTCTACCATTGAGCCACCAACCCAGCCCCTTAATTTTGAAATTTCTAGCCATAACAAAATGATAAATTATTGAGAAGATAGATATTTAAACTGGATTTAATTTTTTTCTTGTGTGTGTTTCTGTGTGTGTGTGTGTGTGTGTGTGTGTCTGTGTCTGTGTGTGTGTCTGTGTGTCTGTGTATGTGTGTGTAGGGGGAATCCTGGGGCTCAGAAGTAAGTGACATTGTCCCTGATCTTCTTTTGTTCAATGCTAATGTTCTAACACTTGAGCTACCATGCTACATTTTTAATAATGAGACTTCATTCAGGTTGCTTTTCAAACTGCACAAAGCTTCTTCAGTTTGTTTTATGTAGTGTTGAACAGTATGGTGTTTTGTCTTCTGATATTTCCTAGATTTTTCTGAGGAATTTATTGAAAATAAGAATATCACAGGCTTTCCTGCCAAGGCTGGTTTTGAACTGTAATCCTCAGATCCCAGTCTCGGTAGTAGTTAACAGGCATCAGCCACCTGTACCCGACTACAGATTTAAATATTGTACAATTTATACCCATATTGAATGGTACTCCATTTTTTACATTTCAGCTAAAATTAAATCTAATTACCAAAAATCCCTTGGAATCTACAAAAATTATAAACTATATAAAAACTTTTAACATATGGAGTGTATTAAAACAAGAGGCATATCAGGTTTGGATTGCAGACCAAATATTTTATCTTCTTCTACTGTAGAAAATTTAAAATAATTCAAATAAAAATTTAAAAAGTTCTGTCCCAAAGAATTAAAAATGGGTTTGAAGGCCTGGTTCTGTGAGCAGAGCCCTATCTAATGAGTGAAAGCAGTAGGTACTGCATCTGAATTCTAGTCTGAGACCTAAAAAAACAAAGAAACATATTTAAAAATGTATTAATAGCAGTGTCTTAAGAGCATTGGTTTATAAAAAAAAGTAAAATGGAATTATATACCTAATTAGCATAAAATATGAGTAAATAAGTAAAATGTTAGCCAAAATAGCCAATAGTTGTCAACAAAAACACAGAGAAGAGGCTGGGAAGGTGGCTCAGTGGAAGAGCGCTTGCCTTGCATGCATGAGGCCCTGAGTTCGATTCCTCAACATCACATTAGCAAAAAAAATAGAAAAAAGCTGGAAGTGGTGCTGTTGCTCAAGTGGTAGAGCGTTAGCCTTGAGCTGAAGAGTTGAGGGACAGCACCCAGACCCAGAGTTCGGGCCCCACCAGACCCCACCCCCCCAAAAAAAAACACAGAGAAATGCTTGTGAAATCCTTTCTAAGAAATTTAGATAATGAGCTACGTGTAACTTCAAACAATTAGAAAAATATTAACATGTACACTGTTAACATTAGTTTTATAATTATCTCCAGAACTTATAAGAGTATACATATAAAATTCAATACTTCTACAGATCAGATAAAGGAGATACAGTGTACACATATAAAATCAGAATGAGAAGTAGAGAAATCATATGATAAGTACCGAAATCCATTACTTGTATACTAAGGTACTAGTAACAGTTTTGTTTTTCTCAAAGTTTGTTGTGTTTGAATTTTTGGATAATGTAAATCAAGAAAAAAAAGAGTAATTGGCCTATGATACTCTCTATTTTTGGTGGAAAACCAAGAGAATTCTGATATGCAAATTTTACTAGTTTATACCTATTAAAAATGGAAAAACCGAGTTTCAAATAATGTAATATTTTCTATGAGTTGAAACTTTTAAATTATGTTTAAATCCATGAAAACAAAAAATATTTTTGCCATTTTTTAACATTTTATTTTATTGTAAAGGTGCTGTACAGAGGGGTTACAGTTACATGAGTAAGGCAATGAGTACATTGCTTGTTGATCATTGTTATCCCTTCCCTTGTTGTTGGCCCACTATCCCTTCCCTCCCTCACTCCCCAACACTTACCCACCTCGAAGTTGCAAAGTTCATTTCCAATATACTGTCCTTTTGGTATCACAGTTGCAATGGGTCATCCTGTGTCCTTGGTTTCACTGTTTTGTTATTCCCCTTCCCTTCCCCAGATTAGACAAATGTATATATAAGAGGCAGGGTACCAAAATCAAGTACAGTGACAATATACCACAGTGGGAAGAACATACAAAGGGGAAAAAAAATCACATAGTACATTTAAAAGAACAACAAGAAAGACAGACCTCTTGTATCCATACCTTGGGGTTCATTTCACTTAGCATCATTTTATATGGTCATATGTACATAGCTTTTGAGCTTTTCAGCTCATCTGATAAGATTATCCTATACTTAAACCAAATATTGAAAATAAGGGAAACTATGGGACCTCAACTTCTTTGGGACTGGCTTACTTTACTTAATAGGAATTTTTCCAAGTCTTTCCGTTTCCTAACAAATGGGACAGTGTCATTCTTTCTGATGGAAGCATAGAATTCATATACATATATATATTCCATATTTTCTTGATCCATTCATCTACTGAGGGGAATCTGGATTGGTTCAATATCTTAGCTATGGTAAACAATGCTGTGATAAACACAGTTGTGCTAGTAGCTTTAGTGTGTCCTTGTTTGTTTTCATTTGAGTAAATGCCCAAAAGTGAGATTCCTGGGTGATAGGGGAGCTCTATGAGTAGTCTTTTGAGGAATCTCCATCCTGTTCTCCAGAGTGGCTGAACAAATTTACACTCCTACCAACAATGCAGTAGGGTTCCCTTGTGGCCACATCCTTTCCAGCATCTGTTGTTATTATATTTCTTGATTATAGCCATTCTAACTGGGGTAAGGTGGAATCACAATGTTGTTTTGATTTGCATTTCTTGTATGGTCAGAGAAGTTGAACATCTCTTCATGTGTCTATTGGCCATTCCCAGAAATGAACCTATAGCCACCTAATCTTCCATAAGGTAGCCAAACAATAGAATGGAAGGAAGACAGCCTTTTGAGTAAATGGTGCTGGCAAAATTGGTTAAACACATGTAGAAAACTAAAATTAGACCCTTATGTATCACACTGCACAAGAATCTACTCCAAATGGATCAAAGACCTCAAAGTAAAAGTAGAAACCCTGAAATATTACAGAAAGGAATAGGAGAAACACTAGGGCTCCTTGGCACAAACCGAAATTTTCTTAATAAAGACCCAGAAACACAACAAATCAAAGAAAGGTTGGGCAAATGGGATTGCATGAAACTGCAGAACTTCTGCATGGCAAAGGATATAGCTAGTGAGATAAATAGAAAGCCCACGGACTGGGAGAAAATCTTCACTAGTCGTACAACAGACAAGGGCCTTATATCTGAAATATACTTAGAACTCAAAAAATTAAGTCACCTGAAAACAAATCCCCAAAGAAACAACTTACCCCATCAACAAATGGGCTAAAGATTTGAAGAGATATTTCTCTAAGAGCAAAAAATATTTTAATAGAATTGTTTCATAGGTTGAAATTAAACATTAAAACTAGTCAAGTTTATGGTTCTCATTTTCTTTAAAATGGACTGTGCCACAGGGTAACCAAACAGCATTTAATAAAATTCTATACAAATATTTCTGTTAAATGATGGAAAACAATGGCAGTGTAAGCATATACCCACTTCTTTATCTTTGATGAATAATGCATCTAGTCACAGAGAATCACCAGCTGTAACAACATCACAGAAAGGGAAACAATCAGGCATTGTTTATGTCCTGGTAAGGAGACTTACATCCCATATTCATGCCAATAAAATTAAACCTAAAAGAGCTAAAGCCTCTGAATCTAAGAGTAGCTAAACCACACTAGCATTGTGCAATCAATCACCAAAGCATAGACTATATAGAAAAACTACAAATCAAATGACCTGGGTTTAATAGATGAAACATAAGGTATGCAAGAAAAGAATTATGCAAGAAAAGAAAAACCATTGCATAATACACATAAAATAAAATATATATGTAGGCAAGACTAAATTACTATCTAAATTACTATACTAGCACTGGAATTAAAACTGCAATAAAAGGTTAACTCTAGAAATTATATATGTTTGTCTTGTGGGATGTATTGGCTGATCTGTATGGAGACCTTGGAAGAATTTTCAAGTTATCTGTTGGTTTTGTGTCTAAATTTGGGCACAGAGTGGGAAGCATTACAAGGTCATTTGCTTTGTATTTGTTCATTAAAATACACAATTTTGTGTACATTTCATTATTTCACATTTATTTTATAGTAAAATTAAAATATTAAACCAATGCTTATGGGTATTAATTATTTCACTACATGAATCCAAAACATCATGTAACATATATCTATGATAAGAATTTTAGTTATGAGATATTTTTCACAAACTTCTATGCCTAAAACTGATGAAGTGCAGCAATTGCTAAGGTTCTTATCCTTGCTATTATCATATTTACAAGAAATTGAGGATAACTATTAAATTACTTGTGTAACACCTTTCATGTTCTCCATGTTCCAGTACAGTGCCAACTGGTGGATGGATAAATATCAAAACGGTATACATTTGCTCCAAAGGTGCTCATTATTTGAGGAAGTTCAATAATAATGATGAATCTGCATGGAAATGTATGCCAAAAATTAACTACCTGCTTATCAAACAAATTTGCTCATATAAGCCTGCCAATATGAAGGAGTTCTATGAAATTCAATATAAGATAAACAGATTGTTCTATTTTCCAGTTCCAATTCCGCATCTAGACCAAAGGAAGTTCCTCATGCACTCTTTAAGGCCTTTTCATTTTCTCTTCTGAATATGAAATGTTAAAGAGAGCAGAGTCACAAGTTAGCAAGAGGGCAATTCCCTTATATAATAATGGGGACAGAAATACCTGCTTATGGGAAACATTCATTTTGAACTGTATTTTAGTGAGAAATAGTCAATAATATAATAGTCAGCAATATAATAAACCTTAGCTAGGATGTGTATCTTCTAACAACAATACACACACTATATAATTCATAGATAAATAATATAATATGTACCTAATATATAATATGTGTATATATATTATCTAGTATATTATCTAATATAACATGTATATATATATATATATATATATATATTATCTAGCAGTGGTAAGTTATTTTAATTATTATAGTTATCACCCTAAAAAAGCCCAGGCACATAACTTAGTAGTTGCATATCAACAGAGAGGAAAGAAATTTTAAATGTGAAGGTTCATTTATAGAACAGACAATATAGTTTCAGCAGTAGCTGAGAAAGCAAATATTGAAAAGTTTAGAAAACAGACATCTACTTAAGCATTTGATTTTACTGGCTACATTTAGAGAAACATTAGAAACAAAAACTAAGCTGAAAAGAATAATCTCTTTCTAAAGTAAAAGTGGAAAATAATAGAGGAAGTTGACCAATAAGGAAACACAGCTGTTTGGAAAATTCAACTGTTTCTAGATAGGAAACAAAACACTTCACAAAATGAGCAAAAATAATAAAAAGCTTTCAGGAACAAAGTTTATTATTTAAAAATCTCAGGCATATGACAAAAAAATGATTCTCTTACATTTTTGTCCAAACCAATGCACTCCAAACAGTCTTTGTTCAATACAGGGGCCTGGAAAAATGAGAAAGCTGTTCATGTAGACAGAGATTTCAGGATGTATGCCAGGGAAATAATTTTGGATATATTTGTTGACACAGAATCCGACTGAACAAAAGAAAATCACATTAATAATAAAATAAACTGGTCTAACAAAAGTAACAATAACAATAAATTATACAGTCAAGAATACAATGTATACCTTACAAAATTAAGAAAAGTGAATGGGTAGAGAGGGAAGAATGTTGAAAGGGGTGATATTGATCAAGATGTGTTGTATTCATGAACTTCTTTGTTAAATGACAACTCCTTATCGGTAATTACAATGAAAAAAGAAAAGAAGAAAGGAAACTATACAGACTTCTCTGAGGTTTTATAGCTCTATCTTCCTCGCAAAAGTATGGGCTCATCAGCATCTATTTCTGCTATAGTTATGTGTGTCAATGTGCAGCCAAGGGCCAATGGAAATATCTGTAGAAAAGCGTACAAGAGAACAGATCACACTTTAACCAAAGACCTTCTATACTGTCACATTAGAAAGATTTTTCAGCTGCCTGGGATTCATTAATTCTATGGTCCAATGAAAACATATACATCTCTTTGCTTTAATGTGAGTTTTGATTGGGGTAACTATGCCCAGTTTCATCATTATATTCTCAAAAGGGAGCAAGGAGTTGTCTTGTGCTCTTTATAACTAAACCATGACAATATCCTTCACATTAGCTTTGCTTGATTTTACATTTTGCTTTTTATTTTCAATTTTTCAAATTTATTTATTTATGAATTAATTTGCTTATTTATTTCGGGAGTATGGTTAGAACTCAGAATCTTGTATTTGCTCAGAACCAAGTGCTCTGCCATTTGAGCCAATTCCTAGAACTTGTTTTTTCAAACCTATTTTAATAAGATTTATTAATCTCATTTTGTATGACTGCAGTTTATCCATTTTCATCTTCATAACTTTTTGTGTGAATATACCATAGAAATATTTTTCTGTTTTCCTAACTGTAGGCATTCATGTTATATCTTGTGTTGATTTTCCTGAGCATTCTCACGCATATTCCCTGGTGAGGGAACACATTTTAAGTTTACATCCAGGAATAATACCACCAAATCCTAGCAGATTCAGGAGCACATACTCAGTTTCACAAGATAATTTTAAATAATTCAACACAATTATTACTCATGTATATTAGTAATAGCCATAGACTGGATAATAGCAAATAGATTTAGTATTATTTACATCTTTTCCAACATTTGAGAGTTCAAGATTTCTTATATTTGGCTAATTGGATGGTTAATAAAATAAGAAATATCTCTTTCCAGGCACTTAATTTTTATTTTTGCTGGGGGTGGGGGGCGGTCAGTCGTGAAGACTGAACTCTGGGCCTGGGCACTGTCCCACACAGCTCTTCAGCTCAAGGCTTTACTACTTGAGCCACAATACCATTTCTGGTTTTCTGGTGGTTTATTGGAGATAAGAGTCTCACAGACTTTCCTAACCTAGCTGGCTTTGAACCACGATCCTCAGATCTTAGCCTCCTGAATAGCTAGGATTACAGGCATGAGCCACTGGTGCCCAGGCATGGACTTAAATTTTATCTCTAAAATTACTATCATAAATTTACATTCAATTGTATTTCTATATTCTGTAGTATTTTCCTTTTGTGGAAGCTTGTTTGCTTTATGTAGTTATTTTTGTAGTTGCATTATTTGATCTCATAGGCAATTATTTCCTGGTTATTATTTCCTGGTTATCTAGATTATAATTTCTTCTGAAGCTGACAAGACAAGAAAGAGTAGGTTTTATATTAATAAAGAGATACATTTGTTTATTTCATTTCTTATCTCCTCTTCATGAGACATAGATGTTTTAATAACATTTAGTTAATTTTACAATGTATTAAACTACAAGATAGCAGGAGAAGTTGTGTACATATGTAGTTTTTAATGTACTATGTGATTTTTTTTGTTTCCTTTGTATGACCTTCCCCCTATAGTATACCCCTGTTGTCAGTGTATTGCTTTTAGTACTCTGAATTATGTATGTATGTATATATATATATATATATATGTATGTATATATATATATATATATATATATATTGGGAGGGGAAGGGGAAAGGGAATAACAAAAAGCTGAAACAAAGACACAGGATGACCCACTGCAACAATGATAACCACAAGATACTATATTGGAAATTAACTTTACAACTTCATGGGGGGAAGGAATGAGAAAAGTCAGGGAGGAAGGGGATAGTGGGAGAACAACAAAGGAGAAGATAACAATGCTTGGCAAGAAATGTACTCTTTACCTTACTCATGTAACTGTAACCCTCTGTACAGCATATTTACAATAAAATAAAATAAGAAAAGATTAACTATCAAAGTTCAACCCTTATCAATATTATACTCAAACACATCAAGGTCATACAACAAGGTTTTAATGCTACTTAACATAAAACACCTGTATACAACCAATCTCTTCCTCATAAGAAAGAGTAGTTTTAAATAGTTAAATTAAGCAACAATTTAGTGGTTTGAATTTTGGATACTTTGCTTAAGAAATAGTATTCAAGTAAAGAGATAGAAAGCCATTTATTTCTTTTGTTGTTGTGGGTCCTGGGGCTTGAATTCTGGGCTTGGGCGCTGTCCCTCAACTCTTCAGCTCAAGGCGTGAGCTCTACTGCTTGAGCCACCCAATACACTTCCTACTTTCTAGTGGTTTATTGGAGATAAGAGTCTCATAGACTTTCCTGCCCAGGCTGGCTTTGAACTGTGATCCTCAGATCTCAGCCTCCTGAGTAGCTAGGATTACAGGTATGAGCCACCGGTATCTGCCCATTTACTTTTTTTTTTTTTAATTGTGAAAATACTGTACAGAGGAGTTACATGGACAATTACATGGACAAGATAATGAGTACATTTCTTTTCAAGCGTTGTTGCATCCTCCTTTGTTTACTTATTTTTTACTTCAACTTTTTTACTCCACTAGGCTTTGTGATTTGTGTATGTGTCCTCATTAGTAGTAACATTTAGTACATAATGTCACATTTATTAAAAGTTCCTTAATAATATACTTTTTGGTAATTCACAGACAAGTCTATATGGAAAGTAACCTCATTATGGGCAATTGGAATACAGAATAAAAGAAGTCTACCAAAGTCTAATTCATTCTGGTTATCGCTGACCATGGACAGCAGGAAAACCAATGCTGAACAGAAACTTCAAGGAAACAGATGTGGGAAGTGGGATGAAGCTCTAGCAAACTATTTGCATCTGGAACAGTGCTTATAAGCACAATTAATCCAATTCTCTGTTGGATTTTACCTTAGTTTTTCATTGAACTACAATGGCCCTCAGATTTGGCTTTCTTTTCTTGTACCTTTAGAATTAAGCTCGATTCCCCCAGAAGAGATGAGTTGATAATGAATGTTTCATGAAATCATTAAATTATGGAATCAGAAGGATCTTTAATTCTTATTCATACATATGTGGGTGATTGTCAGAATCACACAGGGACAATTTAATTTAAGAGTACATCCCTTAGAATTTCTGATTAATCAGGTTTGCCACTGGGCCTAAAATATTGTACAGACAATTTTAATAATTTAACAATTTGGGCAACTATCAATCAAATAAAACCTTTATTTTACAAATAAGAACAGTGAAGACCAGAGCTTTCACAAGACTTCCCTACATTTTGCAGATAGAATGTAAAAATTTAAGACCACAGGTAAGACTGTATAGTAGAAATGAGACTCCATCACATATTGAGACAACATAGCTATGCATATTCATTGAAGCATTAGGCATGTATGCTTTCTGCCTTCGAATCTACTGAAAAATAGAATTGATAGAGGCACAGGGAAAAAATCACTTCAAAAAGAATGATGTTACAGTGAAGTGAAAGCAAACAATTATAACTCTAACCAGACCTTGCCACTTGGACTTTTCCTGTTTTTGTTGATATTGCAATCCCAGAATCTCCAACAACTAGGTTACTGGATTTATTTATCCTTAGCACCTAGAATAGGCTTGGCCTTTTATGTCAGATATTAATAAATGTTTTTAATGAATGAATAACAGTGAATGATTAATGAATAAATCATCTAGTTTTTTTTTTTACCTGAGGAACTTAGGGAGATACATTCCTTCCTGTGTCAAATGCGTATGACTACAGAAAGCTCATCTTGCTGGATTTAATGGTTTACTTTATTCATGATTGCATTGGGTTAAGGAATACATAAACATACATCTGGGAGGCTTAACCATTCATCTTTAACATGACACTTCCCCATTCTCAATACAAATAATTTTGTTTGCCACCTTATAGATCAAGTTTCATAAGTTCTGTGGAGAAATGTACATTTCAGTTAAGGGGAATGAAAGGAACTGAGAAAGAAAAGCATCATTATCACTTTTCTTGGGGTCATTCTGCATCATTATTCCTCTTTTACTAGAATGTGGACAGGAGTGAGAAGCAGAGGTATTATAAAAACATAATAAGAAGGACATGGGCAGCAACAACGTAATCAAGGACTTGATTGTGGTGATGGCTATAAGAACCCATACCTGTGACACAATTATAAGCAATTAAATACACAAGCACAAATGAGTACATGGTTATAAGTAAAAAGGAATGTTATTTCACTAACATTTGATAAATTATAACAATGGTAATCATGAGACTGAGATTTCACAACAGTTGTAAAATGTTACTGTTAATGGAAAGATTACAACTTTATTTATACAAGTAACTCAATACACATTTAAACTAAAACTATGCAGTCATATTAGCAAATTTCTTGTCTCTCAGTAGCACTCCTAACACCTACAGAATTAGCTCCACCCAGAAATAAGTACACATTTTTTTTTATTTAAGCAGAACAGTGGAGAATCATTTTTATTGTTACTGTTTTTTATTCTCCCCCTCACTGGTGAAAACTGGCCTAACATTGGTGGTGATGGGAATATTTTGAAGGGAATATTTTATGAAGTTGATTTTTTTACTGGGCCTGGGATTTGAACTCAGGCTCTGGGTGCTCTACCTTAGCTTCTTTTATCAAAGCTAGTGCTCTACCACTTGAGCCACAACTCCTCTTCTGGCCTTTATTCATTATTGTTGAGGTTATTGAACATAAGAGTCACATAGACTTTCCTGGTTCAGCTGGCTTCCAACTGATATCCTTAGATCTCAGCCTTCTGAGTAGGTAGGATTACAAATGTGAGCCACCTGCAGCTACTAAAATTGAATAATAGAATTTTCACAGGTCTATGTCTATGCTATGGCTTCCAGTTTGCATCAGCCTTCCATGCACATTTTTACAAGTGCTATGAGGCCCAAGTTTCAACCAGCGTATCTTTTTCCTTGAAGTAATAAGTATCTGATTTTCTCTCCTATCTTAATGTAAGTACCTTCAATACAAATATTACAAACATTCTATAGAGTATCAACTACATCTCCTCTTTCAAATGAGATTTAACCCAACCTCATAGATGATATCACTTTCCTTCTCCCTTATGAAACTCCCTCAATGGAGTCCCTTTAGATTTATGCAAATAAAACTGTCTTTCAATGTGCTTTCTTTTGTATATTATATGTACAATTATATAGGGACAGTTGTTTACTTGGTGATGTTCTTTTTATTTTCCATTTTCATTCATTAACTTCAAGTTTTAACTCAATTATTTCCCATTGCATGTGAGCTCTGGTGAAAAATATGTTTTCATTGTAAGTCTTCCAGTAAAAGTTGTCTGTCACAAAGTAGAAGAATTCTCTTCATAACTGATTGAAACAATTTGATTATTTGGTTTCTGGAACTAGTTTTCCTTATTTATCTTGTACTTTAATTTAAGTGAATTTCTTATTATAGTTTATCATTGTCCTATTTTCTTTTCTGTGTGTGTGTGTGTGTGTGTGTGTGTGTGTGTGTGTGTGTGTGTATGTGTGTGTGTGTGTGTGTGTGTGTGTGTGTGCGCTTGCCCCAGTCCTGGGGCATGAATTCAGGAGCTGGGTCCTCTTCCTCCATTTCTCCCTCTTCCTGCACTTCTTTTTTTCAAGACTGGCACTCTACCACTTGAGCAACCACTCTATTTATGGATTTTGGGCAGTTTATTGGAGATAAGTCACACAGATTTTCCTTCCTAGGCTGGTTTTGAACCACAACCCTCAAATCTCAGCCAACTGAGTAACTAGGATTGCAGTTGTGAGCCACTGGGACCCAGCCATGCATACATGCAAATACTTAAGCTATATTCTCAGTTCTTCACCATCTCTACTAACCTCTCCATACTCACTGCTACCCACCCTCACCTGAAACTGCTTTAATTTCTTGTCATTTATTTTTGTTCTCATATATTACTTGTATCACTAACATTTGAAAATATTTGGCATCATGACTGTCTTTGACTTTAGCATGTAATGTATGGTCTAGGCTCTGTGTGTATTTTTGTATGCCAATTCCCTGTTTTCATCACCAAGTGCAATGCTTGGCACACATCTGACAAAGTTGCTTGTATAGAAATGAATTGACTGCTTGAGACCTCTCAAAGCAAGCCTATCATAGTAATGCCCTTCAGGAATGCACAGTAGATAAAATTTACAAGTAAAATCACAATGTGTATTCCAAAGTTAAAGAGTATCCAGTTAATTATGTGTTAGTTTTCTGACTCTCTAATTAGTTGAGACAATTAAGAGGTGTAAATTAAACAGATTAGATTGTTAAATTGAAGGGGATAGGATCTCAGGGAACCTGTCTTGAACAGTTGGAAGATAAACTAAACTACAATGGTCTGGCTAGCTCTATGTGACAGCAAATAACCAATTGCACTGAAAAAAAACATATGAGGATCTATCAGCAGGACCCATGATGACATACACGTTTTCAAACATGTTTTCAAAGGCATAGGACACAACATTATGCACTCTTCAGGTTGAACTGAAGTGTATGATCTCAGGTTTAATGCTTCCCTTTACACTAAAGATGAATAAATTTGGGCAGGTTACTTGATCTCCTGAAGTTCCTTTCATTTGAAATGTAAATATATGATAGTATTAGCACATAGAATTGTAGACAGATTAAATGAGAGTAGTTGGAGAAGTAGAACTGACAGTATAAACCAGGCTTATGTCTCCTGTCCAGCATAGAATTGAAGCTGGGAAACAGCTTTTTAATAAACTACTAAATACAAGCCTCTAATATGCAGGTGATCAAACAGAGCAAGGTCTTAGCAATATAATGCAGATGGGAATAATAGAGCAGTGTATAAGGTCAGGTTCAGAAGTTTTCATTTCTTTTTCTAATTTTCATGGAAAAGAACATCTCTTTCAGAATTTGTCCGAGGGACATTTTGAGTATTGAATCTTTGTGTCTGGGAGAATATATTAAGGTCAACAATTATGCTCATCTGAAAAATGAGAAGACATTTCTAATATAGAACATATCATCTAGCTCAATACATGATAGGTATTACTACTGGCTCAGAGATGTGATAATTAAGCGGTAACTATGTAATGTGTTGTAGCTTTGTACAAGATAATTTACTGCTATGTGTATAATCTCCATCACTCCAAAAGTGATGAATAAGAGAACTCTAAAGTCTTTTTCAGTCTCACATTATATTTTGTTTTCATCTAAGATTTTTCATTTATTGTGACTTATGATTGACAGTGACTGCAGAGTATAAAACATGGTGCATCCTTTCCTGATATAAACACAGAAAAAGTAGGTATATAAGGACATTAAATATTATCAAAAATGACAATTTGCCACAGATTACATTAAGTGTGCTAAGAGAACAAAATAAAACAAAATGTAGAAAGATTGCTGGGAAATGTTGCCTGTCTTCTTGTGCTAATCTTGAGGCGATGAATGATTTCAACGTTTACAAGAAAGATTCCAGGTATCGATAACAGAACCATAGCAGTGATGGTTTTATAACTGACTAGGGTTCATATATTTGAAGACAAGTGATAAGAGTCTAAGACTGAAAACTTTCTTCAAGTTCTACTCAGAAAGTGGGTAAGATATTGGATCGATCATAGGGCAGAGGCTGGTTTTCAAAGGAAGTGTTTATAGAATGATTACACTGGAATATAATTGAAATTCCACAACGTCAAAAATTCTATGAAACATGAGTTGCTACTGAGTACTTACAACTCCTCAGGCGCTACAGTTTGGGAACGTGATGAGCCCCACATTCTGGCCTTTGGCTCAAGGAAAGGATAGTAGAGAGATGAAGGTCAGGAAGGCATTGATATAGCTTGCATTGACCACAAAACTAGTGGCACACCTATTATTTTTAATGGTTAGAAAAGATTTATTGCCAAGATACTGGTATAGAAAGGATAAATGTGGAAGAAACTCATTGAACAGATTTGCATGTCTCTCTATGAATGCACTGAAAAGATTCTTTGAAAGATAACTTCTTTAAATTCCTAGGAAAGAAAACGTATTTTAAGACAAAGTGGTGCTACTATTTGTTTGCTTTTATCCCCAGTTGCCTGCTACTTTGCTAGCTCTTGCATTTCTTTTTCTTTTCCTTTTTTAATTTTAAAGATGTTGTACAGAGAGGTTACAGTTACATGAGTAAAGCAAGAAGTACATTATTGTCGATCATTGTTACCCCTTCCCTTCCTTGTTGTTGCCCACAATCCCTTCCCTCCCCCAGCTCCCACACTCCTATCCCCCCTCACCTCCCCCCTTGCCACCTGAAGCTGTAAAGTTCGTTTCCAATATACTGTCTTGTGGGTATCTTTGTTGCAATGGGTCATCCTGTGTCCTTGTTTCAGCATTTTGTTATTCCCCTTCCCCTCCCCAGATTAGACATATGTATATACAAGATGAAGATTATCAAAATCCAGTACAGTGACAACAGAGGATATGCCATAGGGGAAAGAACATACTAAGGAAACAACAACAACAACAAAAGATAAAATCACATGATACATTTAAAACAAGAACAATAAAGACAGATTTCTTGTATCCATATCTTGGGGTTCATTTCTCTTAGCATCATTTTATATGGTTATTTATACATGGTTTATGAGATTTTTCAACTCCTCAGATAAGATTATCCCATATGTATAATAATTATTGAAAATTAGGGAAACCATGACCGAAATTTCTTTGGGAATTGGTAACTTCACTTGATAAGATTTTTTCCAAGTCTTTCCATTTCCTAACAAATGAGGTGGTGTCGTTCTTTCTGATGGAAGCATAGAATCCCCTTGTGTGGTGTTTGTGTGTGTGTATGTGTGTGTGTGTGTGTGTGTGTGTGTGTGTGTGTGTGTGTATCACATTTTGTTGATCCACTCATGTACTGAGGGGCATCTGGGTTGGTTCCATATCTTAGCTATGGTGAATAATGCTGTGATAAACATCGTTGTGCTGGTAGTTTTACTATGATCTTGTTTGTGATCATTTCGGTAAATGCCCAGAAGTGGGATTGCTGGGTCATAGACGAGCTCTATGAATAGTCTTTTGAGGAATGTCCATAGTGCTTTCCAGAGTGGCTGAACAAGTTTACACTCCACCAACAATGCAGTAGGCTTCCCTTTAGGCCACATCCCCTCCAGCAACTGTCATTATTAGATTTTTTGATTATGGCAATTCTAACTGGGGTGAGGTGGAATCTCAATGTTGTTTTGATTTACATTTCTTTTATGGCCAGAGAACTTGAGCATTTCTTCATGTGTTTACTGGTCATTCTTATTTCCTCTTCAGAGAAGTCTCTCTTTAAGACTTTAGCCCACTTAGTAATAGAACGGTTGTTTCTTTGAGGCTTTGTATTGGATGACTTAATTTTTTGAATTATAAATATATTTTAGATATGAAGCTCTTGTCTGATGTATGGCTAGTGAAGATCTTCTCTCAGTCTGTGGGATTTCTATTGATCTTGCTTGCTATATCCTTTGCCATACAGAAGCTCTGCATTTTCATGCAAACACATTTGTCCAACTTTTGTTTGATTTGTTGGGTTTCTGGGTCTCTATTAAGAAAATTTTGGCCTGTGCCAAGGAGCCCTAGAGTTTCTCTTATTCTTTCTTTTAATATTTTCAGGATGTTTGCTTTTACCTCTAGGTCTTTGATCCATTTGGAGTTGATTCTGATGCAGGGTGTTATATAAAAATCTAATTTTAGTTTTCTACAGATGTTTAACCAGTTTTTCCAGCACCATTACTGAAGAGACTATCTTTCTTCCATTCTATTTTTTGGCCCCCTTATCAAAGTTTAGGTGGCTATAGGTCTTTAGGTTCATTTCTGGGTCTTTGGTTCTATTCCAATGGTCTTCAGGTCAGTGCCAATCTGTTTTGATTACTATGGCTTTGCAGTAGAGTTTGAAGTATGGCATTGTTATTCCTCCAGGACTGTTATTTCTGCTAAGGATTATTTTTGTTATTAAGGATCTTTTATTGTTCCATATGAATTTTTGGAGTGCTCCTTCTATTTCATTGAAGAATGAGGTTGGAATATTAATGGGGTTTGCATTGAATTTGTAGATAGCCTTTGGCAGAATTGACATTTTCACAATGTTAATCCTCCCAATCCAGGACCATGGGAAGTTTTTCCACTTCCTTAGTTCTTTAATTTCCTTTTTTAGGTTTTTAAAGCTTTCATCATAGAGGTCCTTCACTTCTTTAGTTAAGTTTGTTCCTAGGTATTTTATTTTTTGTGAGCTATTACAAGAGGAGTTGCTTTCCTGATTTCAGCTGTGCTCTTCTCATTATTGGCATACAGGAAAGCCATTGATTTTTGAGGGTTAATTTTATACTCTGCTACTTTGCCAAAGTTTCAAATGAGCTGAGTAGATTGGGAGTGGAGTCCATGGGGTTCTTTAAATACAAGATCATTTCAGCTACAAAAAGGGCGAGTTTTACTTAATCTTTCCCTGTTTGGATCCCCTTTATGTTTGCATCATGTCTAATTGCTTTCGCTAGGTATTCTAATACTAAGTTGAGGAGGAGTGGAGAGAGTGGACATTCTTGTCTTATTCCTGAGTTTAGAGGAAATGGCTATAGCTTTCCACCATTAAGTATAATGCTGGATGTAGGTTTGTCATAAACGGCCAGGGAACATTGAGAAATGCCTAGCTTCTCCAAAGCTTTCATTATAAAGGGGTGTCGGATCTTGTCAAATGCTTTTTTTGGCATCTAATGAGAAAATCACGTAGTTCTTATCCTTGCTCTTGTTGATGTGATGAATTATATTAATTGATTTGTGTATATTGAACCAGCTTTGCATCCCTGAAATGAATCCTGCTTGATTGTGGTGTATGATTTTTTGGATGAATTATTGAAGTCGATTGGCCAAAATTTTGTTGAGAAGTTTGCATTGATGTTCATCAAAGAAATGGGTATATAGTTCTCTTCCTTTGATGAGTCCCTGCCTGGTTTTGGGATGAGGGCTATGATGGTTTCATAGGAGTTTGGTAGTGAATTGTCATTTCGATTTCATTGAACAATTGGAGGAGTATTGTGTGAGTTTGGACATGTCAATATTTGCTAGAAATTCTTCCTTTTCATCCCTATTTTCAAACTTACAAGCATAAAGTTTTGAGAATATTCCTTTCTAATATTCTGTATCTTGGTTGTTCCTGTGGTGATGTTCCCATCCTCATCACTGGGATTGTTTATTTGGGTGTGTTCTTTGCTTTGTCTGGTAAGGTTTGCTAAGGGTCTGTCAATTTTGATAAATTTTTTGAAGATCCAACTCTTGGTTTTGTTGATTCTTTCTATGGCTTTTGGGGTTCTAATTCATTGAATTCTGATTTAATTTTAATTGGTTGTTCCCATTTACTGGATTGGGGTTTGGCTTGTTCTTTTTCAAGGAGCTTCAGGTGCATCATTAAATTGTCAATTTGAGATCTCTTCAATTTGTTGATGTAAGAACTCAGCATTGAATTTTCCTCTGAGTACTGCCTTTCCTGTGTCCCAGAGAAGCTGGTAATTTGTATGTTCATCTTTGTTAAGTGTCATGAACATTTGAATTTCCTTTCTAATTTCTCCCATGACCCAATTGTGGTTCAACAGTGTGTTGATCAGTCTCCGTGTGTTGTAGGATTTTCTTTTGTGGCTTTGGTGTTGAATTCTAATTTTATTCCCTTGTTGTCTGAGAGAATGCAGGGCATGATTTCAATGTTTCAGAATTTGGACAGTTTTGCTTTGTGACCTAAAATGTGTTCTATTTTGGAGAATGTTCAATGGATAGCTGACAAAAACGTGTAATCTTTTGTTGATTGGTGAAATATTATACAGCGGACTGTAAAGTCTAGTTTGTATATGCAGTTGTTTAGACCTCCTGTTTCTCTGTTGAGTTTTTGCTGAGTTGATCTATACAGCAGGGAAAGTGGTGTGTTAAAGTCACCAACAATCAATGTCAGTAGTGTTTTTTGGATAAATTTGGGTGCTCCAGTATTTGATGAATAGATATTTAGAATTGTTATATCCTCCTGTAAAAGAGATCCATTCATTAGTATGTAATATCTGTCTTTATGTCTTCTTACTAATTTTAATTTCGAAGACTATTTTATCTGAAATTAGGATTGCTAGTCCAGTTTGTTTTTGGGGGCCATTTGCTTGGTAGATTTTATTCCAGACTCTCACTTTCAGAGTATGTTTGCTTTTGTGGGGAAGGTGTGTCTCTTGAAGACAGTACATAGATGGATCCTGTTTTTTGATCCAACTAGAGATTCTATGACATTTAATTGGAGAGTTAAGGCCACTGATATTGAGAGTTAGGATTGAGAGGTGTTTGGAAGTTCCTGTCATGTTATCTTCCTTCTTAGGGTCTGTGTCACCTAGGTTCTGCTTATGTTTATCTGATTCTTTGCTTGGGGGCTGTTTCTCTGCCTTCATCATGTTCTAGTTGGTTCTCTATATGTAGGACATTTTTAAATATCTTTTGTAGTGATGGTTTTGTGGAGACATATTGTTTCAGTTTTTGTGTTTTTTTTGTTTTTGTTTTTGCTGTGGAAGGTTTTTATTTTTCCCTCAGTTATGAAGGAGACTTTAGGGTATATTATTCTAGGTTGATAGCTGCTTGTCTTTATGGCATGGCATACTTCATTCCAGGATCTTCTTACTTTCATGGTTTCTGCAAAGAAATCTGTAGTTATCCTGAGTGCTTTTCCTTTATAGGTGATTGATCATTTCTCCTTGACAGCTTTAAGGGTTCTTTCCTTGGATTCTACTGATCCTGCGTGGATGATAATGTGGAGGTGGGATGTCCTGTTCTGGTCTGGTGTATTTGGGGTTCTAAAGTCTTCTTGTATCTGAATGGGCCTATCTTTTTGAATGTTTGGGAAGTTCTCTGCTAGGATTCTGTTAAATAAGTTTCGTAGACCTTTGGCTTCTGTTTCTAGGCCCTCTTCTACACCCATTAGCTCTAAATTAGGTTTAAATGGTGTCATTTATATGGTAAATAGATCTATCATATTTTTTACATTTGTTTTGAATACTTATTTGTTCTTCCTCTATAATGTCTAGGCTGTATTCTATCCTAGAGGTACAGTCTTCTGCATGTTCTAGCCTACTGTCCAGACTTTCTACTTTGTTGTTATTGTTATTGTTTTCCCTTCCTTTAAATTGCTCTGTTCTGATGGCTTCAACTTCTTTGTTGAAGCTTTGTTTTTGATCTTGTATGGATTTCTTTGCCTCCTTGATTTGGTTTTCCATGATCACTCTTAGATCCTGTAGATCTCACTGGGCTTTCCTTTTGTTGGAGTTCATTTAGCTTTCTGGTTGTTCATTCTGTGAATTCATCTATTAATCTTTTGTTTGCCTCATCTCACTTACCCATAGCTTTATGTAGGCTTTCTATTTTTTTCATTCAGCATGTTTACCAGTATTGTTTGTAAGGTATTTTGAGAGGTACCCTCTGGATTTATTAATTGCTCCATTGCCTCTTTATCTTGCGTGGGCTTTGACATTCCTTGACTTATCAATCTTCTTGTATTTCTGTGGCTTGTTCTGCTCATTTGGGAGTGAAAGCAAATCCAATTCCTTATTAGAACACAAGTTCCAACCCAGAGCCCTGTAGTTGCACAGATTTTGGAGGTTTAGAATTAACGATGGGTATTTTCCCTCTATTTCACTTTTTTTTTTTTTTTTTGGATGTTAGTGTATGTCCAATTACACGCCAGAGCAAAATTTTAAGGCAAGCACTTACCCAGAACCCTGCAGTTGCGCAGACTTTTGGAGTTTACCATCAATGATGGTTTTTTTCACTCTATCTCACCTTTTTGGGAGTGTGATTATATCCTATCACACACAAGAACACACATCTAAGAGCCCAGTAGTAGCACAGACTTTGGGGGATTAGAATCAACAATTACAATGGGAGATTTCACAGTATCTCACCTTTTGGGAGAGTGAAATTATTTCAATCACACTAAATCACAATTCTAAGACAAGCCTCCACCCAGAGTCCTGTAGTTACACAGGAATTGGAGGTTCACACTGAAAATGGGTATTTTCATTCTCTTTCTCCTTTTTGGAATTGAAAGTATGTCCACTTCACCACCAAAACACAATTATGGCAAGTCTGATCCAAAGCCCTTCAGTTGCACAGACTTTGGAGGTTCTCACTCAAAGACAAATATTTTCCCTATATCTCATCTTTTTTGGAGATAAAAATATATCTAGTCACTTGCCAGCACACAATTTTAAGGTAAACAACAACTCAGATCCCTGAGGCTATGAAGACTTTGGAGGTACACAATCCAAATAGATATTTCACTCTATCTTTTCTCTAATGGATATGTAACTAGGTCTAGTACCACCACTGAGAACAGTTTTAAAACAAAATCTACACCTGGGCAGTGTCTTTGCACTGATTTTAGAGGTTCTCAATCATAGATGGGCAATCTCTTATTTACCTCTGCTTATCTTTGTTAGGTGAGGGGTATTGTGCTTCAGAAATGGGGATTGTAAACAGTTGTAATCAGTGAGTAGCTTTGTTTTGAGTTTAAGGGTGGTTTGGGCTGGAGGGATAGCACCCTGAGCCACTTTGGCACAGTCTCACTGACCACAGATATTGTCTAGCTCAATGTTCACACTTGGGGATCAGTAGAGTAAAGAAAGCAAAGAGGCAATGAAGGAGTAATAATAATTGTAAATGGGTGAGGTGTAGTTAGGGGAAAAATTTAGATATACATGAAATATAGGAGGGGAAAAATCAGATTAGAGAGATATAACAAAGGAAAGGAACAGAAAGAGGAAAGTTATGACATAACTTCTAAGTAATAAAGAGAAGAAAAATTAAAACAAAACAAAACCAGAGGAAAAAAGAAAAGACAAAAAAAACCAAAAAGAAACATAAAAACCAAAACCAAAATAAAAAAGAAAGCAGAAAAAAGTATACATAAAAAAGAACAATTATGTGCATATGAAATAGTAATGTTAAGATTAAGAACAATAATATTGTGTAATAGGCAATTGGGTGATCAATTTATACTCAATTGAGTCTATACACAATTGTGAAGGAAGTCTAGCGGTCACTGTAGGCTTTGTAACCAGTTGTGAAGGAAACATCAATGAAGAAGGAAAGACAAAACAAAAAACTAACAAAAAAAAAACAGGATTGTTACAAAAAGAAAAAAAAAACAAGAAAACAGAACTAAAAACAAACAAAAATCTGACAGAGAAAAAAAAAGATAGCAGAAAGCTAAACTACTTGCTAAAAATAAAAGAGGAGAAAATAAAATTTAAAGAAGTTAAAAAATAAAAATGAAAAATGAATAAAATAAAAAGTAAAAAAAGTATAATTGGGGAAAAGGAAAAAGAGAAAAAAAAGTATCTTCTATGTATTTGGGGGCTCTTACGACTTCCCTAAGTCCGCCATCCAGTCCCTGGATTGTAATGGTCGGTTTTCCCGGTTGCTTGGTTGGTTTCTAAAATCAGCTTATTTAGGTGTACAGAAAAACATTCTGCTTACAGTGTTGGGGACTTTGAGATTTTCTTCCCAAACTAAACTACTAATCTGCACAATCTGCTTTTGTTTTTGTTTTTTCCTTTCTGCTGGCCGTAGGAGGAGGCTGGAGATTTTTTTGTTGTTTGTTGTTGCTGTAAATGGGCTTGGGCATGGTTGAGGTTTTAGCCTGTCTGGAGTCGGTGGCTATTAACTGAATTGGGGAGACCCCTTTGGGCAGTTCACCTTTATCCTCTCTCAGCCTTTGTAGCCTGTCCAGATGTTGTTTATTATTTTTAAGGAATTGTAGTGAGATTCATGCTTTTGGCAGAGCTGCCAGTTCGCCTGAGGTATGGGTGGAATTTCTTTGCTGTTTGCAGGAGGCCATGGCTGCCTCTCTGTGCTCACCAGGTAGTGAAGGTTGATACACCCTTCTGGGCAGGACAACCTTCACATGAGCAGAGCGGATTCTCCCAGGACTAATTCCTTGCCCTGAGTAAAGATGGTCCTGCCTGCTGCTTTTGTGTCCCGAGTTATCTGCTAGCTGTTATGGTAGAGTCTATGCCAGTATCCAACATAGGCCCCGGTTTCCCTTGGCTTTTTGGCCCATCCCAATCTGCGTCGGTGATCAGCAGAATGTGGGGTTCCGCTCCTGATCGTTCAGTCCTAGCTGGAGGTAGGTAAAGAGATGCGGCCCTCCATTTCTGGCTGTTTGATTGAGATTTGTCTCACTGGTCCCACAGCAGCTGCCGTTAGCCAAAGCCATGGCTTGTACTGTTTGTTTTCTGGTGCAAACTGCCTGATTTTTTTCTCACTAGGCAGAATCTCTGTTCCATTAAAGCTTACTTGTTGTGATTTTCCTGTAGTGAATTATTCCCTGAACTGCAAAAGCTGGTTTCTTAGAGAGAGCTCACAAACAGCCCAGCTACATTTCCACTATCTTCCTCCAGTCTCCCCTGGGATACTTATTGACAGGTATTATAGTGGAGAATAAATAAGTGCGATTCTCCAGATCTCCTTGAAAAAGAAAGTAAAATCATAAATTAGATGTAGGTAAATGACAAGAGGAGAATTGGAGAACTGTAGAATCTTGTGGTTTCTACTTCAAAGCAAGAAAATAAAGATTAAAACTGAAATGGGGTTATTGTGGAAACGGAGTGCCCAAGTCCTACTCTATGTCATGCATGTGTGTCAACAGGGAGAGCAATCCAGTAGAGGTGAAGCATAGAAGAGAGTCTTTTAGACAAATAAGGGGAGTGGGGTTTTCCTTTTGTAATTACCTGTTGCTACAAATGTCCATCACTGGACCTCACTTCTCTCCTTATGTAGATAAATGAGTTTAGATTTAATAGGTACCAGGTATTTTCTTAGCTCTCTTCATTTTTCCTTTTTGATTATCAAAGATAAACTGGTAAGATTTTTTTTTTAATAGACGGATGTAAGGTTCAAACTTTCAAAGTGATACTTGAATACTCATGAACTGCCAATTATTTTGGTGATGATTTATCAGGAAAAAAAGGTCACAAATGAAGTACTTAACAGATGGAAAACTACAAAAATACAATCTGCTCTGTCAATAAAGTAGATTATGGATGTGTAAGCGAGTTCTTAAGGTTAAATGCAAAATATTCTGTTCCCCCAGGAATTCCTTACTCATGTAATCTGATCATTTGATGATTTTCATTACTTGTGATTGTATTGCTCAATACATTTTCTTGTTGTGATGAATTCTTAGGAACATGAGCTCTCAGTAAAGCCATTTTATATTAAATCTTTGATGAGCGCAAGACAGAAACTTCTGAGATTTCTATAGGTGGCTTGGAAGGTGGGGTACAAGATAAACTAGTTCATGAGACTGAGAAATCATCAGAAATGAAACCTCAAATGTAATAAAATATCAAATGTGTCCTTGACCCAAAGTGTCAATCAAATCAAATTTGGTGAGCACTGACTAGAGCTCTGTTAGCTAAGGACTGTGCTCCAAGTTTAGAATCTCATTGTAGAAGGAATTACTATGTAAGTCGGTGTGAAGAAACATTCACACATTAGAATAACATTAGAACAAACATTTCAGAATAACACTGGGAGGCAGCTCCGCATTTATGTCATTGCTAATTTAGGATAAGTAATCCATGGGTATATTTTATTTGGAAATAATTAAAATTTCCTACTAATGCATGGAAAAAGATGGATTTAAAACACAAAGTGCTGTTAGACTTTTTTTTTTTTTTTTTTGGTCGGTCGTGGGGCTTGAACTCTGGGCCTGGGCGCTGTCCCTCAGCTCTTCAGCTCAAGGCAAGCATTCTACCACTTGAGCTACAGCGCCACTTCCTGTTAGACTTTTTTTTATTTTTCTTTTGTTGTTGTTTGGTTGGTTGGTTTTGGTTTGGTTTGTTTTTTTGCTTTTTGGTCGGTGGTGGGGCTTGAACTCTGGGCTTGGGCGCTGTCCCTGCCCTATTCAGCTCAAGGCCAGCACTCTACGGCTTGAGCCACAGTGCCACTTCCGGTTTTCTAGTGGTTTATTGGAGATAAGAGTCTCACGTACTTTCCTGCCCAGGCTGACTTTGAACTGTGATCCTCAGATCTCAGCCTCCTAAGTAGCTAGAGTTACAGGCGTGAGCCACCGGTGCCTGGCTTGTTTGGTTGTTTTTTTTTTTCCTAGAAAGATGTATGCCAAACTAATCACACACCTGTAAAGAAGACAACCAGGAAGCCAGAGTGGGTTTATTTTGAAAGCTTTGTTTTTTACATTTCCTATTAGTGTACTTTTATATAATAATACATTATTATATGTTAAAATAAGACTTCAGTATACTTGTTTGTATAAGTATGTATTGATTCAAATAAAATTACAAAGAACAAAATATAGTATTACATGTTATTTTCCTGGTGTGTGTAAACATAGGTGTGTACATGTGTGTAAGACTGGTTCACAATGTTCTTGGATGAAAGTTTCATCAAGACCATTACATTTAGGTTTTATATTTTTTTGATAAATTATCCCATTTCTAGGTAAATGAAGTGAAAACTACAGCGAAGACAGTCCAATGCACAATTCTTAGAATTCTTTCCTTGTACATGTGTACAAACCTTATGACATCACACATATCATCGCAACTCCTTGGCCATTATTCCAGGTTGGGTATACCAAGGGAAGAAAAAAACAATAAGGGATGGTTTATTTTCCTTGAACCTTTAGCTTAGTAACCCAGTTTCATTCTCTTTGGACTTTGGAAACATTCCCCCACGCTCATCAGGAAAATGTCTGCAGCTGGCCATATATGCTTCTACCTTGGTACTTATGAATCACCCACTGCTTGTGTTCTATTTCTTCCTTCCTAACACTCCTTAAAATGTAGCTCTTTTCTGCTTCCCTTCCTCTGCTCTTCTAGGTAGCTGTATTTGCCAAGGCTGAGGAAAATTTCACACTATTTTCCTATGATTCTGTTTTGTGTCTTTCTTTTATTATGGCTCTGTGCCTTTTGAAAAACTTCCATATATTCAGCCTAATGGTAATTCTTGGAATACAAGAAGATATAATTCTGGAGATCTCTCCCAGCTCCTTTACTAGTAATGAAGACAGATTTTCTAATCTCTAGGTTTCTCTGGAAAAGAGTTAAAATCAGGCTTTAGTGTCACAAACAGCAGACAAGCATGACAATCTCTATGAGGGGCCATTTTGACTCTGACATCTATAGGTCTAGGTTTGTAAGGTAGATTCACACCAATCTCCTCATCGGAGAGCAAAACCATATTTTTCCTTAAAGAAATCTCACCACAAGTCCGGCCTTCTCCCTGGACTGTTTTCAAGTTTATTAACTGAAGCGTGGTGTGGGCTGTGGTGGACTCTAGTGGTATAACTCCTTTCAGTAACTGACTAAATGAAAACAAGGAAGATGGAACCTGAGTAGTTAGTGGAGAAGATGGAGTAAAGGAGACATTAAACAAACGGAAAATGTAATCATAATATCCCATGTATATATGTGAAAATGGAACCAGATATTTGATGAGATGGATAGACCTAAGGAAGGAGGGGTAAAATGGTGAAAAGGGTGAAGTTAATCAAGGTGAATTACAATCACAAACTAACATATGGAATGAAAACTGTTTTGTACAAGTACTCAACGATAATAAAAATGCTCATCTGGATACCTGCTTCAAGGCATTCCACATTTAAAAATTATATTGTGTTAATTACTTTTAATGAAAAAAATTAATTTTACATTTTTCTCAGCCTTTCTCTATTGCATCCAAATTTTAATACTTTTCTCTAGGCATTTGCAAAAACTTTTTCTCAGGAATTGTCAATTCCTCTCTCCAAGGGTACTTTTAAATATCCCCTCTGAGGGGATTGCCATATAATTTCTTTTTTTTTTTTTGTGAAAATACTTTTTCAGTGTTAAAATACTTTTCTTCTACACATGTTATTTCTTGCTTTCAAGGAAAGCCATAACCAAAACATAAAGGAATCATTTTAAATAATGACTGGGCATGGTTGAGCATGCTTGTTATCCTAGATATTCAGGAAACATAAATAGGAGGATCACAAACCAGGCCAGATCAGATAAAAATATTAGGCCCTATCCTAAAATAACTAAAGAAAAATAAGACCTGGAGTATACTCCAAGAGCAGACTGCCATACATAGGAAAGTGAGGCCCTGAATTCAACTTCTACTACCACTAAAATAGCAATAATAACATTATAATAAATAAGTAAATGGAAAGGAAAGAAAAAAATTAAAGAGGAGGAAGGACTCTCTTGCTGAGATATGAATAGTTTTGGTACCCAGATCTCCAGGCACTATATAGTAGTTCACAGCAGGGATTCATCTAGTTATATAAACACTTATATTACTTATTTCCCATTACTAATGCAACATAAGTGTTCTTAAGTTATATTTATGTTGCCTATTTGTCAAAAGAACTGGATTTCTTCACTCTAGTAGTAAAATACACTAACATACAAGATCACACACATTAGTGAGTATTCAAACTCAGGCTTTCATTCATGTGGTAAGAATATACTGTGTTACTTTAGTTTGTCTCCAAATGTCCTTATTCTAGCCAAATTTGCTAATACCTTAACATAAGTATATTTTTGTCTTGCAATTAATAAAGAAGAAGAATGTGTCATGAATGAGATAAGAATGATGGGGAACATTTTCATGTAATTGTACGTTTTTTGAACAGCAACTGTCATTTGTTATCCTCACAAATTTGAAATTTGTACAGGACTTACTAGCGTGGCTTTTTTTCTGTGTGGCACCAGCTGAGAATAACCTGGGAATGAGGGGCTCCATCTGTAAAATGGCTTAGGTATGAGGAAGTCAGTGCCAGCTACAGATCAAGGCTGCTGGTCTGGCTTTTTAATGTTGTCTTCTCATGCCCTGTCTGGATTTCCTTACTGCAAGTTTATTGGCTTTAGAGCAAACAGGTTTTCCTTTCATTCCTGCTTTTCTTCCTTCCTTCCTTTTTCTTTTCTTTCCTTCATTTTTTTTCCTTTTCCCATTTTTTGAGTATCATTTCAACAGGAAAATTTCTGCATACGTTGCTTCGGGTTTGTGCTATTATTTTAAATAAAATAAAACTGGAAATAGCAAACAGCATTTTAGATTCCTTGTATGAATAGAAAAGGTACTGTGATCAGAAGAACATTTATTTTATTTATTTATTTATTGCCTATCATGGGGTCTGAACTCTGGGCCTGGTCGCTGTCCCTCAGCTCTTCAGCTCAAGGCTAGTGCTCTACCACTTGAACCACAGTGCCACTTCTGCCTTTTTCTGCTTCTGTGGTACTAAGGAATCGAACCCAGGGCCTCATACATGCAAGGTAAGCACTCTACCACTGAGCCACCTTCCCATATATTAAATAAAAAAGTGTTGCTGTTATGAAAGTTTATTTATTATCATTTATTATCATCTTTAAGATATTGGTGAAAATACATTATGGAATGAGTACGTTTCCAATGACGTTTTAACCACTTATCCTTCCTGTGCTATGAATTTTTTTGCTTATTTAGTATTGCTTACAGATTTGCAGGCAAAACCTAGCAAGGAACTCTACAAGATTTTCGTTTTCCTTTGATGTTTTTAAAATATGCTGTGTGGTTCTCTAAACCTCTTCCATTGCTGGTGAACTCTTCTACCTCTTCTATTTATAAGTTTATAAATGAATATTCTCTGTCTGCTACTGTTTTTTTCTTTCTGTTTTTTTTGTCAGTCATGGGGCTTGAACTCGGGGCCTGAGTACTGTCCCTCAGCTCCTCAGCTCAAGGCGAGAGAGAGCTCTACCACTTGAGTCACATTGCCACTTCTAGTTTCTAGTGATTTATTGGAGATAAGAGTTTCATGGCTTTTCCTGCCGGGCTGGCTTTGAACTATGATCATCAGATCTCAGCCTCCTGAGTAGCTAGGATTACAGGTGTGAGCTACCAGCACCTGGCTCTGGTACTGTGATTTTTAAAAGAATAAAAGAATCAAGTCTTTCTTGCAGTTTAAGTTGAAAAACTGCTTACCGTTTGAGCCCAATGTGGTTAACCTGACTTTCTGAGAATCTACATCAGAATGGCTAGACCATTCTGTTTTATTTCTTCAGATTCAACACCATGCTACAAAGCTAATGAGCCTGTAACTAGGCAGGCAGTAAACTTCTCACAATTACTAACTTGTAGAAAGAATGAGTTTGCTGGCTTGTATTACAACTACAGTACTCTGTTTATACCAGCTTCTTCTGTATAACGTTGAAAAGCTGGACCCTTATTCATTTTCTTAAATTTGCCTTCATTTTCTAACTTTACATAAAGAAAACTTAATTTCACTTTATAATAGTTTCACTAGTATTACTATTATCATGACTTTCTGTGTGTGTTTCTAGTAGGTATATCATAACATGGATTAGGTTCATGTATATAAAATCTGACCAGCAAACTTGAGAAAAATTTAAAGTCAGTCTAAAAGTTAAGTCAAAATGCTTTGTTCACATAAATGGACATGTTAAATTTACTTCCTCTGTACTATTTAAGATATTAATAATTCAATAATAACAATAATGTAATAAAGAAAGTGTATAAACCAGCCCAAGATGGGAATCATCCCAAATCTTAGCAGATCTATAGGTGTTGAATATGACTTCACATTTTGGGAGGAAAAAAATGGTTGATATTGGTTCATTGTGTTTAATATGCAGAGTGAATAATCTATTTTAATCCTTGTGACTGGGGCATCTCTGTACCTGTGAAGCACCAGGAAATGACCCAGGGGTTTGCTGATTTTGCTTTTTGTTCTGTAAAATGTAATGTCTTACTTAATGCTACATTTGTGACATATTATCATTTAAATATGTAACCATTGTAAATAAGCAAAAATGGTGAATAGTATAGTTCATTTTCTTAGTGTCCATATTTCAATAATCTAGGGTCACATATAAAAAGTAGCTGTAGTATTGGACAGTTGATAGTATAACAGGTGATGGAGGAGATGGTATATTAGGACAAAATTACCCTAGAATATGTATTCTTATATAAAACATGTATAAATGCATTTGCCTGCTTCATGGGCTAAAGTGCTTTATATGCTAATAAAGAGGCACTACTGTCTCAGAATGAAATGTGGTTATTGAACTAGTTCACTCTGGTGCTATGCACTCGGACTGAAGGTGAAAACAGAACTGCATACTACAAGGAAACTTTTATTCCATTAAGAAAGTGTGAGTAGTAATGCAGCTCTCTGAAATGTACTACAGAAAGAAAAGTATTTTACTTCAATTGAAGCATTTGTCATAAGTCTGAGAAGAGAAAAAAACCTACTCTGTCACTGTAATTTACACAGATACAGTGATACACAATGATGAATGAGATTTCTCTGTCTTACTGCCTACTTCACTTTCAGTTCACATTCCCAATGCCTTCCTTATATGCAGAATACAAATATTTCCTGCACATGTTATTTCCTCCTAAAGAATATGAGCACTCTCTGTATCTCTTTCCTCTTTCATGCACACTCACACAAATATATTTTATTTTCAATTAAGTTTAGAGCCTCAGTAATTTTAACACACAAATCTGCAACAAATCTGGTCTTGACATTTTTTGTTTTCATATTGTATGATTTTTTTTAATATTGGTGTGTTGTCTTCTCTATGTAGTACTAAATAAATTTTATTTTAAAATGTATGTTGGTATGAGTTTTGCACTGTCAGGTGACATGAAATCAGAAATACTACAATGTTCGAAATTTGAAAAAAATCAAATGTGTATGTGTATAATGCCAATGTTCAAAAATTTTCATGAACATTTACACATCCATCAGGGCACATATGTGATACACCGATGTCTCTTTAAGTAAGATGACCCAGATGGAGAAACAGAGATTCAATATTTCTGGTCCTTCTTAATTTTTGGACACAACCTCACAAATGTAAGCTTTCTTTCTTTTTTTTTGTCAGTCGTGGGGCTTGAACTCTGGGCCTGGGTGCTGTCCCTCAGCTTTTCAACTCAAGACTAGCACTCTACCACTTGAGCTACAGCACCACTTCCACAAATGTAAGCTTTCAAGACCTGAAACTCTCAACATTCTAGTTCCTTTTTTTCCATCACTGCATGTTTAGAGCTATTCTCTCTTGTTGGGTCTCTCGTCCTGTGACTCTCTAGTTGACTTCCATTTACTTCTTGTTCTTGCCATCTGGTTTGGAGCATGCTCCTTTTTCAGTGTCCCCAGTACTATCTGAGATCACAACATAAACTGAGAACCTCTATTTTATTTTATGGTAAAGATGCTGTAAAGAGGGGTTACAGTTACATGAGTAATGTAATGAATACATTTCTTGCACATTGCTACACACTCCTTTGTTTTACTCACACTATTCCTTCCCTCCCCCTCTCTACTACCCCCCCCCAAGTTGTAAAGTTCACTTCTGACTTATGAGTATCGTTGTTGCAATGGGTCATCCTTTGTCCTTGTTTCAGCATTTTGTTATTCCCCTTCCCTTCCCCAAATCAGATAAATGTATATACAAGACTCAGGGTACCAGAGTCAAAGACAGCAATTGTCATGGATAAACCAATGGAAAAAAAATATGAAATAAAATTAAAAGAAAGAACTAGATACAGTACATTGATGACAACAAGGTGAACAACCCAAAAAAAGACCTCTTGTTTCCATGTCTTGGAGTTCCTTTCAATTAGCATAATTTTATATGGTCATATGTACACAGCTATTGAGCTATTATGAGTCTCTGCAGGACTGTCTTAGACATATACTAATTATTACAAATGAGGGAAACCATGAAACCTATGTTTCTCTGAGTCTGGCTTACTTTACTTGTTATGATTTTTCCAAGTCTTTCCATTTCCTTATGAAATAAATGGGTAATGCTATTCTTTCTGATGGATCAAGAAAATGTGGTATATATACACAATGGAATTTTATGCTTCAGAACATCTTAATCTAGATTTCAAAGTTTTATTTTTATCATTTCCTCTTTCTAGGTTTCAAGTACACCAGCATACTCCATTCAAGTAAAATTGGTACAGCTTCCTGTATATAAACTACATGAATTAAATGTTCATGTCTAAGACATTTGTGATTCAGCATGGAGATGAATTTAGTAATTTTAGGAAAAATATGGTATAAATATATATGTATAGATATATATATATGAGTGATTTCAGAAGGAAGGAATATGGATTCAACAGTAGAATATACTCAAGTATATAATGAGGTCACTTACTTTAAGTAAGTGAAAATATACAGAAGAGGAAAAGGGGGGTCACTGAGTCCCAAGAGGTAAAATTTTGAAGTTCAACAAAAGCATACATTCTGTTGAAGTGGCCAGAATAACTAAAGGGAAATAATATGAAAATATATATTAAATAAATATTACAAGAATGTGTGTCACAATAGGCTTAACGTTTTATGTTATAAAACATGTAAATGAGCTTCATGCCAGTGGTTCACTCCTATCATGCTAGCTACTCACATAGCTGATATCTGAAGATCAAAGTTTGAAGCCTCCCCAGGGAAGACAAATTCAGGAAATCCCTTATTCCAACTAGCCAAGAAAAAGCTGGAGGTAGAGGTGTGGTTTAAGTGGCAGACTGCCAGCTTTGAATCAGCAAGCATTTTTGCTCCAGGCAAAAAGAGCATGAAGCCCTTAGTTCAAACCTCAGTACAAGCACATGCATGTGCACGTGTACGTGCACGCACACAAACACACACAATCCAAAAGATTAAATTTAAAAAAAAAACTAGATCTAATTAAAATATATGAAAATGGCTGAACTTATGGCTCAAATACTAAAATACCAGACTTGAAAGTGATGCCAGCAAAAAGACCTGAAGGACAAAGACAAATATGGAAAAAAATCATAAACACATAAAAGATAGCATATAAATATATATGCTAGGAATTATAAGCAAGAAATTATAAGTGAGCAATATGCCAATATACCAATTTAAAGCACTGATTGGTCAACAATGATAAATATAAGTGCACTGTGATGAAGAAGCTGTTTGCAAAGTTAATTTAAATCCATACTCTATGAGACATTAATAAATTAGGGAATTGTACAGGTGGAAACACAGCAGGAAGGCAACATAGGCAGAAGGAGCTATAAAAATTGTGGAATATTTACATTCTTTCACTTTCAGGAATGAGAAAATCCACCTTAAAGAATCATCTCACTGGAATAAATTTCATATTTAAATTAAAGCTAACTTATACAGCATATTTCTCTGCTTCAAATAAATGTCTAGTTCATTTTTGGCTTATTTTCTTATCATAAAGTTACTATAGTAAGGTGAAAATTCTGTCCCTGCTGCATTGAGTAATAAAATGTAATTGAATATTGAAGAGAAATTCAAAAGGACAGTTTGAGGAAGATATGAGACACTTGAAAAGTCAGATCCTGAAGGAGAGAAGTAGAATGTTGCACAAAGATTGGTCATGGAATATGTATAAAATATTCTTATTCTTTAACCAACAGTTTATTTGCAATAAATAAAACAAACATAGTTCTAGATTCATACCATCATAGCTGGTCAAACAATTTGCATTGTTGCTTGAGGACATTTTTGTCAGAAAAAAAAAATTGCAAGATGCCTTACCTGTGCACAATTTTCAGCTTTGGTGAAATCTGTGTTTATTGAGAGTTATTTGGTACAAGTTACCAGAATTGAAACTGACAAAGGAAGATGAAAATCTAGTTCTGACAGTTGTAAAAAGTTTATCAAAAAATTTAAGATAATATGTATTTCATCTAGCTATAAAAATCAATTACAATATTCTTCTGACATGAAAAAAGAACACTCAAAATTATGGCAGAAAAATCCATGCTCAATTAAATTCAACATAAAATTTTGAGGAGTTTAAGCAAAATTAATTAGTCTTAGCTAGAAAGACTCAATCACACATGCTTGAAATAGAAGAAAAATTACAGGGTAAATCAATTTTTCTAATAGTATTGTTAATGCTCAACTTCAAACTCTATTCTTACAACAAAGAATTAATTATTTGAAATTTTCCAGGTAATTATAATGGCATTAAATTTTTAATTGAATTTTATATGAAAATTAATTAGAGCAGAGACTTTCTAACACAATCTAGTAAGGAAAGTAAAATATTTGACTATGTAAAAATATATGAATTTGAAAAAAGTTACACATTAAAGTTGAAAAACAAATTATGAACTAATGGGAATGTGTAATAGATGTGATAATAAACTACTAATTTAAATAAAAGAACATAGATTAAGAAAACAAATTAGTAACTCAAAAGTCAATTCAGTAGCATCTTAGGAACTTATGGTAGGTATGTAAATATATAAAAGAAATTAAAAATAATTTGAAGTGAAAAAACATTTTATTTATGAAATTATTTAAAATAGGTATTTGAAGATACCTAATTTTGATGTCTTAGGAAAATAAGTACCTCTTAGACTAAATCATTGTGACATATTTGAAGGACAGATAAGAAACTTAAATAAAAATTTATTTGCTTTCATTTTTCGTACTAATGTACCATTTCCAGAAAATTCTTATCAATATTTTTCTCCTGTTCATGGATATTTTATAAAGCAATTTTCAACAAAATATATGGGAAACAAAAGAATGAAACAATCTGTTTATAATGGAGCTGTGCTCAAGAAGTACAGAATTCAAGGATATAGTCCACAAGGCATGAAATTCAGTCATCTGAATGTAATAATAAAACAAAAAATATCAGTATGAAGTTAAAAGAATTATGCTCTTCTTATACTAAAAAAGACATTAAACATATAATATGCATGTGCATGTGTTTATAAAAAATTCATCATGTGTTTGCATGTGTGTGTTTACACATAAGTTAACCCATAGAAAAGTACCCAAAATTGGAAAGAGGGATGGAGGTACAGGGTGGAAAAAAACTCTTTTTCTCACTTTTTGTCCCTCAATGTTTTAACTGATTAATTTGAATTTGGCCTGAGTGTTGTCCCTTAGCTTTTTCACTCAAAGTTGGTGCTCTACTAATTGAGCCACATTTCTACTTTTTGCTTTTAGATAATTCATTTGAGATGAGTCTCAAGGACTTTCCTGCCAAGGGTTGCTTTAAATCTTGATCCTCAGATCTCAGACACCTGAGTAGCAAGAATCACCTGTGTGAGCCACCAGCACACAGTTGTGTCCCTGAATGTTACTCTGCAGGCATTCATGACTTTTCATCTAAAACTTAAAAACTAAGAATTCACTGTGCCTAAAATCTTAAGATGATAATGTTGATGGAGAAAATATACATGTAAATATTAAACACATTACTACAGCAAGCTAAACTGTATTTAAAAATCAGAAGTTACCTGGCTTATAGGATATGAAGCATCAATGATTACATGAATGAACTGGGAAACCAACAACCAAAAGTGCCAAAATCTGAAATACAAAATGTTAAAGCAAGATTTGACAAAAGAGAAATATTTCAATTTTGGAAGCTATAATGAAAGTGAAAAATTTATTCATTTCTCAGAATTTGTCAATCACTTTTAATTGCTTCCTATATATTTGTTCAATATAATCCCAGTAACAATCTAGTAAATAGGTATTAGTTTCATGATACCTTTTCAGTATTCTTGGTACATAATTGTGTACATGATAAATATTTTGTTTATTGTAACATACCTTCTTCTATGTTTTGATAGCCCCTGACAATGTCCATATTAATATTTTCATGACTAAATATGTAAACAGAAGATATCACTGAGTAGAATTAATAAACTCTTAACTTTTAGGTTATATTACCATGAAGGTGGTATGTTCTTCCAGATCTCTGAGGAAAATTACTCAGAAATGAAATACAGAAAAAAATTCAGGGAGCTGTGATCAAGAGATGATCACTACAGTCATGGGATGGAGAGAATTGTCAAGTGTGATGTGCACACCAAAACCAGAAGAAGCTCACACATGAACACAAAGGGTGAATCCATTTTAAAAACACATGCCAAATGAATAGAACCAAACATCTAATGTTAGGGAACATTTTCTGTGCTAGAAGAATTACATGTATCATTTACTTTTTTATCTCTATCATGTCTCTTTTTAAAAAAGTCTCCATTAGAAACAGAGGCTCTTTCTTGTTTATGCTGTGTGATGTGTCAAAATGGGGATGGGCTCTGTGTTCTTCCTAACTGCATCTTTTCCAACACAGTTGGAAAAGCTCCTAACAGCACAAGCAACACATAGAATTAAAATGTTTGACTGACTGTATGACCTTTGTCTCTAGTTATAATTGAGCAAGTGATTTAATATTCATGTGTTTCAAAAATCTTCACTATATACCCAGAGACATAGGAAGAGACTTTGTAATAACATTTTGTTTTAAATAAAGGTATAATTTCTATCATAAAATAACAATTGGGTATGGTTACTTAAGCATGATGAAAATATCTCTTACTATCTTTCAGAAATTTGCAGGTGACTTCTTGAAGACGTTGAAACATAAGTTGTTAATAATATAATGGGGACAAATTCTTCATGAAGGGTAATGAGAGAGTTTCTAGAGGATATACTGAGATAAGCAAAAGATAGTGCTCTGTGCCATAGCATGAGGAAAAGGAATTCATAGAAGACAGGCCTGGAAAATGAGATCAAGATAGCACATACCACACAGGTGTCCACTACTGCTTAGTGCTGGTCCAAATATGAAGAGTATAGTAGGATGTGACTTGAAATTAGAACAATACCCTAGGAAATGCTCGAGTGAAAATGTATGTTTACACATTGAAATAGCAAGGTTCATAATTTCTTTTAGTAGTATACATTTTCATAAGAGGATTTAGTTGTAACATTTCCACAAGCATACAGTATACTTTGAAACATTTCATCCCTCTGTTATTCTACCCCAATCCCTTTGATCCTGTACCCCCAATACATTCTCCTTTACAACTTCCTCTTCTGACTTCCCTAACCTTTTATTATCATTATTTTATGTCTAGATTCTGCATATGAATGAAAACATATGGTACTTGGTCTTTTTTGAACATTCCTTATGTCATTTAACATAATCTCAAGTTCCATTCATTTTCCTGAAAATTACTAAATTCTGATTTTTCTTTACTACTAGAGAGATGGTCATTATTTTTAATTATATGACATCTAAAACAGTTGGCTTATACATAAAATTTGAATATTGTTATCAGAATTCCAGAACATACTTATAATTGATTGGAAGTGCCATAAAGAAAGTTTATTCAACTTCTGGAAAACAGCAATGAATGGTGGGAGGTGCCTATTTAGGAGAGTTAAGACTTGGATTTTAGCTGTTTTTCTTGCACTTTTGGCTTGTTTTATACTGGAAATTGTTGCTCACTTTTTCATGTTTAAGTTTTCTGCCAGTCAAGCTCTTATCTTTATTAGGGGAAATTGGGAGATTGGCTCCCAATGCCTCTTGTTTGTAAAACCAAGAGGAAAAGGAAAAATAAGTCTCTCTTGTTTTCCCTCTGAAGTTTTTTTTTTCCATTTCATTTTGTCCTTACCTGCAGGGGAAACAAAAAGAAAATAGGTGTGGTTTACTTATTCTATTGACATTTCAGTTTGCAAAGCAGAAAAATGAGTGCAGCACACATGATTAATATTGATAATGATAATATGAGCTCTTAAAAAGGTTCCCCACTAATCTTGTATTATTCAGGCTTTGGCACATAATGAACGTTTTGAATATTTCATAACTGAAGGAAAGAAAACTCAATTGTAAGAACATCTTGAGCTGCCATATATATGCATGAAAATGTCCCTTATCCCATGACGAGAGTGAGCAGGATGGATCTGCCAGTGACAAAATGAAACATTCTTACACCTTTAGTCAAATGTCACTCCTTACCGTAAGTGCTTAGAACAAAGAACTTCCTATAGCATATGGAAACCATAAATCCTTCTTTTCTTGCCAGAAATTTATACTGAAAGGTCATTACAGTGCATATGAAATCCTACTTAAGCTGCTTAATATACTTTCCGTTTTCATTCCGGGACTATCAGTTAGTAGTATAATTAAAAGCAGGTTGTGATTGTCATAAGCAGAAATAGGTGAAAATCAAGTGACTGAAAGTTTTAATGGGGACAAATGATTGAGCTAATGAAAAAGAAAATAACAGGGAAATGACAGAATTAACATGCCCTAAGGCCTTTATACTTTGTTTGTTGGAACAAAGGTTGTTTTCCTCCTTTTTTCTTTTCCTTTCTCACCTTCTTCCCCAACAAGGCCCAGGCCCATCCTTAGAGCCAAGTCATTCTGCTCAAATACATAACACTTTATGAGAAATGTATACATTTTCTTAACAAAATGAGCTTATTCTAATTCAATTCATCCAGGAAATGAGATTAGTTTGGTATATTATGTGAACTGGGGTATTATCTGACTTGTATATTCAGCATTTTGAATATAACAGCAGAGACTTAAGAGAATATTTAGAGGGAACAGAATAGGCCTCAAAGCAATTGATTTTTATTTGGAGGATGAAAACTTGCCTGTAGAAATGGGGCCTTTAGCCTGTCATATTATAGGGTGAGCTATTATAATGCTTTTTTCTTTTCATTTAGAAATACTCACCTCTTCAAGTTCAATTTTATTGTTATGTCATCCTTGTTTTCCTTATGTGCTTATTTCTACCTCAGAAAACAAGATGGTGATCAACAACTCTTCTCCTTGTTCATTCCCAGCAAGGTTAATATAGCCTAAGAAACTCTTCTAAAGGTGGACAAGCCCTGAAGCTCAATGTCAAAAATATTGTTAAAACTTTCTATAAACTGGTATCTGCCACATGTGTCTCTGATTTCATACCCACTAGGCTTTGAATCAGAGTGCTGGGACAAATATTAGCAACTTTGAAAGTAATAGAACCTACACACTGGCAGAAAACTTATTATTTTATTAGTCCATTCTCCTCATACAAAGCTAGTAGGAAAACAAATTAGTAACAAGAACTTGGAATTCATTATAATAAAAATGCTAAAAACTTACAAATTATATAAAAATGCATTGTCTTGGAGGGGTGACCAAAATGGCGACGGGGCAGTAGGGAAACGCCACAGCTCTCTCCAACCAAAAAGAGAGTTCGAGTTCCAACGCTTAATCTCCCCAAGAGACCGACAACAACAAAAAGACGAACACTCAGAGAAAAACCAGAGGTGGAAAATAACAAAAAAAGAAAGAGAGGAAAAGAAGAATTTCAGAACAGAGAAGAGCGAAGACCCCTCCCCCAACCTTTACTGGCCTCGCGGCAGTGCGCCAAGCCGCCTGCCAGCCGGCCCGGCGGGGGGCTGCCGGGAGATGCCAGAGCCCCAGAGACACAGGGGGACGCTTGCAGATCACCAGGTACCTGATCGCAGAACAGCGGATCGCCAGGAACAGAGAAACCTACCAGCCGGGAGTCTCCACGAGGATCCCATCCCTCACTCTCCACCGGAGCCGAGAGGCTCCATCCCACCAAAGCCGTCAGGCACCAGCAGCGAGACAAAGGGACCTGTCGGCAGACCACCCACCCAATCGCGATCACAACGACCCGGCAGGGGCCGCCCAACCCAGCCTGCAACCACCCCAACTGAACTCGGATTGCAACAACAACTGACCACCTACACCACACAGAAACAACCAGCTCCAGGGTGAGTACCCCACAGGGGACAGTGTATCCCTCAAGGGAGACCAGAGCTGGAGGGAATCCCCACACCCTGACCTAGACTCCCTACCCCAACACCCGAACCACAGGACCCACTAAAACTGGGAACTGTTCGAGAGCTCCACCATTCCGTGGAGCACACTCTGCTGGCCAGGCCAGAGCAAGAGTGCTCCTGGAAGGGAGCTTAAATGCCCAAGCCAGGAACAGCGCCCCTGGGTCAAGACTACCAACAGTAGAAGAAATTTGATCTGTGTCCTCCAGGCTGCATAACCTAGGTGGTATACACATCAGCACAGGCCTAACGAGCGTGCTCCAGACTAGGGCCGGAACCAGGCCCGGGGATCCGGCGCCTGAACAACACAACCAACTCCTCCCAACTGAAGTAAATAGCTGAGCATACGCCTCAACAGAGGGGAGAAAACCAGGAAACAACACTCCCCGGGAAGCACGCCTGTGACAACAAAAGACCTGGAGGCTCAGGACAAGAGAAACCCAAACCCCACCAAAACTCCACCCATATACCCTAAGCTGGGAATTGGGCAACACAGGCTGCCAGCACCTGATAGTAAGCAGGAGCTCAGGCTGATAAGGCGGCTCAGCAATAGAGTGATAGTCTTGGATGTATGAGGCCCTGGATCTGATTCCTCAGCATCACAAAAGCAAAAAGGGTCAGAAGTGGTGCTGTGGCTCAAATGTTAGGGTGCCAGCCTTGAGCTGAGGAACAGCACCCAAACCTAGAGTTCAAGCCCACAACCAGCCCAAAACAAACAAACAAACAAAAACACATCGGGAGCCCATAGCAGACTCCAGTATTTGGGAGAGTGCATCCAGAGCATCTGATCTTCCCAAGAGCACCCGTAGGAGCAAACACAAGCAGTCTAGGCTGCTCAACCCTTCCAAAGGCGGGAATTGCCAGCAATCTACAGCAGAGAGCTGAGAATCCTAAGTAAGTCAGAATAGCAGCTGGAAATAGGCTCCCAACAGAACCCAGATCAGGCACAAACTCTCTCTACCAATACAGAATCAGCAACCAAGCAAAGACAGACACACCAAAACAAAATTGAAGAGCAGTCTCCTGAACCCCCATGCGAAAATCACAGAGAAAAATCACAAGGTTTACCACCAGCCAGGACAGCAAGCTCACCTCAAAAGCCAGCAGCCACGCAGGGGAGAGCCCCAGTGGGAGCAAAGCAGGAATGGAAGACAAAAGCTACATTCAAGGGTTGCTGGAGGCAATGACTCAAGAAATAAAGCGAGAAATGGATCAGAAATTGAAAGAGCACAAGGATGAACTATCAAAAGAGATACAGGATATCAAACAAAAGTTGGATGCAAAAATAGAAGCTGCACAAACCTCAGTAAGAAGTGAGATAAACACCAAATTAGAGGTAATGCATACCTCATTGAGAGGTGAGATCAGTACTCTGAGAACCAACATTGAATCCATAAAGGGATCCATTTCCTCCATGCAAACCACAATAGAAGCCACGGTCAACAGAGTGAATGAAATGGAAGGTAGAGTGTCAGATACAGAAGACAGAATACACCAACTGGACGAAAAAGTGACAGATATGGAAAAATCACTCAAATTAAACCAAATGGAAATTCAAGAGCAAGCAGATAATGCCAAGAAATTTAACCTTCGCATAATCGGAGTGGATGAAGGTGAGGAATTCCAGAGGAAGGGAATGCAACACCTATTTAACAAGATAATCAATGAAAATTTTCCCCACCTCAAAAACGACCATCTTAACTACATTACAGAAGCTCATAGAACCCCCAACAAGCAAGATCCCAGGAGAAACACTTCTAGACACATTATAGTAAAAATGATAGATCTGAATAATAAGGAAACAATCCTGCATGAAGCAAAAATGAAGAAGGAGCTATACTACAATGGGAAAAAAAATTAGAATCACTGCAGATGTCTCCACACAAACAATGAATGCAAGAAAAGCCTGGGAAAGCACCATATGAGCCCTGAGAGCCAATAACTGCCAACCCAGACTGATATACCCGGCAAAGCTAGCATTCACATTTGATGGAGAACTGAAAACTTTTAATAGCAAAGAAAAACTAGATGAATACATAAACATTAAGCCAGCATTACAAAGAATTCTAAGAGGGGGGACACAACTTGAAGAAAGCAACCAGGAACTGGAACCTGCCCCAAACAGGCATTACTGAGCAAGCATAAGAGGAAAGGAAAGAAGAAAAACTTAGGAAAACGGAATGGCAGGGACAACAATGCATCTCTCTATACTTTTTCTTAATATAAATGGGCTGAATTTGCCAATTAAAAGAAAATGAACTGAGGACTGGATCAGAAAACAAGACCCATCCATCTGTTGCCTTCAGGAGACCCACCTCTCAGCCAAACATACAAACAAACTCAGAGTGAAGGGGTGGAAAAGGATCTACCAATCAAATGCCCCCAGTAAGAAAGCAGGTGTAGCTATCCTGATATCTGACAAAATAAACTTTTCATTAAAATCAGTACAGAAAGACAAGGACGGACACTACATATTAATAAAGGGAACAATCCAAGAGGAGGATATAACCATCATCAACTTATATGCCCCAAATATTGGTGCACCCAGATATGTCAAACAAATACTCTCAAACTTACAGAATAAGATAGATCCCAATACGATAATACTAGGAGACTTTAACACACCACTCTCACCAAAAGACAGGTCTACCAACCAGAGGATTGGCAAAGAACCTACTGAATTAAGTGAGGCCATACTTCAAGCGGAATTAACTGACATCTACCAAGTATTTCACCCTAAAACAACACAGTACACATTCTTCTCAGCAGCTCATGGAACTTTCTCCAAAATAGACCACATCATAGTTCATGCAAGGAACTTAAGCAAATACAAAGGGATCGACATAATCCCCTGTATCCTATCTGACCACAGTGGAATCAAGCTAGCTCTCAATAACAAAGCATACCGCAGAAATTTCTCTAATACATGGAAATTGAACAGCACACTCCTTAACAATGCCTGGGTAACAGAAGAGATCAGAGAAGAAATAAAGCATTTCCTAGAACTCAATGAAAATGAAAACACCTCACAAAGAAACTTGTGGGACACAGCAAAAGCAGTCCTGAGGGGCAAATTTATTGCCCTCAGTGCCCACATCAAGAGAATGGAGACAGACCAAGTAAATAATCTCATGTTGCAACTAAAACAGCTAGAAAAACAAGAAAAAATGGGACCTAAAGCTACTAGACGAAGCCAGATAACCAAATTAAGAGCAGATATTAACCAATTAGAAAATCAGAAAACCATAACCAAAATAAACCAAACAAAAAGCTGGTTCTTTGAAAAAATAAACAAAATTGATGGCCCGTTGGCAAGATTAATTAAAAAAAGAAGAGAGGAAACCCATATTAATAGGATTAGGGATGCCACCAGAAACATCACAACACGAACCCAAAATATCCAAACAATTCTAACAGACTACTTTCAAAAGCTATACTCTCTAAAGGAAGAAAATCTGGCAGAAATGGATGCATTTTTAGAGAAATACAAGTTACCCAAACTGAGCAAAGAAGAAGTTAACCAATTAAATAAGCCAATATCCTATAATGAGATACAGGAAGCTATCAAAAGACTTCCAACAAAAAAAAGCCCAGGACCAGATAGATTCACAGCAGAATTCTATAAGACCTTTAAAGAAGAACTAATACCCATACTCCTCAAGCTCTTCAGAGAAACAGAGAAGGAGGGAGCTATCCCAAACTCATTCTACGAAGCCAATATCACACTCATCCCCAAACCAGGCAAAGACCCAACCAAAAAGGAGAATTACAGGCCAATTTCCTTGATGAACACAGATGCAAAGATCCTTAACAAGATTCTAGCTAACAGAATCCAGAAACACATAAAAAAAAATAATACACTATGATCAGGTAGGCTTCATCCCAGAGACACAGGGATGGTTTAACATACGTAAGTCAATAAATGTAATCCAACATATCAACAGAGCCAAGGTCAAGAATCACATGATTATCGCCACAGATGCAGAAAAGGCCTTTGATAAAATTCAACATTCATTCATGCTAAAAGCTCTGGAGAAAATAGGAATAGAAGGAACATTTCTAAAAACAATAAAAGCCATTTATGACAGACCAATAGCCAATATTATACTTAATGGGGAAAAGCTACAACCAATCCTCCTAAAAACAGGAACAAGGCAAGGATGCCCACTGTCTCCACTCCTCTTCAACATAGTCCTAGAACCCTTAGCCAGGGCAATAAGGCAAGAAAAAGACATTAAAGGGATCCGCATAGGGAAAGAAGAAGTTAAACTATCCCTTTTTGCAGACGACATGATACTATACCTCCATGATCCCAAAAACTCCATCCCCACACTTTTAGAAATCATAAGTCACTTCAGCAAAATAGCAGGATACAAAATAAACCCACAAAAATCAGTTGCCTTCCTATACACTGATAACGTACAGGAAGAGAGGGAAATAAAGGGAGCAACCCCATTCACAATAACCTCCCAAAAAATAAAATATTTAGGAATTAACCTAACCAAAGATGTAAAAGAACTATTTAATGAGAAGTATAAAAAGTTAAAGAAAGAAATTGCAGAAGACACTAGGAAATGGAAAGACCTCCCATGCTCCTGGATAGGCCGACTTAATATAGTAAAGATGGTAATACTTCCAAAACTAATATACAAATTCAATGCAATTCCTATTAAAATCCCAATGACGTACATCACTGAAATACAGAAAACAGTCCAAAAATTTATATGGAACAACAAAAGACTTAGAATAGCCAAAACAATTCTAGGGGATAAAGACAATATGGGAGGGCTATCCATGCCGAACTTCAAACTCTACTACAGAGCTATAATAACAAAGACAGCATGGTACTGGCACAAAAACAGACCCGAAGACCAATGGAACAGAATAGAAGATCCAGATATAAATCCACAGGCCTACAGCCAGCTGATATTCGACAAAGGAGCCAAAGACATACAATGGAAGAAACACAGCCTCTTCAACCGCTGGTGCTGGGAAATCTGGGCAGCCACATGCAGAAAACTAAAAGTGGACCCCAGCCTATCACCATGCACCAACATCAACTCAAAATGGATTAAAGACCTTAACATTAAACCTGAATCTCTGAAACTACTGCAGGACAGAGTAGGAGAGACACTTGAACTAATAGGCACAGGAAGGAACTTCCTGAACAGAGTCCCAGGGTCACAACAAGTTGGAGAGAGACTCGACAAATGGGACTACCTTAAAATAAAAAGCTTCTGCACAGCTAAATCTATCGCAACTAAGCTAGAAAGACAACCAACTAATTGGGAAAAAATATTTACCAGCAATATATCAGACAAGGGGTTAACATCCTGTATATACAGGGAACTCAAGAAACTAATCCATCCCAAACCTAACAAACCAATTACGAAATGGGCAAGGGAACTAAAGAGGGACTTCTCAAATGAAGAAATAAAAATGGCAAAGAAACACATGAGGAAATGTTCATCATCCCTGGTGGTGAAGGAAATGCAAATAAAGACAACCCTGAGATACCACCTTACCCCAGTCACAATGTCCCACATCCACAAATCAGCCAACGACAAATGCTGGAGGGGATGTGGAGAAAGAGGGACCCTATTACACTGCTGGTGGGAATGTACACTTATACAACCACTTTGGAAAGCAATCTGGAGCATCCTTAGAAAGCTCAAGATTGACCTTCCTTATGACCCAGTCATACCACTTCTAGGCATCTACCCTGAACAACAGGAACCAATATACAAGGACACGTGCACCTCCATGTTTATTGCAGCACTGTTCGCAATAGCTAGGATATGGAAACAACCTAGATGCCCCACCACAGATGAATGGATCCAAAATTGTGGTATCTATACACAATGGAATATTATACAGCCATTAGAAATGACAAAATAATGGCATTTGCAGGGAAATGGATGGAGCTAGAAGGAATCATGTGGAGCGAGGTAAGCCAAGAGCAAAGAGACAAACGGTACATGGTCTCCCTGATAAGTGGATGCTAAATCCAAAATGTTAGGTGATATGACAAAACTAACAGGACTTAAGAAACAAAGAACTCCCGCTCATCTGGTTGAACCACTACTAAATATCCCCATGCTGCTGATCACAAATATGGTATATAACATGTGAACACTGATATATATTACAGACTGTGATAGACAATTTGCTCCAGGAAAGTTAGAATGAACTTGTGACTTTGAAATTATGTAATCACTTAATCACAATCAAAAAAAAAAAAAAAAAAGAACCTCGGGAAGGGAGGGAGGGAGAGGATGGTAGGGGGAAAACAATGGAGGGGGTAACAATGTTCAAGAGGAAGTGTACTCATTACCTCACTCATGTAACTGTAACCCTCTGTATAGTATCTTTACAATAAAAAAAAATGCATTGTCTTTCTGCACTGTTTAAAACTGAAAAATAAATTTTTGTCATGTCTGCAGACTTCATTTTGCAGATAACATGCCTCTCAAAAAATGCAAGATGGCCGAGCCAAAGGATATGACTCTGGACAGGAAGCCTCTGCAGGTGACCGACCTGAAGGCTACAGTAGAGCAACGAGGCTTAGCCAAGAGCAGGAAAAAGAATGCCCTGGTCAAGCACCTCAAAGAGGGCTCAGGTCCAGCTGCCATCATAGTCATGAACTGAGGAGTTGCCGCTGCCCTGAGTCCCTACAACGTGTATTTCACAGTGGCCTTCTGGAGACAATGCCTTAATCCAAAGAAGTGACTTGAGCAGAGAATTTCAGGCGTGTACCACCACAACTAGCACCAATTTCATTGGGAGGAAAAGCTGGTCACACCAAATGAATTCACCGATCACTTCAGCCAATCCCTGGAAGGCAACCAATCATACCCATGCAGAAATAGTTGTCCAAGCCCTCTGGAGTGATAGAGGGCTGGCTGCCCCAGAACCTAGGTTGTGTCCAGGATTGCTTAGATGTGGCTGGGTAGTAGAACACTTAGCTAGAAGATTTGTTTTCAGTCATGGGCAAGTTATTCTTTTTGTGATTTTTTTTTTTGTGTGAATTTCACATACTGCTGGGCAGCAGCATCATGGACTTCTCAGACATTCTCATTTCTCCCATGATTGTCTTTCTGATTCCTCTCAGATCACCAGCCAAAATGTGCTAGGCATGGCCTAGTTAAGCAGCATGGCTAATACTCATGGAAAAATGCCCTGGACCTGTGATGTCCCTGAACCCTCTAACCACTCTGGGACTGGAAGATCAGGTTATATCAAGAACATTATGAATCTTAGTGATTCCCTGATCAGAATACAACTGTCAGCAAATATGGTTAGAACAATAGAGTTACTTCTGCATGGAGTGACATTAGGAAGACATTGGACATGGGCGGATAGCTGTGTTTCTTGGTGCCATTTCCTGGAGGACAATTGAAATCCTGGGGGAAACTCTGGTGGCCACAGTTGTATGAGGGAAACCAAGAAAGGTACATGTAAAAGTGTGTACCTATCCCAGGAAAGCAAGTCCCGTTCTTGCTCCCCAACCAAACTGCAGTTAGGTGGGGGTGGGGATGAAGGAGCAGCTGTCATCATAACTCCACCCATTCTGCCTGGATCACAAGATGCTGACCATACCCCCTATTATTCCATATTTCTCTCTGGCCAGTAAGATACAAGAATTGGGGCAACGCCCATATTTCATGCTACCTCGTAGAACTGGTATTCCCTCTGTTGGCTTACCAGCTGTTGAGGAAGGGAGAGGTGGCTGAGTGGTGAGTGAGCGAATGGAAGTGACTTTGGAGATACAGTGGGGAATAGACATAGCTGTTAGTGATTGCGAGAACAGAGGTATTTTCAGAGAGCCTGGAAATGTGGCATGCTCATTCCCGATCCAGTGCTGGGATGTCTGAACAAACAAGACTTATGACTTCTGAAGGGTGAGCCAATCCATCCAGGCACAGTGAAAAGTGAACAAAAAAAGTTTATTTACACTATTCACACCAGAAAGGGGTCCGGAAACTACCTTGTCCTGGGCTAGATACCCAGAAGCAAGGGCAGCCTCGACCACCAAACCTGCAAGCCTCCAATAGGCAGCCCTGACCATCCCTCCACCTCCCCTCCCCCCACACTTTATTAGTTGGTCTGCAAACCACCAAGTTATTTGGTCTGCAAACCTCCAAACCTCAGACCTCCAAAGCTCCAAAAGGGGAGGTTTTCCACTTTCTTCTCTTCCTCTTCCACTGCAGGCCTCTCCACTCTCCACAGGCCTGCCCTGCCCTGGGAGGCACCTCGCCATAGGCCTCTCTAGAGTGAGGTCCCAAATGGCCTTGAGAGGAGGCCCCGAATGACCTCCGGAGGAGACCCCAAATGGTCCTTGAAGAGGTCCCAAATGGCTCCCTCAAGAAGCCCCAAATGGCCTCTTGAGGCTTGCCCAGCCCTCCTCAGGCCTTCCCTGCTCTGGCAGGCTTTCTCCTCCTGCCATCTCTCCCTCCACCCCTACTACTTTCCTCGTCGCCCTCCTTTCCTCCCTCAGGACTCCCAGTCTTTCCCTACTCTTTCCCTCCTCCTACTCTACTCCCCTCAGGACTCTGGTTTTCCCCCTATTCCCCCAAGCTGTCCCCTGTGATCCCAATAGGCAGCTGACCATGTAGGGCTCGGGGCCTCACCCCCTCCATTAGCACACCCTGTTGGCAGCATGTCCCGGCCCTTTCTATGGCCTGCCCCTATGGCAGCATGCCCCATGGGGTGGTGATGTCAAACTCTCAATGCCCTGCTCCCTCTGGTGACCTGGTCTGTAGGTCAGTGAGGCTCTCCTCTTGATGCCCCATCCCCTCCAATAGGTGGACCAAGGGGCCATGCAGATTATCGCGGTCTCACAGGTTATTACAAAAGATGAAAAAAAAAAGTTGCAGAAAAAAATCTACTGCAAGAATACCAGCAAAAGATTTGTCCTGATGGACCTACAAAATCCAAGAAAAAGTAGAAAACTGAAAAGGGAGGTAACCCCAAGACTGTAATTCAACTAAGGGTACAGGCAAAGATCACGCTGACCCTGAGCCTCCCCTGCTTTTGGACACAGCTGCCAGGTCAAGAATGCCAGAGTGTGACACTGAGGATCTAGAGAGGTACTACCAAGCCCTAGTGCTAGCCCTGGAACCCAGCGAAATAAGAAACCCAACAGCTCTGCAGTGAGATCCAACAGTTGAAGCAGTAAAAGAAAGACCTGCAGGATCAACAGGGGAAAGAGAATAAGAAGATGGCCCATGTGCCAAGAAGACTGAAAACAGAGCTAGAAATCCACAAGCTATCAATACAGATGATGATTTCAGAAGAATATGATTTACAATCTGCCCTGGATCACATGCAACAGGTAGCCAATAAAAGAGAAACGGAGCATCAAGGTTTCACCAGCCACCTGCTGGCTTCACAGCAGCTTGTTGCAGAGATGGCATTGTCTGCAGCCACCACCATGCAGATTGAGCCTGATAAGAGCCTACAGCTCATCGAAGACCTGAATAATGTGAACCTTCAGTTCCAGGAAAAGGCCAGAAGCTATGATGACCTGGAGGAAGTTAACACCAAGTTACAGGAAGTTAACACCAAGTTACAGCTAAGCGCTCTAGACTCCGAAGATCACCATGAAGAACAGAATTCACAAGTTTCAACAAGCACTAGTGGAGTGGGTAGTGCTGAAAAGACAACTAGACAACCTGAAAAGGCTAGTGTCCACATTAAAGTTGGAGAGAGACACCTTTGTGGAGGACCTAAGGGTGGAGAGCTCCACCTGGAAGCAGAAGGTCCATCAGCTCTCAGGGCAGATGCACCAACTGAGAGAAGAGAGAGAATGAGGGGTGAGGTAGGTGCTGGACCTAGAGCCTGTCAGAAGTGAGAAAGAAGCTGGCAGAGCTACAGCCCCTGGAGAGCCATCTCAGGCTGAGTAGCAGCTGCAGGCCCAGGCCTACCAGATGCAGAAGGAGTTAAAGAACCTGGAGCAACAACTTCACATCCAGGTACAGGAAAATCAAAGCCTCAGTCTCCAGAACCTGGAGCAACAGGAGCATGGAGACTGAAGTTGGTGGAGGAATGGGAACAGCGTGCCAAGGATTGGCACAAGATCCTTGAGACATTGAGATGCTCACATGTGCACAACAGAGAGCTGAATGATCAGCTGGCCCAGTTGTGGGATGCTTTCCACAGGTTGAATGGTGAGAAGGAGGAGCTTGTCAGCATCCTAAACTCAGAACAGCAGATGAAGAAACATCTGCAGGAGAAGTTGAACCAGTTAGAGAAGTTAGAAGAATGGAAGATAGCTGAGATGAAGAGCCAAGTGGCTCAGAATCTGCAGTAGCTGCATGACCAGTCCCTGGTCCAGCTATAGGAGTTCAGAGCCACCTGTGAGCAGCACATTGCCTCCAATCAGCCGCTGAGCTCGGAGGATGCCCTGCAGAAGCACCTGTGGAGGCAGACCCAGCTGCTGGGGGAGCTGAAGCAAGTGCAGGTGCCTCAAAAGTTGCAGTACACTCTGAACTGCTTGGAAGCAACTAGACAACAGAAGGAGCAACTGCAGGCCCAGCTGAGCTTCCTGGCTTTCCCTAGGGAAGATGGAATGAGCAACAAGGAAGAGGGTGAGGAGGCAATTCCACCTGACATGACTGTCCCAGAGAATGTAGACAACCCACAAATCATGAGGGACTTTTACCTTAAAGCTCTATCAGCTGCTGAATCAAAAAAGGTAAAACTCAGCCAGCATCTGCAGGAGCAGCAGACCAGCTGCAGGTGCCTGGCCAAATTGGCAGCCCAGTGCCAGCAAAGCTGAAGCAACAGGCCTTCTTCCCTAGGAGCTGGAACCATGGCATGTCTGGGGACAGGAAGCTAGACACTCAGGTGCCCCAAAAGAAGCTGACAGTCAGCTTCTCCACAACCTGCCTGACAAAGTGGATTTCCAGAGTAAAGTAGATGATGTCCAACATCGATGTAGCCAGCTGTCAGAACACATCAGCGTCATTGAAGAGTATCGTTTTCTGTAAAGAAAAGATGGAAGTCCTGTATGAGCTGTATCAGGAGAAAGATGAGTTCCTCCACCAGAGGTCTCAGGAGAAGATGGAGAAGAGGGAACTGCAGGAGCTGCTGTTGCTCCTTGTAGGGGAAGGCACAGAGTGCCAGGGCAAGATGGTAGCACACACAGAGACCCCTGCTGCATTTCAGACTTAACAGGCCTCATGAAGATTGAATTTAGGGAGGAGACGAAAGGTTTCAAAGACATGAAACTGAAAGTCAGTGTGGAACCTGCCCAAACAGAGGCTAGGGTGCCTTGCCCCCAGAGGACTCCACCACAGAGCAGGTCGTGCTGCTAATGTCTGATATCCAGCACCACCAACAGCTTACATGCTAAAGAAACAAGCATTTCTCTCTTCTCCAGACTTATGAAAATGATGAGTTTAAGAAAATGACTATCTGGGTGTCAGCCACCACCCAGAGACGCAGACAGCTGATTGGCAATCTCGCAGGCCTTGATATATGGGTGATGAGAAGGGTTAACTGCAGACCAGATAGGGCAGAGGCTGCTGGGAAGTGGCCCAAATTCTAGGGACATCTAATAGTCCCTCGGTTGCCAGGGAAGGGGCCCTTGTTATGGTTATTACAAAGAGTAAATTCTTTACAAAGAAGATGGAGAATGATAATGTCATTTTCTATTAGCATATTGTATTAGTGATATTATTTTATAAATGAAATCCATATTAGCATACATGTTATTTTCTGCCATTTTCATACTGGTTTGTGGCGTACTCATAATTGAGATTTAAGGAAAAATTTATTTCCTCAAATGAGTTGTTTCATTAACTTTATAGGTTGGTGCATTTGTGATTTTTAAACTGATACTCTATACCAGCAACACTGAATTTTCTCATTTGTACTTTAATATACCACAATGGAATATTAAGAGAGAACAGTACAAACTGAAAATCTCACAGTTTGGAACAAAAAGAAGTAATGTTAATAGAAAATGGAGGTATCTTGTAGCAGAAAAGCTTACACCAAGGAAGTGCTGAAATGTAATGCAGAATAACATATACAATTATAGAACATCTATAGTGAGAATGTTAAGCATCTCTATTTTTCACTTATGAAATTTTCAAGGGATAAAAGTGGTACACTATTCACTGAATCTAATAAAATATTTTAAAAAATTTAAAGTACATTGATATCTAATAGTTTAAACAGCAGTGGGCTAATGAATACCAAAATGAATCTTCAAACTCTACTTTTCCTCAAAGTGCAAATCCATTCTCAGTGGTTAAGAGCTTGGGTGCTAGGGCCAGAAAACATGACTGAATCCTAATGATACCTCTGCTGCCTGTGTGACTTGAATAAAGTAACAGATCTCTCCTCCTGGAAGATTCATGGAAGTACCTGTAGAAGATAGATTTTGTGACATTTAAGAGTTAACACAGAACAAGAGCAGAGTGCATTGCCATTCACGTAGTAAAAAGCCAAATCTATTCACACAGTTATAATATACAGCCACCTGCCAGGAAGGCTGCACTGCGTAAGGATGTTTTGGTCAATGACAAGTAGCACACAGTACTCTCAGTTTTTACAGAGCTACAGAATTGATATCACCTAGTGACACTGCAACATCATAACCATCTACTGCTCTAATGCAATGCGTCATTCATGTTGGTGGTGATGCCAGTATAAAAGGCCTAGTGAGTTTAATGAAAGTAGCGCATTAACATGTGGTAACCAATGGCTTAAACATTATAGACATATGAGCTGGGAAAGTGGCTCAGTGGTAGAGCGCTTGCCTTGCATGCATGAGGCCCTGGGTTCGATTCCTCAGCACCACATAAGTGGAAAAAGCCAGAAGTGGCACTGTGGCTCAAGTTGTAGAGCACTAGCCTTGAGCTGAAGAGCTGAGGGACAGCGACCAGGCCCAGAGTTCAGGCCCCACAACTGGCAAAAAAAAAAAAAAATTATAGACATACTGTACAATACTTCTGATTACAGAGAGTTGTACTCTCTATTATTTTGAATGTATCATAAAACAGCAATGATCTAAGAAATTTTAGGCAGCTTTTAAATCTTCAAGCTTATTTTCTGAAATACCCAAAATGAGAATCAAATGATATAAAAATAAAAATAATTTAAATTTTTTCACCACTACTTATTTGTCAAGCACCAAAGCCTTTCCAAAGCGGTTTCAAGAGCACAGGATCAGAGCTTTGCCTGAAGGTTCACATCTACATTCCCAACAACTTAGGAGGAGAAATTAAGAGAATCATCCAAGACACAGTTATCAAGACCTCATTTCAACAAGTCATTTGTGATAGCTTATACCTGTAAATCCAACTATGAAATAAAAGGCAAAGGGGAACTAGACACTGGATGGGAGATACACATAACTACTTTTACAATTCTGAGGGTTTTTTCACTAGTTTTTCTCATGTTCCGCCCAATAATGACTGTTGCTTCACTTTCTTCAAGAATATTTACTTGTTTTTAAAATGATAGCAAACCTACCAAGAAACAAATTCAATAATATATTAAAAATACTAAATGGAAGTATGGAAACTAAAGTCTACTTACATATTAGGTTTATAACCCTGGAACCAAAATAGACATAAAAGAAAAATATAAAATATTGTAAATATTAGCAAAGGATGGGTCTAGGTATTGGAAAGTGGATGGTTTTCCATGCTTTTAAAAAATAATTTATTGGATAAAATTTCTGAAATTCACATAGCCAGATTTTATTATAATTGAAAGCCTACTATAAAGACTGTACACTATAAAACCCTTTTGCTTTAATACATTTTGCTGTTCTTATGAAGTTGATGTATTTTACTGTTATTATAAATGTGATTATTATAAAGGGTTTACTATTACATAATTCAGATGATGAATACATTTCTTTTTGAACAATGGCATACCTTCTCTTGCTGTCTCCCAATTTTTCCTACCTGTCCCCACCCACAGTTGTATAGTTCATTTTCAACAGTGTCTTAATTTGTTCACCCTTTGTCCCTCCATTTCTGTGCCCCTTTTTCCTCCCCAAAAAAGATAAAGGAACAAACAAACAAAAAACAGTAGTAAAGATAACCTCATTTTCATTTCCTGGAGTTCATTTCAATAAATATTATTTTATGTGATCAGATGCACATATGTTGCATGATTTTCCTCATTTGTAGTAGCTAGAATGTGCCTATAAATTTCCAAGTAAACATAATGGATGGTTAAAAACAGTGGGACAGGAAAAATGATTCAAGTATCTAGGCACTCACACACAGTGAACCTAAAAGAGGATATTCTTAGGAGAACACAAAGGTGTAATACTTTTACATTTTTATAAACTTCCCAGACCTTAAAATATTTCTGAATGCATACACAAAAATAGCAGCAGTTTCCTAAATAAAACTAAGTAAAAAAAATTTTAATGGCTATATGACATATCCAAAACCTATTGATTGATTTACTTATATACACAAAAAAAGATTTCTAGATGCTTGAAAAATGCTTAACATGGTGCCAACCATATACGAGCTACTTGACAAGTGTTTAATATGTTTAAAGAAAAAAATGATGTCAGGGTTTGATGTCAAGGCAAAATCTCAACTTCTTTTTCTGTAGAACATCATCATTAGGATGTTCTACATTGAGCTCCCAGCTCAATTTATTTTTACAGATATCCATTACAATCTGTGGTACTCTAATACATTATAATTATTAGTAACCTAAGGAATGTTAAATTATATCTAATTATAATTTTTATTTTCACTTAGCTGATTACTAATCAATGCAAGTATTTTTCCTACATCTGTGGGCAATTTGTATTTCCTCCTTTATAAAATAGTGATTTGGATTTGGTCTGTTTACAGTAGATTGTTGATATATCATTTGTGGATTTGAAATAGTTACTCAGAAAAAAAATACTTTATTGTATCAATTTAATACTAATTCTGACATGGCATTTTAAAACCTTTTCTTATGCTTTTTCTGAACCAGTGCCCTAAATCCCAATTTTTTTACTTGTGATTTGAATTTCTATGTATTGCCTATGACACAACTCTCTAGAAAAATAGTTTACTATATTCACTTTAAAAAGTGTTGAAGTGGGTCCTTCAAGTTAAGACTTTAATCTACCAGAAATAATTTGTGTGTAATATAAGATTATGATCCAATTAACTTTTATGTGCACAATTAGACCTTCAATTGAAGGGCACTTTTCTCTGATTGACTCCCACAACCGTATCAATGTTCCAATTTTTTTATTATCTGTAGGTATGAGTCTAACTTCTTAGTCTTTCTGTGTATTCATTTAATTGGCACATCAATATCTTCCCATATCAAATGTCTTAATTATATAATATCATCTGTTTTAATATGTAGTATGAAAGCTGTCATTCCTCTTTTGGATTTACACTAACCTCATAAATTTTAGAATCTATCATTTTACTTACAAAATACGACTTCAGATATGGATTAAATGAAAAATTGGAATTTTAACATATTTACTATATTGAGTTAAGAATCACATACAGTATCTCACTTATTTAGGGTTTCTTAGGGTTGTCCAATACAGTTTTGTCCTTATCTCTGTATTTTGGCAAACATTTTATTCAATCAATTCCTTACCACTTCATAAAGTCATTCCAATGTCAAATAATGTCTTATGAACAATCTTTACCTAATTTCACTTATGAAAGTAAGTGAATTAACAGCAATGGTTAATTAGATTTTAATCTATAATAACTTTGTCGATATTGAATTTTTCTGACAATTATTTTTTACATGTAACCAAATGCACTGCTATTAAAATTTTTTAAGTTTCTTTTTAATGAAACAAATTCTAATTGCCAGTTAACCCATCTAATTTTGTTTTGTTTTATTTTTCATTTTGAAAGTCATGTTTTTTTCAGTTTCTATTTGAAATTGCCATCACTATTTGCAGGATATATTAAGTACTAATTAATTTGTTCATTTACACAAAGCAGTTTTAAATAAAATTTTCTGTTATTTCCAATATCTAAGGCCCTGATTTAATTTTAACTTTTGAATTCTTTTTTTTTTTTTTTTTTTTGGTCAGTCATGGGGCTTGAACTCTGGGCCTGGGCACTGTCCCTCAGCTCTTCAGTCAAGGAGAGCGCTCTACCATTTGAGCTACAGCACCACTTCCGGTTTTCTGGTGGTTTATTGGAGATAGGAGTCTCACGGTCTCTCCTGCCCGGGCTGGCTTTGAACCGAGATTCTCAGATCTCAGCCTCCTGAGTAGCTAGGATTACAGGCGTGAGCCACCAGCGCCCGGCTTTAACTTTTGAATTCTATGATCAGTTTTTTTCTTTAAATTTGTTAATGTTAATCTCTCCTTTTATTATTTCTTATTTCTTGTCTTTAAGTAGTTGCACAAAGGACTTACTATTAAACAAAGCAGTGTATGAATTCAGTGCCTCTTAATCAATGTCACTCCTTTCTTCTGATCTCATATTTGCTTAATATTAATCGTCAGAATCCTAAGTAGTGAAATTCATGTTTCTGGAAACTATAGGAGATCCGAAAATTGGTCAGAACTTCTGATTTGAAAACTTATTGGCCTCTTGCACAGGACCTCAAAATCTGACTTAATCCTCTTTCCTCTGGCCTGAGTCTTCCTTAGGTTATCTCAGGTCTAATCTGAGCACTTGTATTCTGCCAAACCTCGTTTCCATTGTGCATCTTCACCACTGCAATGTCAGGTATTTAATATATGTTTGGTCTAAACACCTATGGAGATTTCCCTCACTTCAAATACATGAAAAACTACTTTTGACATAGGACCTTTGTTAGTTGGTTTTAATTTTTTGTTTGTTTGTTTGAATACCAATCCTCCTTCCTCCACTTCCAGAGTGTGCACCATCACCACGCTGAGCTTGCTTTTGTGTGAAGAAATATCTTCACATATCTGGTTCACAATACTGTCAACATGGGGTCTATATGCCAAATAGTTTAAACTTTCAAATATACCACTTGGGATATAAATATTTATGAAAATCAACAGAAATGGGATCATTGATCCCAATTTAGTTCAATCCTCTGGGCTCTTTAGTCTAAATGTGAGATATTAGTTTGGATAAAAAAAAAAGAATGATGTCAATATCATGCTGTAAACATGTGTTGTTATAGTTTTGCTCTTTCATATGGCATTTTAAAGAATATCCAGAGTCCTCATAGTTGGACATTGTAAGTGCATGTAACCTTAGTTCTTGAAGACTATTAAAGTGAGGGTTTGTCTGTTTCAGAGGGACTCCAAGCAGATATCTCAGGCTCAGTCCTCAGCTGGCATGCCAGCTCCACAATGTCAGCAAGCCAGCTTCCTCCTGATATTTATTTCCTCTTACCCTCTAGCTCTGCTCTTTCCTGAATATAACTGTATTTGAAAAACACTCCTCTAATCAGGAAGGAAGAACAAAGGGGAGGATTCATTTCTTATGCTTCCTAAAGAACACAAGAAACTACATAGTAACTGATCTATTATTGATTGTCATAGGGTTCAAGTGGATCCAATGAAATGTATTAATAGCAGCTACATTTTCAGAGATATCTACTAACTACAGAAAAGGTACAATTGAAGACAGAAGTTTACTGCAGTTATTTCCAAGTTCTGGTCATTGCTAAAATGTTTGTGAGTTCTAAGATTCACAATGCTAAGAATGTTTGCATAGTCTCATTGGTTAGCAAACAAACCCAGAAAAACCCATACAACCAGGAGGAAAGTATGATAGTATTCCTAAAACATATTAAGTATAATGCTAAATGCTTCCTGTCATTATGCAACATCTAATTCCTGAAGAAAATCCTCTATTGTGCTGGCTTGTGAGATAAGGACTCACTATCAAGAGCTGATTTTGGGGAAAATCCCATAAAGCACTATGAGAACATTAGGAAGTGAGATGGGGAGAAGAGTTGATAATAGACTGCACTGAACAATCGCAGCCTTATTTCATGAGTACTCTGAGAAAATATGTCATATACCTCAATTTATTTAACAAAGCACAGAGAAGATCACTTACTTTCTGTATTCCCCATACTACCTACCTTCTATTTGCCGCTAGTTGGTTTGCCCTTCGAATTAATTCTCTGGCACTCTTAAGTATTCTGTGCCTGGATCAAATTGGTTCCTGATTCCTAAAGAATATCCTTAGAGATTGAGGAAGCCGTAGTCATGTGGGAACTGAGGTTAATTTGAAAGTTAGTCTATGGCCATATCACCCTGAATGCCCCCGATCTCATCTGAAAGTAAGTTAAAGGTATATAGATGGGGTGGTAGTGACTGCTGTAATAGTGTAAGAACCTTTTACCTCATTTTTCAAATTAGGCTAATGGTGCTCTAAGAGATTTTCACCCTCACCTGGTGTGTGGCATGACCAGGTATCTCATCCAGCTCATCAACCTCACAGCCTAGGAAGTGCCTGACTTCCATAAGAATGCAGATACTCTCTCAGTGCAAGATTTGCAAATTTTTCTCTCATGTTTCTAGACTTGACATTTCACGACTCTGAAGGATCCTTTCCTGAAAATTCTTATCAAAGCCTTCAAGTCATCTGTCTCCATCTACCCAGTAATGCGGTCAAACTTTCCTGTGAATCAGCAGCCAATCCATCTCACCCATTTCTCCAGTGCTGCTACTAGTAATTGATGTGAGGAGTTAAGTGTTTCTATACTGTAGCACTGTTCCTCTTGTTTGCTTTTTGTATTCTTTCTGCATCTGTGATCTGCAATGGAAAGTAGTTGTTCTGAGGGGGAAGGGCTATGTACTTATGACACTAGATCGCCCTGCCTTCCCCTGCATATAACTATTAGCAGGCAATGGTAATTACCTGGTTGCCACCACCTTGGCAGCCCTCCCTTGGTAAGAGGGTAACAAGGCACTTGCAGCTCCTGAGGTATTATTTTCATAATAAAGAAAGCACATTTTGCACATGTGTGCATTCCTGAATCTAAACTAAATGAAATACATTTTGTTATCAATTCTCCCTCCTCCTTTTCCACCCTCCCCCTTTTCTTTTTCCCTTTTCTTCTTCCCTGCCCTCCCCCCACCCCAACCCGTCCCAATGGCAAGGGTAGATTTATTCGTGTTATTTGTTCTATATTAGACTCCTCTCTAGCTATCTCTCCAGATATTGTTTTCATTCTTCCAACATATTATTTCAGTCATGGACTGCATTTTTTTTACAATTGATCTTTATGTTAATCACAATATAAATATAATTGTATGTTCTGCTTGATTTAGAATCTTATTATACTAACTTGCCTGCTTTCCATACTGCTCCACAGTTATTGTGTTACTGATGAGCTAAGACCACACCCAGTTCTTGTAGTAAAAGAACAAATCTAAGAGACAAGCATTTTGCAAAGCACCTGAGTTTATTCAAAAGCCAAAGCACACTACCAAAAAAAAAATAGCTCCATCTTTTATTCTCCAGAGACAGATTTAGGACATCACCTATTGGAAATAGTTAAGCTCATTGGGGTTCGACATACCATTTTGGGTTATATAATTCAAGGCCATGCTACCATGGGCTGAATGCTCATTCTCAGGCTTCTAGTCAGATACATGAGTTGAAAGTAATATTCAGCACCTGATTAATTTAAAAAACATAGATGGGCTGGGAAGGTGACTTAGTGGTAGAATGCTTGCCTAGCATACATGAAGCCCTGGGCTCGAATCCTCAGTACCACGTATGCAGAAAAAGCCAGAAGTGGTGCTGTGGCTCAACTGTTAGAGCCCTAGCCTTAAGCAAAAGTGTATTTCACGTACATTTCACTTCCTCCCCACTATCCCTATCGCCCTGCTTGCCTGGCAGGCACATGCCCTACATGAAGTAAGCCAAGCCCAAAGAAACATAGGTCTCATGGTTTTCCTTATCTGCAATATCTAGTATATGTCTGAGTCAAACAGAAAAGGTCAGATAAGGTGATGTTAGGAGAATGAACCCAAAGATATGTATTCAAGTGTTTTTTTTCTTTCATGTGATTGTTTCTAACGCATTTACAAAATTATTTCTTTGTTGCTTTGTATGTCCCTCCCCCACAGTATAATGCCTGCTTTCACTGTATTTGATGTCGGTATAATTTGTGGAGGGGAAGGGGAAAAACAAGTCGTTTACATAAGGATACAGGTGGACCCACTGCAACAATGAGAAGTACAAGTCGTTATAAGTACATTTCTTCTTCCTCTCTGCTATTTCCTGTTCTTTGGGGCAATAAGCTTCAGGAAACAGTTTAGTTCCCGTTTGCTTGGGATCGATAAACTTCAGAAAGACTTTTTCAGGAGATGGTTTGACTCAGGTAGATGAGCACAATGCACAAAGCACCAATAAATTAGATAAAGCGTCACTTGCTTAATGCTGACTTCTGCTTCTGTTGTGTCCTGCCTGCTTGCTTGATTGTATATGTAGATTACGCAAAAGGAAAGTTCTAAACACCGGATGAGGAGTATATTAACCTGACTTGTCTGGGAGGAGGGCTATCACATTTGGGTACCTGACACCGGAGCGGGGTTGTCGGCTGACTAATAAAGACTTTCCATTGGGTATATATTTTGTCTGAGTAGTGGCTCCTTGGAATTCCCCATTTCACCATGATCTTGTGGGGTGATGGCATCCTCACAATGCCCTTAGTCCTCCATGTCTGCGTGTTAAAATGAATCTCTTTGCCAGTATTTCTTTGCCTGTTATTACATATTATTCCACAATAAAAAGCTTCTTACATGCATTATTTTGTCTCCTTCTGATAAATTCCCAGAAGCAGAGTAGATGTACATAGCTCTAAAAATAGCCCTTGAAATATGCACTACAACGTACAAATTTGTATTTGTACTAGTTAGCTAGGTAGAATGATTGATAGATGGATAGATTGATAGGTAGATAGAGACTTAGATGTAGATCTCCCATTCTCTCTTGCAACCTACAAGATAAATGATGCCCATGTATTGGCTAAATAACTTCCTTTATTCTTTTACCCACAAGCATGAGACTAAATTCACATGAATAAAAGATGTTTAAATGTTATGATTCTTCATTGTCTTCAATGAACTTTCCTTCACATAATGACCTAATATAATCTGTTAAAGAATTGTTATAACAGGAAATCATCCAATTTGTCCTTTCAATTATGATGTTTCCAACTTGTTATTGTTTTCATGTATTTGTTTGCTCATTCACATTACCGATAATTTTGCATTAAATTTTCCTGTATACAAAATCACACTTCCCCTGGCTTTTACTTCTCAACTCTACAACTATGTTTATTGCAGCATTATTTACTATGGCTAAGATATGGAACCAACCCAGATGCCCCTCAGTAGATGAATGGATCAAGAAAATGTGGTGTATATACACAATGGAATTCTATGCCTCCATCAGAAAGAATGACATTGCCCCATTTGTTAGGAAATGGAAAGGCTTGGAAAAAATTATATTAAGTGAAGTAAGCCAAGCCCAAAGAAACATAGGTCTCATGGTTTTCCTTATCTGCAATATCTAGTATATGTCTGAGTCAAACAGAAAAGGTCAGATAAGGTGATGTTAGGAGAATGAACCCAAAGATATGTATTCAAGTGTTTTTTTTCTTTCATGTGATTGTTTCTAACGCATTTACAAAATTATTTCTTTGTTGCTTTGTATGTCCCTCCCCCACAGTATAATGCCTGCTTTCACTGTATTTGATGTCGGTATAATTTGTGGAGGGGAAGGGGAAAAACAAGTCGTTTACATAAGGATACAGGTGGACCCACTGCAACAATGAGAAGTACAAGTCGTTATGTCGAAAATGAACTTTACAACTTTGGTGGGGGGTGGGCGGGAAGGGGGGGGGACGGGGAGAGGATGGGAAGGGATGGGAAGGGGAAACAAAGGAGGAGGCTACAATGCTTGATAAGAAATGTACTCATTATCTTGTCTATGTAATTGTAACCCCTCTGTACAGTATTTTCACAATAAAAAATAAATAAAAATTTAAAAAAATATTTAAAAGTGAAGTACAAAAAAAAAGTGATGTACATCGGTGTTACAGTTCCATAAGTCAGGTAATGAGTACATTTGTTTTTGAAGTATGTTACCTACTCCTTAATTTCCTCCCAATTTTTCCCATCCCAGCCCTCTCCACACCTTTCCTCAAGTTGTAAATTTCATTTTCAACAAAGTGTCAAATGAGTATCACTGATGAATTGGTTCACCCTTTCTCCCAGTTTCTGTGATTTTCCCTCTGTTCTCCAAATCAGATAAACTTATATACAAGACAAAGTTTACAGAATTCAAAAACAGTGACAACAGAGAATAAACCAAAAGATTAAATAGAAAAAAACCTCAGAATACAATAAAAAATCTTGTTTCCATTTCCTGGAGTTCATTTTAATAGATAAACATCATTTTATATGGTCATACGCATGAAGCTATTGAATCACTGTGATCCTCACCTAAAAATATGCTAGACATATTCTAGTTATTACAAATGAGGGAAATCATGCAGCCTATGTTTCTTTGGATCTGGTTTACTATGCTTAAGATCTTTTCCCCCTAAATCTTCCCATTTCCTTACAAAAGGAGCCTTGTCAATCTTTCTGTTGGCAGCAAAGAATTCAATATCGCTGGCTATCAAAGAAATGCAAATCCAAACAGCATTAAGATTCCACCTCACCTCAGTTAGAATGGCCATTATCAAGAAAATTAATAACAGATGCTGGTGGGGATGTAGACAGAAGGGAACATTACAACACTGTTGATGGGAATATAAATTTGTTCAACACTTTGGAAAATAGTATAGAGATTCCTTAAAAGAACAAATATAAAGCTTCCTTTTGACCCAGCAATCCCACTCCTGGGTATGCCTTAACTGGCATTGTGTAGAATTTTCTGTACATAACTTGCCTTTTTATCCAAAATTTCAGGACTTTCCTTTCTAATAATATATGCCATTCCTTTTTCATAAGAGTATAAATAGCTAAGTTCAACTGGGGAATTTATTGTTATAGACGTGGTGAATGAAAACTATTTTTTGTCTAGATAGATAACCAAAAAACCACAACCATTTGTTAATGAACCATTACTTCCTTATTAAAATTAAATCTTCTCCTCAGATATAGTTTTCTGTAGTGCCTTATTCCTTTCATCTCTCTCTTTCTGTTTGAAAAGTACCCACTTTTCAAATAGAAATTTGTGTGTATGGGAAATTAAAGTACACACACACACACACACACAAACACACACACAAAAACAACAACAGAAAAACTGCCTTCCAAAGAAACAATTGACACTTACAGATAATTATATAGCCTTTTGAGAATAAGAAAAAGAATAATCTAGTTCCAAATGCATAGCTTGCCAGGATTCGAATAGAATTTGCACATAATTTTGGGAATGACTAATATAGTTCTAATTCTTTATTGTGGATTTCTATTTTTCTAATGTTTTAAGTTTTCTTGTTCCATTAATTATTTCTGTTGAGCTATGAACTATGATTTGTATATCTGGAGAGAATTTATTTGTTTTATATTTTTATAAAATTTATATTGGTATAAATTGTACATCATAACATTTATAAAATCATAAAAATTATAAAATAAATTTTAACTTAATTTTTTTATAAAATTTAGATTTTTACTTTTATAAAATCTAAAATCCCTTACCTCTACCACTTTGGCCATTAGTTTATTAGAATGCCTAAAGTTTTATTAAATATATGATTATATCATCAATGAATGGAAATACTTCATCTCTTGATTTATTTTATTTTTAATAATTCTTTTATTGGCAAAGAATTATACATATTTATTAAGTATATTTTCTAGAACTTGTAAACATAATTATTTTTCTTACTTCAATAGATTGTTCTACCTACATAAATTATATAAATGAAATTTATCTCTAAAACACATAGTCTATCTCTTAAAAATGTGTAGAAATTCTGTTAAATTATTATGAAATAAAATATTTCCTGTCTCCTTAATTTGAATAACATAACTTCATGGTCACCTTAAATTCTAATTTAAAGTGTAGAATTCTCTCCCTCAGCCTAGAAATGGCACCCAGGGATGGTGGTTTCTGAACTACCAGCAAGAGGATAGAAGTAGTATTTATTCACTGCCCTCCTAACTAATATTTATTGGTTTCACTGACTGGTTCAGTGGTTGTGTTACAGATAAAACTCAGCGCCTCACCCAGAAGTATTTATTTTAACCACTTTTGTTAGTATTCCACAAATAATTCTAGTCTTATCCAGGCCTGAGGTTAGTTCAACATGCTTTTAAAGAGTAATCTTGTTCTATTTCTTGATTGTATAGTTATCTGTGTGTCTCGTTTCATTGAGTTGCAATCTCCATTAAAATCATATATGTCTTGCCAAATGCCAGTGACTCATGTCTGTAATCTAAGCTTCTCAAGAGGCTAGATTTGAGAATCATCCTTTAAAGCAGTCCAGAAGATTACTATTTCCAATAAGCTACAAAAACAAACAAAATCAGAAAGAATGACAGTGCCCCATTTGTTAGGAAATGGAAAGACTTGGAAAAAATTATATTAAGTGAAGTAAGCCAGGCCCAAAGAAACATAGATCCCATGGTTTCCCTTATTTGCAATATCTAGTATATGTCTGAGTCAAGCAGAAAAGGTCAGATAAGATGATGTTAGGGAAATGAACCCTAAGATATGTACTCAAATGTTTTTTTTTTTTCTTGCGATTGTTTCTAACACATTTATAAGATTATTTCTTTGTTGCTTTGTATGTCCCTCCCCCACAGTATAACCCCTGCTTTCACTGTATTTGATGTTGGTATAATGTATTTGATGTCGGTATAATTTGTGGAGGGGAAGGGGAAAAACAAATCGTTTAAATAGGGATAGAGGTGGACCCATTGCAACTATGAGATGTACAAGTCCCTATGTTGAAAACAAACTTTACAACTTTGGTGCTGGGCGGGGTGGGGGGGGGAGTGGGGAAGATTAGGTGGGGGGGCAGGGGGAGCATGGGAAGGGTTGGGAAGGGGAAACAAAGGAGGAGGCTACAATGCTTGATAAGAAGTGTACTCATTATCTTGCCCATGTAACTGTAACCCTTCTGTACAGTGTTTTCACAAAAAAAAATTTTTAAAAACAAACAAAACAAATAAAGAAACAAACAAAAAGCAGAAGTAGAGATGTGGCTGAAGTAGTAGAATGTTAGCCTTGAACAAAATAAGTTCAAGAACAATGCCAGGCCCTGAGTTCAAGCCCCAGTTCTGACACAAAAGCAAAAGAAAACAAAAATAAGAAACAGTATAAGTAGGTCTTCACTTTCTAATGAGCACAAGTATATATATATATTATATATATATATATATACAAGTATATATATTAAGTGTACATGCAGTTAGTTTTCATTTACCCCTTAGTTATACATGTTTTATAGTGGATGATATGACAGCAAGAGATAGAGAGAGGGAGAAAGAGAAAGGATCAGCAAAATGAGAGAGAATCAAAATTAACCATGTTTTTCCACAATCACAGGAATATTCACAGGGCTCATGGCCTGGAATTCAGGGCTATGGAAAACATGACTACTTATTTAGTTGTCTATTCCAGGTTTTAGAATAATCAGTCTATTATAGTTTCTTCTGTATGCTATTTTATTTTTAAAATGAATTTTGCTTTATAACTAGGAACTGATGCTCTGTGTTTGATGACAATCCTTTTCCTCTGTAAGTCCAATATAATATATTAATGCCATGAGCCCAGCATAAATACATGGGCTCTAGGAAGCAGTTAAGGGAATCTCTTGGGAATAAAATACACAGGATTGAGACTAAATATGCTAAGGCTGCCTTCCAGGTCCTTAGAAGTATTTCTTGCCTACTCCTATCCTCTGAATTCAGTTCTGGATGCTTTACTGATACTTGAAGTGTGCTTTGATATATGCTTAAATTATTGACTGTGAGACAAACACCAACATTTCGATGTTATTCGAGTTATATGAAAGTACTGAGAGACAGTCATGGAGTATTCTCTTTGAGGTTGAAATTCTTAGTATTTAATTATATATAACAATATCATACCATAGAGAAGTGAAGATATAGGAACCTCACAATGAAGTAAACGTTAAGAGATCTGGATTCTGGTTGAGTACAGATGAAACTACAAATCCAATGTCTTCAAGTTGCTTTTAGACTAATACAAAAAATCAAATATAGAAATTATACAATGGAGATAGTTAAACACCTCCAATCATTTTGCCTTTCTTCAAACTATAAATTAAAAATGTTCACATGGATGCTCATGATGGCAGAGATTATCACTGGAATAAGTATGATTGATTCATTTTTCATAATTCCAGCTGACTTCTGTTAACAGAATTCAGATTTTCACTTTATCTCTTCAATTAAGCACATTAGTTTCACTTTCCTTTTTGGGCATTATTTGCATTTTTGTGGAGCACATTTTCACAAAACTGAAGATATGAAAACACTAAGCAAATTGTGCCAAGAAATAAGCACACTAATGTTAATATGAAACCGATTGAAGGCTTCGTTGCTTCATCTGAGTTGTATAATCCACAAATGGATTTCTTTTATCTAAAATTTCTGTTGATTATTAAATAACTGCTAGATTTGAACGTTGTTGCTCAAAAAAACTGTACATAATATATCCACAAATAAAGCAGGCTAACTGCACAATGGAGACTACTACACTTGTACTTTAATTCTCTGATGAGGCTACCAGTTTGCCAGTTCAATAGAGATAAACATAGTTTTTGTTATTTAATACATTAATTAGATGAAGACAATTATAAATGCCTTTACTTGGTGCTTCATATGAGTCAATTTTCAGAAAATGACTACAAAGTGGAAATGAAAATCAAAGCCATGTTTTTATGCTTCTCAGAAGACTAATAACAGTAAAAACCAATAATAACAGAGTAAACTGCTGAAAAAAATTGATAATAGAGCAGCAGAGACAAAATAACAGAGTACATTAAATACATTTTTTAGCTTTATTAAATGCCAAAATAATGCTAAGATTATAAGCATAAAATATGTAATATATTGAGCCATGAGATATTTACCAAACATGTTTACAAATAAACAAATTTGAATAAATCTCTAATATCAAAGATAATCAGAATTATTCCCAAATACTTATTTACTGTTGAGCTTCATTTATCAGAAAATGCCAACATTATAATGTCCTTATTCCTACAAGATAACTGAACAAGAAATATTTTTTCCTAAATAATGTATTGTCTGTATACTTATATTAAACTGACTCAGTGCTACAGTTACTTGCCACAAAATCAAGTGCAATAATTTCTAAATTTCTAAACGACAAAAATCAAGTAACATTTAAAACAATCACATGATGAAGTGTCTAGGGATGTAATACTTCTATAACATTACAAACTCTTATGTTCTACAGCATTATAAGAATTAAATGGGAATCATCCAACTTTCTGAATAAATGAGCAAAATATTTGATCCATTTCAGCATGCATTTATTATAAAACTCAGCAAGCTGTGAATTGTAGAACATGTCTTTTATATAATAAAATAAGTAAAAATGGCCAATAAACACATGAAGAAATGTTCAACATTGCTGTTATAAAGGAAATGTAAATCAAAACAACATGGAGATTTGACCTCAGCCCAGTCAAAATGGCCAATAAAAAATTTAAAAATATAATAATAAGTGGAGGCATTGGTGTGGCCAAAAGGGAACATTGGTGGTAATGTAAGCTTTTTCAACCTCTTGGGAATCAGTAAGGAAATTTCTCAAAAAACAAAACATAGGGTTCCACTATGATCCAGCAATTCCATGTCTGGGTATTTATCCAATTGAGCACAAACAGGGCCACAGTAAAGCAACTGGCACAACCATGTTCACTGCAGAATTACTTACCATAACCAAGATATTGAATCAGCCCAGATAACTTTACTGGATGAATGGATCAAGAAAATATGATATATGTACACAATGGCATTCTACACATACATCAGAAAGAATGATATTGTATCATCCGTAAAGAAATGGAAAGCCTTGTGAAAAATTTTATCACGGAAGCCAGACCCAGAGCAACATAGGTTACAATTTCCATTTGTGGTACTGAAAATATACCTATCGATTTATAAAGAAACACTGAGTGTGATAAGCAAATGGGTTACAAATTAAATAACTGAAGTATAATAGATTTTATAGAGAATTCAAGTAGAATAAGACTTTTAAAAGACTAAGTAAAAGCCTCACAAAATATGTACCAAGAAGTGGGTGCTTACAAGAGGAAAGGTAGGGCCAAGGGGAGAGGGGTACAAGAATGAAGAGGGGACAGAGGAAGAACAGGCAAGAATTAATTGTAGATCTCACAGAATGAAGAAAAAATAAGGAAAAAATGGTTTAAGGGAGGATTGAAGGTGTTGAAGTGATGACATAGATCAAGATGCTTTATAAACTGTGTTGCATTTATGTGTTGATTCATCCTAACTGGTTGCTTTGTTCTAAAACATACAGATTTCCTGACCCTAATTCTGAAGTTACAAGTTCTCTAACATGAAATTTTCCATCTATTGATCTACAATGATGTCATTATGAAAAATACTCTAGTATCCATTGATAGTAATGTTTCCTTAACATATGGACCCTGAAATAAAATGGTGCTGTGGCTCAAGTGGTAGAGCAGCAGCCCTGAGTGAAAAAATTCGGGGGTAGCATCCCAGGCCCTGAGTTAAAGACTCATGACAAACAAACAAACAAATAAAAAATTGAAACATAGCTCTCAAATTTAACTCATCTTAACCCACAAATAATAAATGTAAGGAAAATACTGGAGTTACTATGAAATTTCACATTTATTTTACTTCTGACTATTAGGCAAGAGCACAGTTTTATCCTAAAGCTCTCCATTCCATAAACCTAAGTTTAAACTGAAATATAAAACTAACATTAAACCTAAACCTAATTACCCTTGATTCTTGAAAGTAAAAGACACTAATTTTCTTTCATTCTAACTGAATCAACCAATACTTGATAAAAATAGGTTGCAGCTTTACACACCACTTAACCTTTTGCTAATTCTAACCCTACCAGGAGCATTCAGGCTAAGCCTAACTCTAATTACACCAGAATGTAATATGAACAGCAATACTATATTTCACATTCATCCTAGCTTTTACTCAGCTTGTAGTTCTAAAATTTATTTTCAATAGGACCCTTAAATTTCCATTTTCCTGGGCTGGGAAGGTGGCTCTGTGGTAGATAGCTTGCCTTGCATGCATGAGGCTCTAGGTTCGATTCCTCAGCACCACATAAGCAGAAAAAGCTCAAAGTGGTGCTGTGGCTCAAGTGGTAGAGCACTAGCTTTGAACTGAAGAACTCAGGGACAGCATCCAGGTCCAGAGTTCAGGCCCCACAACTGATAAAAAAAAAAAATCATTTTCCTAAGCCTAACCCTAACCTAATCAGATGCCTAACACTAACCCTGTTCCTCATGGTGGTCCAATCCTACAATTCACAAAAAATACCTTTTAATCCATCCTGATACTCTACTTGTACTTCTTGAAAAAGTTGCACTTTGCCCTAAATCTACAGATTTCCTGACCCTATCTACACTGCTATCATATTGTCTCACATGAACTATTACATCCATTGACTTAAAAGCTTGATCTTAGGAAAAATACTTTTTTTTTTTTTTTTTTTTTTGTTTTTTTTTTTCCCCCCTAATCCCAATCCTTCTCCTTCCTCCCTCCCCCCAGCACCCCCCCCCCCACCAACATTGTAAAGTTCGTTTTGGAGATGACAACTTGTACTTCTCATTGTTGCAACAGGTCCACCTGTATCCTTAAACAACTGGTTTTTCCCCATCTCCTCCACAAGTTATACTGACATCAAATATAGTGAAAGCAAGGGTTATACTATGGGGGAGGGACATACAAAGCAACAAAGAGATAATCTTATAAATGTGTTAGAAACACATGCATGAAAGAAAAAAACATTAAAATACACATCTAAGGGTTCATTTTCCTGACATCACATTATCTGACCTTTTCCGCTTGACTCATACATATACTAGATATTACAAATAAGGGAAACCATGGGACCTACGTTTCTTTGGGCCTGGCTTACTTCACTTAATATAATTTTTTCCAAGTTTTTCCATTTCCTAACAAATGGGGCAATGTCATTCTTTCTGATGGAGGCATAGAATTCCATTGTGTATATATACCACATTTTCTTGATCCATTCATCTACTGAGGGGCATCTGGGTTGGTTCCATATCTTAGCTATGGTAAATAATGCTGCAATAAACATAGTTGTGCTGGTAGCTTTAGTGTGGTCTTGTTTGTAAACATTAGGGTAAATGCCCAAAAGTGGGATTGCTGGGTCATAGGGGAGCTCTATGTGGAGTCTTTTGAGGAACCTCCATACTGCTTTCCAAAGTGGTTGAACAAGTTTACATTCCCACCAACAATGAATTAAGGTTCCTTTCTGTCCACATCCCCTCCAGCATCTGTTGTTGTTAGAGTTCTTGATTTTTGCCGTTCTCACTGGAGTGAGGTGATATCTCAATGTTGTTTTGATTTGCATTTCTTTTATGGCTAGGGATGTTGAACATTTCTTCATGTGTCTATTGGCCATCCTTCTTTCTTCTTCAGAGAAGTTTCTCTTTAAGTCTTTCGCCCACTTATTTATTGGGCAGTTGTTTCTTTGAGGATTTGTTGTTGGGGGGTTTAATTTTTTGAGTTCCAAGTATATTTTAGATATGAGACCCTTGTCCGTTGTATGGCTAGTAAAGATCTTCTCCCAATCCGTGGGCTTTCTATTGATCTTGCTAGCTATGTCATTTGCCCTGCAGAAGCTCTGCAACTTTATGCAATCCCATTTGTCCAACCTTTCTTTGATTTGTTGTGTTTCCAGGTCTCTATTCAGAAAATTTCGGCCTGAGCCAAGGAGACCTAGGGTTTCTCCTATTCCATCCTGTAATGTTTTCAGAGTGTCTGCTTTGAGTTCAAGGTCTTTGATCCATTTGGAGTTGATTCTGGTGCAGGGTGATATATAAGGATCTAGCTTAAGTTTTCTACATGTAGTTAACCAATTTTGCCAGCACCATTTACTGAAGAGGTTGTCTTTCTTCCATTCTATTGTTTTAGCTCCCTTATCGAAGATTAGATGGCTATAGGTCTGTGGGTTCATTTCTGGGTTTTCAATTCTATTCCATTGGTCCTGAGGTCTGTTCTTATGCCAATACCAAGCTGTTTTGATTACTATGGCTTTATAGTAGAGTTTGAAGTTTGGTATTGATATTCCTCCAGCAGTGTTCTTTCCATTCAGGAGCGTTTTTGCTATTCGGGGTCTTTTATTGTTCCATATGAATTTTTGGATTGCCTCTTCTATTTCCTTGAAGAATGAGGGTGGAATTTTGATAGGTATTGCGTTGAATTTGTAGATAGCCTTGGGGAGTATTGCCATTTTCACGATGTTAATCTTTCCAATCCAGGAGCATGGGAGGTTTTGCCATTTTTTAAGTTCTGTGTTGATTTCCTTTTTCAAGATTTTAAAGTTTTCATCATAGAGGTCCTTCACTTCTTTAGTTAAGTTAATTCCTAGGTATTTTATTTTTTTGTGGGGCTATTACAAATGGAGTTGCTTTCCTAATTTCAGCCACACTTTTCTCATTGTTGGCATACAGAAAAGCCATTGATTTTTTGGGGTTAATTTTATAACCTGCTACTTTGCCGAAGTTTTGAATCAGCTTGAGTAATTTGGGAGTGGAGTCTATGGGATTCTTTAAATACAAGATCATGTCATCTGCAAAGAGGGAGAGTTTTATTTCTTCTTTCCCTATTTGGATCCCCTTTATGTCTGCATCTTGTCTTATTGCTGTAGCTAGGCATTCTAATACTAGATTGAAGAGAAGTGGAGAGAGTGGGCATCCTTGTCTTGTTCCTGAGTTAAGAGGAAATGGCTTTAGTTTTTCACCATTGAGTATAATGCTGGCTGTAGGTTTGTCATATACAGCCTTTATCGTATTGAGGAATGTTCCATGGATTCCTAATTTTTCCAAAACCTTCATCATAAAGGGGTGTTGGATCTTGTCGAATGCTTTTTCTGCATCTATTGAGATAACCATGTGGTTCTTATTCTTGCTCCTGTTGATGTGATGAATAATATTAATTGATTTGCGTATATTGAACCAGCTTTGCATCCCTGAAATGAATCCTGTTTGATCGTGGTGTATGATTTTTTGGATGAATTGTTGAAGTCGATTGGCCAAAATTTTGTTGAGAAGTTTTGCATCAATGTTCATCAAAGAAATGGGTCTATAGTTCTCTTTCTTTGATGAGTCCCTGCCTGGTTTTGGGATGAGGGTTATGATGGCTTCATAGAATGTGTTCGGTAGTGAGCTTTCTCTTTCAATTTCATTGAAGAGTTGGAGGAGTATTGGTGTGAGCTCTGCTTTGAAGGCCTTGTAAAATTCCGCTGTAAAACCATCTGGTCCTGGACTTTTCTTAGCTGGGAGGTCTCTTATTGCTGTTTCTATTTCAATGCTTGATATGGGCCTGTTAAGCTGGTTTAACTCATCTTGGTTTAGTTTTGGCATGTCAATATTTGCTAGGAAAAGGTCCATTTCTGTCAAGTTCTCAAACTTATTAGCATAAAGTTTTGAGAAGTATTCCCTTATAATGTTCTGAATCTTGGTTGTTTCCGTGGTGATGTTTCCATTTTCATCTCTGAGTTTATTAATTTGGGTGTGTTCTCTTCTTTTTCTGATAAGATTTGCTAAGGGTCTGTCAATTTTGTTAAGTTTTTCGAAGAACCAACTCTTTGTTTTGTTGATTCTTTCTATAGTTTTTTTGGATTCTAATTCATTTAATTCTGATTTAATTTTGATTATTTCTTTCCGTCTACTGGATTGGGGTTTATCTTGCTGCTCTTTTTCAAGGAGGTTTAGATGTGTCATTAAATTGCTAGTTTCAGATTTCTCCAATTTGTTGATATGGGAGCTCAGAGCTATAAACTTGCCTCTGAGTACTGCCTTTGCTGTGTCCCAGAGGAGCTGGTAATTTGTGTGTTCATTTTTGTTGAATAGCATGAACATTTGAATTTCCTTTCTAATCTCTTCCATGACCCACTCTTGATTCAGCAGTGTGTTGTTCAGCCTCCATGTGATACTGGACTTTCTTTGGTGGCTTTTGGTGTTGAGTTCTAATTTTATTCCCTTGTGGTCAGAGAGAATGCAAGGTATAACTTCAATGTTTCTGAATTTAGACAAGTTTGCTTTGTGGCCTAAAATGTGGTCTATTTTAGAAAACGTTCCATGTGCTGCTGAGAAAAACGTGTATTCTGATGCTGCTGGGTGAAATGTTCGGTAGATGTCTGTTAAGTCTAGTTGATCTATGCAGCTGTTTAGATCTGCGGTTTCTCTGTTGAGTTTTTGCCGAGGTGATCTATCTAGTGGGGAGAGTGGTGTGTTAAAATCCCCAACAATTAATGTCTTTGGATCTATATGGGATTTGAGGGAAAGTAGTGTTTCTTTGATAAATTTGGGTGCTCCATTGTTTGGCGAATAGATATTTAGAATTGTAATATCCTCCTGAAGGAGCGATCCTTTAATTAGTATGTAGCGACCTTCTTTATCTCTTCTCACGAATTTTAATTTGAAGTCTATTTTATCTGATATTAGGATTGCAACTCCCGCCTGTTTATGGGGGCCGTTTGCTTGGTAGATTTTGTTCCAGCCTTTAACATTGAAAATGTGTTTGTTTTTACGGGCAAGATGTGACTCCTGCAGGCAGCAGATAGAAGGGTCTTGTTTTTTAATCCAACTAGACAGTCTATGTCGCTTAATTGGAGAGTTCAGTCCGTTAACATTAAGAGATAGGACTGAGAGGTATTTGGGAGTTCCTGCCATGTTATCCACCTTCTTGGGGGCTGCGAAAACTAGGTTCTTCCTATGGTTCTTGGATTCTCAGTTTGGGTGCAGTTTCTTGGCCTTTGTTGCGGTCTTGTTGGTTTTCTATGTGTAGGACATCTTTAAGAATCTTTTGTAGGGCTGGTTTGGTGGAGATGTATTGTTTCAATTTTTCTTTGCTATGGAAGGTTTTTATTTGGCCTTCAGTTATGAAGGAGAGTTTAGCTGGGTACAGTATTCTTGGTTGATAGTTGTTTGTTTTTAGGGCATGGCATACATCATTCCAGGCTCTTCTTGCTTTGATTGTCTCTGCTGAGAAATCTGAGGTGATTCTAATTGGTTTCCCTTTATAGGTGATTAACCTTTTCTCCTTGACAGCTTTAAGGATCTTTTCCTTGGTCTGAGTTGATCCTGTGTGGATTATAATGTGACGGTGGGATGTCCTATTCTGGTCTGGTCTATTTGGGGTTCTAAAAGCTTCTTGTATCTGAATAGGCCTATCTTTTTGTATGTTTGGGAAGTTCTCTGCTAGGATCCTGTTAAACAAATTTCCTAGACCATTAACTTCTGTTTCTAGGTGCTCCTCTACACCCATTATCCTTAGATTAGGCCTTCTGATGGTGTCTTCTAGGTGTTGAATAGATCTATCATACTTCTTGGACTTGTCTTGGATGGTTGTATGTTCTTTCTCTATAATATCTAGGCTGTCTTCAATCCCTGAGATTCGATCTTCTGCATGGTCTAACCTGCTGTCAAGACTCTCTACTTTGTTTTTTATCTCTTTTCCTTCTAATTGGTCAGCTTTGATGGCTTCAAGTTCTTTGTTGAAGCTCTGTTTTAGGTCTTGTATGAATTTCTTTACTTCCTTAATTTGGTGTTCAGTGTTTGTTCTCAAATCACTTAGTTGATTGGTTATGATTTCTTTGGACTCCCATTCCTTCTGTTGGGTTCCATTCAGCATTCCCTTTGTGGTCTCCCTGACTTCCTTCAGCTCTTTGTTAATGGATTCCATGAATGCCTTTACTGATCTTTGTGTGTTCTCTACCTGGTCTCTCAATTCCTGAATTACTCTTTGATTAGCTTCCTCCCGTTTGTGGGATTCCTGCAGTTCTCTTTCCTCCCGTTCCTGGGATTCCTGCAGTTCTCTTTGAGTGTTCTCAGCCTGCTCACGCCATTCCTCCCTTTCTCTTTGAGTATTCTCAAGTTGTTCACGCAAATCCTGTATCATTTTTTGAGTAGCTTCCTCACGCTTATGATATTCCTGCATAAACTTTTGGGATGCCTCCTCTCTCTCCCTATCACGCTCATACAGAGTCCTTTGTAAGTTGTCAAACTTCTCATTTATCATATTTGCCACCAGTGTTTGTAGAGCTATTTGGGAACTCTCCTCTGGATTGTTCATTATCTGATCTGACCCCTGATTATCAAGATTGGGAATTGAGATACCTGGATTTGCCATTTTTCTTGTGTTTTTTCGGCTTACTCTGCCCATTTGAGATGAAAATAGCACCAGTTTTGTGCTAGAACACTATCTTAAGGCAACCATCAACCAACGTTTGCATTTATACAGTCAATAGTCTACAGATACAATCTAGTTCAACAGATACATCTATTCAACATCAAACAACTATATGTTAATGGGCTTCAAACCGCAGAGAAGAATTTGGGAAACCAGAAATTTTTAGGGTTAGGGAGAGATGTGGGTAAAAATTAGGAATAGATTGGTGTGGGGAGGCACAGGGAGAGTTAACTATGTCCTAATCTCAATGCAGGAAATAGGTTGGGTAGGATGCAAGTAGAGAGGGAGAGAAAAAGAAGAAAGGTAAAGGGAAATGAAAAGAGACCAGAAAAAAAATTAGAAACGTAAAAATTAATATAGTTATGGAGATTGAAAGACCATCTATTTAGAGAGGAATGTGAATATAATGAGAAAACAGGAGGGAGATAGAGGAGATGTGGAAAACTTAAAAAATGCTTAAAATATTATATAGGTATAAAGAGGTAGTACTGCTATTAAGGAATTTAAGTCTCAGAGGTTTTGGATTGAGTAATAAATTTGTGGATTAAGTGTGTACACAATGGGGGATAGGGTCTACTAGTTAACTATGGGTTTATCAGGATGTGCAGGACAAGAGTTAAGGCACATACAGAAGAACAAAAGAAAGGAAAAGGTGAAAAGGATAAGAAAGGGAGAAAAAAAAAATCAGAAGTTCAGTAGAGCTAGACAAAAAACAAAAAGATAATTAAGAAAGAAATAAAAAGAGAGAAGACAAGAAAAGAAAGGAAAACGTACATTCACGTATTCCTAAAATAAAAATTATAAGAGGAAAAAAAAGTTACTGGAAAACAATTATTTTTTCAAAAAAGGCAAAAATTAAAGATTAATAAAAGTTTTAGAAAAGGAAAAAAAAATTTTATATATATAAGGTACCAAAAAAAAAAAAAAAAAAAAAAAAAAAAAGAAAAAAGAAAAGAAGAAAAAAAAAAAGTTCTTTGATTTTTTTTTTTTTGATTTTTTTTTTTTTGGGAGGGGTGGGAAGAATCCTGTATCTCCCTTTTGTCTGTTACCAGCCTCTCGTTGGAGTCTCTGGTCAGCTTGAGGTCCTGTGGCTTGATTGGTTTCTTAAGTCAGTTTGTTCGAACAGGCAGAAAAATGCTCTGCTTTACCCAAGATTTTGAGATCCCCCTCCCAGGTTAGTTTAATGGGAGGGTGATCTGCTTTGAGAATCACAAAAGAGGGGTGATGAGGCTAGGTTCTGGTAGAGTTGAGGCCTTTCAACAAACAGTAGCTTTTCCCTGGGGCTATTTTGTGAAAAATTCACAGAGCCCACCCTGGAGCCATTCTCAGGGTTTCTGTTTTTCAATTGATTGTGGAGGCTGCTAGAGGGAGGGGCAGCCTCTGGCTCTGGTTACCCAGTGAGGAAAGCCACTCCAATGGCTGGTGCCTGAGCTGGGTGACTTTTCCCTGGATGGAGCTGAGTCTGGCAGGTCACTTCGCCGTTAAGTTCTTGTGACCTGTTAAATGACTCGTTTTATTCCAAGGCCTGAGTTGGAGCTAGCAGCTCCTCTGAGCTTTGTCGGTATCCAAGATGGAGATCACCGGTGCTGGGGGGGGAGGGGTGGCCTTCCCTCCTCTGCTCCCTGAGAAGGAGTGAGGAAGTGGGGCTACTCACGCCGAGTCTTGGATCCTGGGTCGTCTCTGGTCTGCAAAGTGCAGGATGAAGTTGTCCGCTCCTTGTCGGTTCTTGCTGGTGTTGAGTAGAATCCTCTCGCCCTCTGCGTCTGGCTCCTTCGTCCCGGACTCTCTGTGTGAGCGCTCAGGTATGGCCGCGGCTGCGGTAGCCGCTGCGACCCTGCCGCCGCCGCCGCCGCGGCTGCTGGCAGGCGGTCAGATGTGTCTCCTTGTCTTGGCTTCCCCTCTCTTGTCTAACTCTCTGTCCTGTGATGGCACACTTGGTGTGATTCTCTGGCTTAGGACTGTTCACTGGAACTCTAAAACTGCTTTCTATGCGAGAGCTTGTTCAGATTCCAGCTTCTCCTCCGCCATCTTCCCGGAACTCTCCGGAAAAATACTTAAGTTCACATTTCTCCTAACTTTTTATAAACTCTTAGATCCTAAAATAAGTTTCAGATTTACTTCACATCTTTCCCATTCCTTAATCCTAGTCTTAAACTTAATCGTAATTGGTAACCTAAACTTAAACAGTAAGACTTATTAACACCAGGAAAATAGTCTAGTTTCTATACAATCTCACATTTATTTTATTTCTATTTGTCAGTGGAAAACTCATTTTGCCCTAAAGCTTCCCTTACACACCTCTAATCCTACCAGAAGTAGGAATCTAATGCTTATTTAAATCCCAATAATACTCGAATCCTACAAGTAACACAAATACACTTGATTTCACTGATCCTTTGGTTCAACTCATCTTTCTTATAACAGGTTGCAATTATACCCAGTATCTTAATCTTTTTCAACTTCAGCCCTAAGTCTAACGGGAACATTGAGGGTAACCTTGACCCAAAATGGACTGAATCCCAAAAAGCATTTAATATGATATTTCACATACATTATCTTACTAAGCTTGTAGTTCCCAAATTTTCTTTCAGTCTGACCTTAAGTTTTCCAATTCTCAAACCCTAATCCAGTCGGAACCCTAATTTCATCCTTGATCCTAATGGTAGCCCAGTTCTAAAATAGTGAACAATACTGGACTTTTGATTCATCCTGATTCTCCAGTTGTACTTCTTGAAGTAAGTTGCATGTTACTCTAAGTCATATCGATTTCTTGACCCTAACACTAAACTTAAAATTTCTCTAACTCAAAGGAAGAGGCAACAATGCTTGATAAGAAATGTACTCATTATCTTGCCTATGTAATTGTAATCCCTCTATACGGTATTTTCACAATAAAAAAAAAGTTCTCCAACACAAACTCTTCCATCAATGAATAAAGACTCCTGACCTTATAAAAATTACTCTCATTTACATTGATGCTTTTTTCTGAACTTCTAGACCCTAAAATAAGTTTCATATTTCTGTAATATCTAACTCATTTCCTAACTCTGACCCTATCTCTAAACATATTCAGAAACCTAACTGTACATTTAACCCTAATTATCCTTACATTGTAAATGTACAGATAGATAACACTGGCTTTTATATGAAATTTCACACTTATTTTATTTCTAATTGTTAATAGAAAACAGTTTTACTCTACAGTTTTTTTTCCATAACCACAACTGAAATCTGAATTAGAAAATAAATACTAAACATCATTACCTAAAAGTTTAATAGTAATACAGATATACTAGTTTTTTATTGTTCTTTGAATCAACTGATACTTGTTTTAATAAGTCCCAGTTTTGCCAAATATTTATCTATTCCTAATTGTAATATAACCACAATTGATGCTGTTATACTAACCCTAAACATTATTATACTTGCATTCTAATACTGGTAGCAATATTGTATCTCACATTCATCATAGCTTTTACTCTGAAATTTATTTTCTGTTTGACTTGTAAATTTCCAATTTCCTTACCCTAACCTTCACCATTCTCAGAAACCTAACATTAATCCTGGTCCTAATTGTGACCCAGTCCTGAAAATTCAGAAAAGATATTCCAGTTTTAATTCCTTATAGCTGATACTCAAAGTTCTTGAAGTTATTATAGTTTGTGCTAAACCATATGGATTTTCTCACTCTGATCCTAAAGCTCTGGTATTCCTTCACATGAATCATTATATCCATTGACCTCAAATTCTGCTAGTATGTAATATAGTGTAGCTGCCTAATTTTGTTCTGAACTCATAAATCCTAATATGTCAGATTTGTTTAACATCTTATCCATTTCTAACCCTAACCTTGATCCTAACCAATACCCTAAACCCTACCATAACCCTAATTAACACCAAGTCATAAATGTAAGGACAATACTTTGTTTCTATTCAATACCATATTTATTTTACTTCTATTGTTAGTATAATGCTCAATTTTACCATAAAGACTATGCTTCCATAATTCTATCCTAATTAGAACTAAAAAACGAAACTTCACCTTAATTTCTATAACACTGAATCCTAAAAGTAGCATAAATACACTAGATTTCATTCATTCTAACTGTAATTAAATTAGGTTGCAATTTTACCCAATACTTATATACTTTTCCTAATTCTAACAATAAAATCATCTGGCACACTCAGGCTAACCCTAGCCCTAATTATACCCAACTCAATATTTACAGCAATACTGATTTCACATTCATTCCAGCTTTTACTTGGATTACAGTTGCACTTTTTTTCTGTTATACCGTCAATTTTCAATTTTCCTCATCCTAACTCTCACCCCAATCAGAACCCTAATTCTACTATTGGCTTAATTCTAAAATTAACAAAAAATATATAAGAATTGTAATTCATCATATCTAATACTCCACTTATTTTGGGGTCTAGGGTCTAGAAGGTATCTCCACCTAAATTGATACTGAGACAGTATATTCCCAAAATCCTTTTATACGTCTAGTTACACTAATAAATATGAAAAGTCATGCATGAGAAAGAGAATATCATGGACCCATCTTAGTAAGAGAATCTGCTTGAAAATTCTAAGCTTATCTGCACAGTTGTGTATAGCTGTAATGTATGCAAGCACTTCTGATGTTGACAGAAGAATTTTGACTTTAAGCTCATACTGTACTATATAATGAGATCTTGTCTGTATTTTCTTTTCTTAAAGTTTTTTTTATTGTAAAAATGTTGTACAGAGGAGTTACAGTTACATGAGTAGGGTAATGAGTACATTTCATAGAGAGCATTGCTACCTCCTCCCTTATTTTCCCCTACCATCACTTCTCTCCCCACCTCCCCAACTCTTCCCACAACCCCCACAGTGACATTGTAAATTTCATTTTCAATATAGTGTCCTGTACATCTCATGGTCACAATGGGTCACAATGGGTCACAAATGGGTCCTCATTTAAGCATTCTGCAATATCCCTTTCCCTCTCCAAATTACAAAAATATATATACAAGGTGCAGAGCACCAGCATCAAATCCAGTGAAAACAGGGGTTATACCGTGGGGCAAGAACATACAATAGAAACAAAGGAAACACATAGTGTAATGTAAGTACATTAAAAACACTAGCAAGAAAGAAAGGAAACAAACAAACAAACAAAAAAAAACCTCTTGTGTCCTTGTCTTGGGATACATTTTGCTAAACATTAACATTATCTCATATGGTCGTTTGTACATAGTCTTTGACCTACTCTGCCTATCCTAGATATGTACAAATCACTTAATATGATTTTTTCCAAGTCTTTCCATTTCCTAACAAAAGAGGCAATGCTATTTTTTCTGACAGAGGCAAAGAATTCCACTATATATGCATAGATAGATAGAGATATGGATATCACTATATCCATAGATCTATCTATCTATCTATCTATCTATCTATCTATCTATTATCTATCTATCTATCTATCTATCTATCTATCTATCTATCTATCTATCTATCTATCTATCTATCTATCTATATCACTTTTTCTTGATCCATTCATTTACTGAGGGGCATCTGGGCTGGTTCCATATCTTAGCTATGGTAAATAATGCTGCGATAAACATGGTTGTGCTAGTAGTTTAGTATGACCTTGTTTGTGATCCTTTGGGTAAATACCCAAATAGTGGGATTGCTGGGTTATAGGGGAGCTCTATGTGGAGACTTTTGAGGAACCTCCATACTGCTTTCCAAAGTGGTTGAACAAGTTTATACTCCCACCAACAAATGCAGTAGGGTTCCCTTTTGGCACGTCCCCTCCAGCATCTGTTGTTATTAGATTTCTGGATTATAACCATTCCAGCTGGGATGAAGTGGAATCTCAGCATTGTCTTGATTTGCATTTCTTTTATGGCTAGAGAGGTTGAGCATTTCTTCATGTGTTTATTGGCCATTCTTATTTCCTCTTCAGAGAAGTCTCTCTAAGTCTTTAGCCCATTTGCTAATTGGGCACTTGTTTCTTTAAGGATTTGTTGTTGGAGGTATTTTTTTTTTTGAGTTCTAAGTATATTTTAGATATGAGACCCTTGTCCATTGTATGGCTAGTGAAGATCTTCTCCCAGTCCATGGGATTTCTATTGATCTTGCTAGCTATGTCCTTTGCCATGCAGAAGCTCTGCAATTTCATGCAATCCCATTTGTCCGACCTTTCTTTGATTTGTTGTGTTTCTGGGTCTCTATTAAGAAAATTTCAGCCTGGGCCAAGAAGCCCTAGAGTTTCTCCTATTCCATCCTATAATGTTTTCATGGAGTCTGCTTTTATTTTAAGGTCTTTGATCCATTTGGAGCTGATTCTTGTGAAGGACGATATATATGGATCTAGTTTTAGTTTTCTACAAGTGTTTAACCAATTTTTCCAGCACCATTTACTGAAAAGCCAGTCTTTCTTCCATTCTATTTCTTTAGCTCCCTTGTCAAAGATTAGGTGGCTATAGGTCTGTGGGTTCATTTCTGGGTCTTCAGTCCTATTCCATTGGTTCTCAGGTCTGTTCTTGTGCCAGTACCAAGCTGTTTTGATTGCTATGGCTTCATAGTAGAGTTTGAAGTTTTGAATTGATATTCCTCTAGTCCTGTTCTTTCTACTAAGGATTGTTTTTGCTATTCAGGGTCTTTTCTTGTTCCATATGAATTTTTGGATTCCTTGTTCAACTTCATTGAAGAATGAGGTTGGAATGTTGATAGGTATCACATTGAATTTGTAGATAGCCTTTGGCAGTATTGCCATTTTCACGATGCTAATCCTCCCAATCCAGGAGCATGGGAGGTTTTTCCACTTGCTTAGTTCTCCTTTAATTTCCTTTTTCAGGTTTTTAAAGTTTTCATCATACAGGTCCTTCACCTTTTTGTTAAGTTAATTCTTAAGTATTTTATTTTTTATGGGGCTATTACAAAAGGGGTTGCTTTCCTAATTTCAGCCCCCTCTTCTCATTATTAGCCTACAGGAAAGCCATTGACTTCTGAGGGTTAATTTTATACCTGATACTTTGCCAAAGTTTCCAATCAGCTCAAGTAACTTGGGAATGGGGTCTTTGGGGTTCTTTAAATACAAGATCATGTCATCTGTAAAGAGAGAGAGTTTTACTTCATCCTTCGCTATTTGGATACCCTTTATGTCTGCATCTTGTCTTATTGCTGTATCTAGGAATTGTAATACTAAGTTGAAGAGGAGTGGGGAGAGTGGACACCCTTGTCTCATTCCTGAATTTAGAGGAAATGGCTTTAACTTTTGCCATTAAGTATAATGCTGGCTGTAGGTTTGTCATATATAGCCTTTATTATATTGAAGAATGTTCCATGGAGTCCTAGTTTTTCCAGAGCCTTCATCATAAAGGGGTGTTGGATCTTGTCAAATGCTTTTTCTGCATCTTTTGAGATAACCATATGGTTCTTATCTTTGCTCTTGTTGGTGTGATTAATTATATTAATTGTTTTGCCTATATTGAACCAGCTTTGCATCCTTGAAATGAATCCTGTTTGATCGTGGTGTATAATTCTTTTGATGAGCTGTTGATATCAGTTGGCTAAGATTTTGTTGAGATTTGCATCGATATTCATCAAAGAAATGGGTCTATAGTTCTCTTTCTTTGATGAGTCCTTTCCTGGTTTGGGGATCAAGGTTATGTTGGCTTCGTAAAAAGACTGTGGTAGTGAATTTTTGCTTTCAATTTCATTAAAGAGATGGAGGAGTATTAGTGTGAGTTCTGCTTTGAAGACCTTGCTGTAAATCCATCCAGTCCTACACTTTTCTTGGGTGGGAGGTCTTTAATTGCTGCTTCTATTTTGATGCTGTTGTCTATTAAGTTGTTTTAAATCATCTTGGTTTAGTTTGGACATGTCAATATTTGCTAGAAATTTGTCCATATCGTTCAGATTCACAAACTTATTAGCATAAAGGTTTGAGAAGTGTTTCCTCATTATATTCTGAATATTGGCTCTTTTTGTAGTGATGTTTCTATTCTCATCTCTGATTTTCTTTATTTGGGTGTGTTCTCTTCTTTTTCTCATAAGATTTGCTAAGAGTCTGTCAATTTTGTTAATTTTTTTGAAGAACCAACTCTCTGTTTTGTTGATTCTTTCTATGGTTTGTTTTTGGATTCTAATTCATTTAATTATGATTTTATTTTAGTTATTTCTTTCCATCTCCTGGATTTGGGTTTAGCTCCCTGCTCTTTGTCAAGGAGGTTCAGATGGCTCATTAAATTGTTGGTTTCAGATCTCTCCAACTTGTTGATGTAGGAACTCAAAGCTATAAACTTGCCTCTGAGTAAAGCCTTAGCTGTGTCCCAGAGGAACTGGTAATTTGCATGTTCAATTTTGTTGAATATCATAAACATTTGAATTTCCTTTCCAATCTCTTCCATGATCCACTGGTGCTTCAACAGTGTGTTGTTCAGCCTCCATGTGTTATAGGATTTCCTTTGGTGGCTTTTGGTGTAGAATTCTCATTTTATTACCTTGTGATCTGAGACAATGCAGGGCATCATTTCATTTTTCTGAATTTGGACAAATTTGCTTTGTGGTCTAAAATGTGTTCTATTTTGGAGAATGTTCCATGTGATGCTGAGAAGGTGTAATTTGATGCTACTGGGTGAAATATTTGGTAGATGTCCATTGAGTCTAGTTGATCTTTGCAGATTTTAAGATCCAAGGTTTCTCTGTTGAGTTTTTGCCAGATTGATTTATCTAACGGGGATAGTGGTGTATTAAAGTCCCCCACAATTAATGGCTTTGGATCTATATGAGATTTGAAGGAAAGTAGTATTTCTTGGATAAATTTCAGTGCTCTGTTATTTGGTGAGTAGATGTTTAGAATCTTAATATCCTCCTGAAGGTGAGATCCCTTAATTAGTAAGTAGTGACCTTATTTATCCATTCTCATTTATTTTAATGAGAATTTCAAAAATATTTGAAGTCTTTTTCATCTGATATTAGAATTGCAATTCCCGCCTGTTTATGGGGGCCATTTGCTTGATATATTTTATTCCAGCCCTTCACTATCAGAATATTTTTATGTTTATGGGCAAGGTGTGTCTTGAAGACAGCAGATAGAAGGATCTTGCTTTTTGATACAACTGGACAATCTATGTCTCTTAATTGGAGAGTTAAAACCATTAATGTTAAGGGTTAGAACTGAGAGGTGTCTGTCTGCCACTATGTTTTTAGCCATATTTTGGGGGGAAACTGTTCCTTGGCTGTTCTTGTTTTGATTACATATTTCTCTGTTTGTGGACTGCTTCATTGCCTATATTCTGTTCTTATTGGTTTTCTTTTTTTTCTTTTTCTTTTGTGAAAATACTGTACAGAGGGGTTACAATTACATGGGCAAAGTAATAAGTATATTTCTTATCAAGCATTGTAGCCTCCTCCTTTGTTTCCCCTTCCCATCCCTTCTCATGCTCTCCTGCCCCCCCCAATCCTCCTCCCCTCCACCGAAGTTGTAACGTTCGTTTTTCCACATAATAACTTGTACATCTCATTGTTGCAATGGATCCACCTGTATCCCTATTTAAATGATTTGTTTTTTCCCTTCCCCTCCACAAAAATGGTTTTCTATATGTAGAACATGTTTGAGGATTTTTTGGAGAGCTGGTTTTGTAGAGATATATTGCTTCAGATTTTCCTTGCTGTGGAAGGTTTTTATTTGTCCTTCTGCTATGAATGAGAGCTTAGCAGGGTGGCTTATTCTTGGTTGGTAGTTATTTGACTTTAGGGCGTGTTATACCTCTTTATAGGCCATCTTTGCTTTTATGGTGTCTGCTGAGGTGATTCTGATTGGGTTACCTTTATATGTGATTGTTCTATTCTCCCTGACAGATTTAAGAATTCTTTCTTTAGTGGCTATTGAGCCAGTATGGATAATAATGTGGTGGTGGGATCACCTGTTCTGGTCTGGTCTATTTGATGTTCTAAAAGCTTCTTGTATCTGGATGGGCCTTTCCTTTTTTATATTTGGGCAGTTCTCTGCTAGGATTCTGCTGAATATATTTCCTAATCCATTGGCTTCCCTCTCCAGGCCCTCTTGTATACTTATTCTCAAATTAGGCTTTCTAAATGTATCCTGTATTTCCTGCAGTGAGCTGTCATCCTTCTTAATTTTGTTATGGATAATTGTGTGCTCTTTCTCTATGGAGTCTAAACTGTCTTCAGTCTCCGATATTCTTTCTTCAGCCTCCTCCATGCTATTTTGAAGGCTTTTTACTTCGGTGTCTATCATCTTTGCTTCTTGCTGGTCTTTCTTAATGGTGGCCAGCTCCTTATTAAGGTTTTCTTTTTAAGTCTTGAATAGATTGCCTTACCTCCTGGAGTTGGTTCTCAGACTTTTCTTTCCACTCCTTAATCTGGGTTCCTATCTTTGTATTAGCTTCTCTTTCCTTCTGCTGGAGTTCCTCTATCTCTATTTGTGGACGCCATGAAGTCATCTATTAGCTTCTGTTTGGCCTCATCATGTTCTCTGATAACCCTATGCAGGGTGTCCAATTTTTCATTCAGCAGGTTTGCCAGCCATGCTTTTAATCTATCTTGAGCATTATCCTCTAGGTTATTCTGGGACTGCTCTGTAGCTTGTTTATGTGGAAATGGTGTTGGTGTTTGTTGATTGGCCATGTTCCTTGTGTTTCTGTGGTTAGTTCTATCCATTTAGAGACAAGAACCACTCTGGTACAATAGTAGGACAGTCTTTTTTTTTTTTTAGACCAGAGCCAACCTGGAATCATGTAGATTTATAGATCTTAGGGTTCCAAAGTTATGTGTAGGTGTTTTCCTCTTTAGTTCTCTTTCTCTTTGCTTGGAGAGGGATATGGTGACTTCAGGGTCGAGATTATGTATAGTTGGAACTTTTGAGACAAGCTGGGTTTGGCTGATGAGTAGTCTGATCCTTAGAGTTAACAAGATGGGCTCCTTGTACTCAAAATAGTGAAATGGAACCAATTTTATGGTCAAATATAGAACCAACTCTAAGTTGGGTCAGATGTAAACTGTTAGGGATCAATGGGTGGTGCACATGGAGAAGTGAAGGGTTAGGTTTGGAGAGATATGAGTTCAAGTTCAGAAGAGGACTTCAGTATAATGATAGTAGAGGGTTAAGAACAGCTTAGGGGAGAGGTATATATAATAGGAGGAGAATAAAGACCTTGTTACCGAGTGTAAGAGGTGGACAAGAATTGGAAGAAAGGTTATGTAGGGAGTAGCTTAGAGATCGAAATGAAGGTAAGAAAAAAAGGTATATATATATTGGAAGCCTTTCTGAGATTAGAGAAAGATTATTCAGATATTGTTGGAGAGTTGCTTAATCTAAGTTAAGTCCTGTAATTATTGTTTACACACATACATAGAAGGAGGCCTTACTAGGGAAGATAGCTCTGATGGAGTAGTAGTATAATGTGGAGAGAAAGGAGAAGGGGAGAGTGAGAGGAAAAGAAAGAAGAAAAGAAAAAAAACTTACAAGTTAGGAAATTGGAAAGTGGGAGAAAAAAAATAATAATGAAAAATAGAAGTTTAAGTGGAATAGCAAATCTTAAATCACAATACACAAAGTAACACATCGAAATAAAAATAAACAACAAACGATCAGAGATTAAAAACTAACAAAACAAAACAAAAACAAGAACAAAAAACTAAAGAATGGGTTTTGGGTTTTTCTGGTTCTTTGGGGGAGCTTTAGTCTCCCCATAGTCCTCAGAGCAGATTCCTGATAGAACCTTGTATGCTTTGCTGTAGTCCACTTTCCGTGCGGCTTGGTTGGGAGCAGATGGCCTTTTGATGAGGGAGGCTGCTTGCTATCTATAGTCCCCTCTCGGGCCTGATGGAAGGGTGTTTTGGGTGTTTCAGGTTTGTAGACTGCTATCATAGGCCTGGAGCTGTGTTCCCAGGCTTTGTCAGGTAGCCACAGGAACCTTAGGATCACAGCTTATGTCCCTGTTCTGTTCTGGTATGATCTCTCACTTTTGGAAGGGGGCTTGGGTTAGTGGGCTTTGGGATCCTGCAGGGAATTGCCACCCAGGGAGTGGATCCAGTTGGGTTACTCACAAGGTCTGTAGCTGGTGGTGTGCTAGACCACAGAGCCTGTGCTGTGGTGTGTAGGATGGACTTGGCAGGTTCTCAGAAAGAGGGTCTGGGTGTTGGCAAGTTGCAGGTGGGTTGGGGGGTTGGCTCTGCTAATGCTGAATGGTCTCCTCTGTGGCAGCGCGGGGAGTCCTGGTGCGGGGGAAGCCAGGTGGAGCTTTGTGCAGCCTGCTGATATAGGCTTCGGGGGTTTGTGCTGGTCTGCAGCAGAGGAGGTGGTAGGTGGGCAGTTGGCAGCAAGCATCCTTGGTGGTGGCTGCTTGCAGCTGATAGGTGTGTCTGCAGAGATGTCTGTAGCAGCTTAGTGGTGCCAAGGCTGCAAGATCCTGGGATGGCAGCAGGGAGGGAGCAGGTCCAGCAGAGTGCCCCTTCAGCAGAGCGGATGGCCCATAGTTTCCTGAGAGCCTTGCTGGGGTGGGGCTGGGGGCTGGTGTCACATGGATCACACCAGCTTGCAGACATGGGCTGACTTTGGGGGCTTACCCAGTGGTGCCAATTTCTGGCGATTGTAATGGTGGTATTGCTGAGTTTGCCTCCCAGTAGCCACCCTGGGAGGGGGGTGGGGAGGCGGGTGCAGGTTGTGGGTAGTGGGGGGGCACTTGCTGGCTCAGAGGTCTTCACCAGATTCCCTCCTAACTTTCTTTGGGTCTAGTGTAGAGTTTTTGGGTGCTCCTCTGCTTAAAGTCTGCAGAGAGTCAAGGCTTGGCACTGCAGGGAGCTACATGGTGAAGCTGCTCTGCAAGGGTCCCTTTCACTGTTTCTCTTCTCTTTCCTTATTTGCCTGCTAGGATAGGATAGTCCTCTTGTAGTTGAAAAAAGTCGTTAGGTATTTAAAGTTTGATGGAATAGATCTCTTGAGGTAAAATGTGGCTGTGCCCCTAGATCATCTTTAGTTCAGAGACACTTAGTAGGGCTACCTGTGAGATTGCAGCCATCTTCGGTTAATTCCCTTGTCTCTATATTCTAAGGAAACTAGTAGCAAAGAAAACATATCAATATTCAAACTATGGTAAATATTTTCATCAAGTTGACTTTATATAAAAAAATCAAGGTCTGGGTTTAGCTCAGTGGTAGAATGTTTGCTTAGGATGTCTACATCTTTATCTAGATTCAATCTCCAGCAATGTGGAGGAAAATTCAGAATTAATTAAAATACAATTGTTTAATTTTTCTACATTAAAAAGTTAAGAAAAATTATATGATTACAAGAAAAACAAGAAAAGTTCTGGACAAGATTTAAGATACACCTATAAATTAAAAGTCAAAATTTATACTTAGAATATGAGAAACAGTAGGGATACTTATCTATATGATAATGGTGCAGATAAGTGTATGTAAAAATATGCAGGAGACATTCTTGTTTGACTAACTAAAAATAAATCTTAAATATAATTGGAATTCGGCAATCATAAATAAATTTACAGATTAAAACCAATCCTAGGAAAATATCAAGTTGTTTGCTAGATAACATTCTGTCCTCTCAACATGATGGATACGGTCTCTGATTGATACATAAGGCAGCTGCTCTGTGTTATTATAGGAAATTGGATGAATTCTCGTGATTCTGTATGGTATTGTTTTTTCCTGTGCAATATGGTGATGGAACCAAAGGCCTTGTGCATACTATGAGAATGCTCTAAGCCTAAAAGGCAACGGTCCATAAATCTTATCCATGCATTTGTTATATATATATATATATACACATATATATATATATGTATATATATATACATATATATATATGTGTATATATATATATACATACACATACATATATATAAATATACATGACTTGTGTTAAGCACCATATTTTAAAGTTTGAATATTGGCTTCAGCATCAATTATGTGTGCGATTTAATAAAAATAATTTCTTGAGATAGCTATTATTATTGTAAAAATTATTGCATGTGTTGAAATCATCCCTATTAAAGATATATTTATTTTACAGTAACACACTTGTGAGAGTGTGAGCAAATACTAAGAGGACACACACTGATATAATAGGTATAATTAGTGCTCCTGGCCCAGGAGCTTTGTAAATTAAATTTCAATAAATAGTTATTGACATTCAATGCCACTTTTCTAAGTGGTGATCATGAAAATCTATACCTCAACTCTCAACTAGTTGCTATGGTAAAAGCTACAATATTCATCTCATTGCATATCCTCTCTTATACAAACTATTGGAAGAAACTTTCAAAGGCAATCTATTCAAAAGAATAACAAAGGCCTGTATAAATGAGACCAAAATTAAGATGGAACTTGTTTGGTGAACAAATCAGAGAAAACCGAGGGTTGAGTGGATAAAGTAGGGCTACTCTTTTACCTATTGAAGTATCAAGGATGTCTCCTTAGATCAGAGCTGACTGGAGATCAAAGGTGGTCTCCAAAGTTAGCTGAGGCTCATTTGGTGAAACAGAATGTATATAAACACTTTTAAATTAGCATTTGACATATGAATATTCATTCTAGGCCTGATAATAAATGACTAGATGTGGCATTTGTTGAGGGCAATATGTAGTTAATGGAACTAACATGATTGAGCACTTAATGTATATATTGTAGAGCTTGGTGTTTTAGATGCATTGTTCAATTAATTCTTCAGAATGGTTTTTGATGCTCTGAAATTCCTGAGATGTTTGCATTACCAGGCGTATTACAATATTACTGAGAACAGTGGAGAAATCCAAACAGCCTAGCTGTCCTCCAACTGATGGTTGAATAAAGAAAATGTGATGCAAATACACAATGGAATAGTATTCAGCCACAAAATGGATGGAAATTTTCCAAGAACACAGATAAAACTGGAGATCATCATATTATGTGAAATAGATCAGGCACAAATAGGCAATTATCTCATGATTTTATTCATATACAGAATATAAAAATACTCTATAAAATATGAGATTGAAATGATGGTTATCAGACACTGTAAAGAGCACCTGGACAGGAGATCTGGAAAAATTAATCGACTAAATAGTTATAAAGTTACAGTTAGCAGCAAGAATTTCTAGTATTCTATTGTATTCTAAGTCTTAAAGTTAACAATAGTGTATTGTATCCTAAGTCTTATAGTTAACAATAGTGAACTGTGTGTTTCAAAAGGTTAGATGAAAATGTTTTGAAAATTTCCATCCACAAAATGTGATGCACATTTGAGGAGACTTTATGTAATGTATACATGTACCTGAAGTATCAGGTACATGTATACATTACATATACATACTACATATGTATATGTAATATTAATATGGATATTTTATTTATCCAGTAAATTAATTTGAATAAAAATTGTACATTTTAGTGTTCATATTTTGTACTTGAGAAATCCAAACGAGAACAATTATCAACTATTCAAAATAACAGAATTTAGTAACTAGCGAAAATGGTAGGATTTCAAACCAGGTTTCTTTGGTTGTAAAGTCTGTTTATTTTTCCCAAGTATAGCATTTGGAATGGATAAAGAGGATCTTGGTAGGGATGAGCAGCATTCCCATCTAACCATGACTATTCTAGAGGTGATGACAGAATTTTCATCTGCTTTTCTGTTTATAATAATGCAACCACTAGCTCCAGTCCGTTTTTACATTGGGCTATTAAGAAAATAATTAGAAAGCATCCTTGAAACACCATTAGCTCCTTGGAGAAGATTGTATATAAATCTCAGACATTATTATTCAAATAGTACTACAATTTATGAATATTAAAGTAACTTTGAAGAAAGACACAGTATACTCTTTGCCACCTAAAGAAACAAAAATACAAAAGCAGGATGCTTGCTTATCTTTTGCATTTATCCTTTCTCCTATCTTAATTAGGTTACATTCTAGGATAGGCAAACATAACTTCACTGAAACATTAAAATAATTTCTTACTTCAATTCTAGCACCTGGAAAGCAGCTTCAATTTTAGTGCCTGGATAGTAGCAAATATTTCATGAAAATTAAATATTAAAACTATTTCAGTTTTGAAAAGGTTGGTATTTGCTGCTAAAGGGAAAAAAATGTTAGAAAAGTCCTGTCATCTTTTTCTATTCTATTTCCCTATAAAAAAAAATTATCTCTAAATACTCCATCAAAGACTTTGTACCTACCCTGACATCTTTTTTTTGGGGAGGGGGGGGCTCTATCCCTCAGCTCTTCAGCTCAAGGCTAGCGCTCTGCCACTTGAGTCACAACACCACTTCTGGCTTTTTTCTTTTTGCTTAGGTGGTGCTGAAGAATGAACCCAGGGCCTCATACATGCAAGGCAAGCGCTCTACCACTGAGCTACCTTCCCAGCCCTACCCTGACATCTTTTAAGGGAGATTTTTCTCCATTCTAAATTTATGTACAATAGGTCAATTTCCTCATGTTCTAGAAACAAAAAACTTTTTCACAGCAGTGAAGAACAGGGCTTAAAGAGACAATGGAAACAGAACTCGTGGTTCATTTCTTTCTGGAAAGAGCCTGGTTTACCACCACTCATCTCTCTGCTTTCCATTTGCAGAAACCAGCTTCTCTGATCATGAAGCCCAGTCTTTATTTCACATGAAGTTTTTCATTTCAAGAAACAGCCAGGCGCTGGTGGCTCACGCCTGTAATCCTAGCTACTCAGGAGGCTGAGATCTGAGGATCCCGGTTCAAAGCCAGCCCGGGCAAGAAAGACCGTGAGACTCCTATCTCCAATAAACCACCAGAAAACCGGAAGTGGTGCTGTAGCTCAAATGGTAGAGCGCTTGCCTTGAGCTCAAGAGCTGAGGGACAGCGCCCAGGCCCAGAGTTCAAGCCCCACGACCGACAAAAAAATAAATAAATAAATAAATTTCAAGAAACATTGATACCCAGATGTTCACAGATTCCTAAAAATTACTGAAGAATTGTATTATTTCCAGGCTTATTTCCTTTGTAGAACTGATGTTGCCAGTAGTTTTTTTTTTTTTTTAATTTGTTTAAATGCCTTTCCTCCCTTACAAAGTTTTATGTATCCACACAATGGAATTAAGAATACTTGCAGCTTAGAGATTGATAACATAAGCTCTAACCTGTGGGCATTGATTGTTTTGTTTGATTTTTTCCCTTTATTTGCTATAGCTAGACCTCAGTAAAGTTCATTCAACTGTATTTCAAAATACAGTTTACAGAATTGCATTAAAATTAATTTAACTAGCATTTGCAAGTTCTGTAAGTATTTATATTTAAGTCTGGACAAACATGGTTGGACATTACAGGAAATGATGGATACAATTACTTAGCAGACATGTACCTGTAGTGAGCCTAATACATGCCTTTAGGGAAATAAATACATTAACTTGAGGCCGAATTGAAAGCTCCAAATATCTAGACAATGACTGTTGTTGGAAAGAATGCATATAATAAACAAACTAAAATGCATATTTGTAAAATAATGTTAAAAATTTACAGTGTATGTTTAATTGCCATTTGTTTTAAGATGCAGCAAAAACATAGACTATAACAATTTTGTTTCACCCTTAGATTTGTTTGGTAAAATATTGTCAATTTAGTTGTGGTATCTGAACCACTCCTGTTACATGAATTTATTTTTATGTCAAGTGAGCACTGATGTTATGGATTTGAATTTATTATTCTTGTGTATCATGCACACATCATGGATATATGTATGTATACATATATAACACAGAAATTTTAGGATTTATGCCCTTTTTAGACATTTAACTAAATAACGCATTCCTGTACTTTGGGTAATTGCTTTATTTCAATGAAAAGACTGACTTTTTTCTGGTTGATGTTTGTCTCTCTACTGTCTCATTTCACTGAATTATAGGGTTGTTGATGTTTTTGATAGGTGCCACCCAGTGATTTAATGGTCAGGGCTAGTGTTCTAGCTTTCCTTAAGCCACAGCTCCACTTGTGGCTTTTTAGGTAGTTACTTGGAGAAAGTCTCACAGACTTCATGCTGGGGCGGCTTTAAACCACAGTTCTCAGATCTCAGCTGTCTGAAAAGCTAGGATTACTGGTATGAGTCACCAGTGCTAGCTGCCTTATAGTGTGTGTACATACTTTTATATATATATATATATATATATATATATATAATTGGTTTTTCTTTTGGAATTTATTTTTTGAGATCTTTATATATCCTTTTTATAAATCCTTTATCAAATGGAGAATTGGTAAATTATGTGTAACATTTTATGGTTCCTATTCCTTCTAGTTATTTGATATACAGATCCATTTTAATTTGATGCATTCTGATTTGTCATTTTTTCATATTTTGTGACAAATTTGTGGTTCTTTTCAGAAATGTGTTGCCACTGCAAATATCTTCAAAGGCTTCATTTATGCCTTGTTCTTGTTGTTTTAAAATTTTAGGGCTTAACATCTTTGACTTAATCCATATTATTTTTTGTACAGGATGAGAGATAAGGGTCAAGCATTTGTTTGATACATTGAATAATTTGTTTTCCCAGATCATTTGTTGAAAAGACAAATTTTTTAATATATGTTTTTGACTTCCTTGTCAAAAATTAAATGGCTGTACATATTTGTTTAATTTCTACAACTTCCATTCTGTTCCATTCAATATCATATCTTTTTTCATGCCAATTCCATGCTGTTTTTTACTATAGCTCTGTAATATAAAAGGAAACCTTGTATATTAATACCTCCAACATTTTTTTAAACTCAGGATTGCATTGGCTACCTAGTGTCTTTTTTTCCTAAATGAATTTTAAAATTGCTTTACCTGTATCTGTGAAAATTAACATTAGAATTTAAAGTTCTGTAAATGCATAAAAATTGTATGAATAACTAATAAATGCATCAAGAACAGTTGAACAACTTTTGCCTTAAGGAAATGGAAATCATAACAATATGGAGAGTCCATCAGTCCCAATGGCTATCATCAAGAAAAGAACAGCAACCAATACTGAAAGGAATGTAGGGCAAAGTAATCCTCCCATCCTCTTGGTGGGAATGTAAGTAAAGCCACCATGGAAGTCAGCATGAAGATTTCTTACCAAATTTAAAAATAGAACTACCACATGTTCTTCCTATACCACTTCTGAGCATAAATCCAAAAGACCTTAAATCAGCCTATAATCCAGATATCAGCACTTTCCTGCTTATAGATCAATACTTACAATAGTCCAACTACAAAATCAGTCTGGATGTCTACTAATGGGATAAATAAATAAAGAGCATTTGTGTTTTAACAGTGGAAGTATCATTTTGACATAAAGAAAATGAGATGATATCATTTGTAAGATAATAGATGAAAATAGAAATCATCATGTTAAGAAAAGTAAACCATATGAAGAAAGGCAAAAAGAATGCAGAATCTAGACCTTAATGAACCCTTAGATATGTATTTAAATGTTTTTTTTTTCTTTCATGCATTTGTTTCTAACGCATTTATAAGATTATTTCTTTGTTGCTTTGTATGTCCCTCCCCCACAGTATAACCCCTGCTTTCACTATATTTTATGTCGGTATAATTTGTGGAGAAGGGGAAAAACAAGTCGTTTAAGGATACAGGTGGACCAGTTGCAACAATGAGAAGTACAAGTTGTCATGTCGAAAATGAACTTTACAACTTCAGTGGGGGGAGGGAGGATTGGGTGGGTGGAGCTAGGGGAGGCTGGGAAGGGCTGTGAAGGGTAAACAAAGGAGGAGGCTGCAATGCTTGCTAAGAAATGTACTGATTATCCTGCCCATGTAATTGTAACCCCTCTGTACAGTATGTTCACAATAAAAAATAAAAAAATAAAATATTAAAAAAAAAACAAGAATGCCAGAAGGTAAAACAGGTACTATTTGGGAACAGGGACTAATGGAGTGTGAAAGGATAAACGATATGGGTGAAAGAGGGCGTAAATATAGTTGAAGTTCTTTACACACATGTAGTAAAACAAAGAGAGAAAACTGTAAATATTGTTTAATAAGTGAGAGAAAATGTTCTTGGATTAGTAGATAGCATCATAAAACCATTCATACTGCCAAAGTAATCTACAAATTTAATATAATGTCCATTGAAATTCTAATACCATTCTCACAGAAATAGAAATGGTAATTTTTAAAAACTACATGGAAGAACAAAAGGCCTCAACTAGCCAAAGCAATCACTACAGAAAAAAAACTGGGTATATCACAAGATCATAATTCAAAATTATACTATAAAGACATGATAACAAAAGCAGCATGGTACTAGAAAAAAAGATTCTAAGATAAATAAGAACAGAAATAAATCTACTTATTTACCAATAATAGAATATTGATAAACCAGTGCCAAATATAGGAGACAGATGGTCTATTTAACAAATGCTTTTTGGGAGAACTAGATTTCCACATGTAGAATATTGAAATGCATCCATAACTCTCATGCTGTATCAATATAAGGTAATTTCTTATTCATATTCTAAATAAATCTGATTTAACTTGTTCCACAAATTTGCACACTTTTTAAACTATGCTATTTCTTAATTGTCTTTAAGCAGTTGTAAAGGGAATTCAGTTCAGTTTATGAGAACAATGCATCTTGATTAATGTCACTCAGTTTATCATTCTCTCATCTTTATGTGGGATACTGATCCAATACATATGTGGAAAAATATTTATATTCTCCAACTTACTTATCACTTCTAGCATTTTCCATGAACAGAAACTTAGGCATTCTTATAAGAAAAAAATCAATGTTACTTTACTTTTGTGGGTTATGTTTCATATTTTTAATCTGGTCAGTTTTTCCTTATGTTAAGATAATAAGTGGTCATAAATTTTTCCAAACACACTACCTTTTATCCTGGTTTCTAACTAATCCTTAGTTGATTTTTGCATATCCTAAGAAGGACTCAATTCTTTTTTTCCGGAAAAATCTCTTGAGCATTCTCACTTTTTCCTCAATGGTAGTTAAAAATATTTTTAAATTATATAATACATTTTACTGAATACCTCTGTCCACTGACTTCTGTATTTATGAACATACCTGTCCCTCATGGGCCTTTATTTTGTTTTATTCTTTTCTTTTTCAATCTACTATCATGTACACTGCCATCACAATTACAGCTTTTTCTTCACTAAGATAATTAAGTTAGTATTTGTCTACATTTTTGTGAGATATAATTTATATACTGAAAAACCACCTACTTATAGTTTTACAAATTGGTGCTTTAAAATTCACATTCAGAAATATACAACCATCACCATAACTAAGTTTAGAACTATTATGTGACCACAAAGTAAAAATCTCATACTTTTTTTCTATTCTCCATTATTCATATAACCAGAAACATGAAATAACCTACATTTTCAGCCCTTAGCCTTGTTATTTGGGGGATTTCATATAAGTTGTGTCATATAATATATATCATTTTGACTGTATTCTTTCACTTAGCATATTCTCAAGGTCCATCCATGCAAAATATATAAATACAGCATAATATTTGTGATTAAGTAGTATTAGTGTGGATATACAATATATTGTTTATTTATCCATTAGTTAATTATAGGCAAATATTTGTGTATTCTGTAGAATGCTTTTGTCTTAGCTAATCTTGGCTATTTTTCCTATATAATTGAGTCACTGCATGTCAAGTCCCATAGAACATTCTACAAAGAAAAGTAGTTAAATCCATTTCCATGATATAGATATTTTCTCAGGATAATTAACAAAGACTTTCATAAAGAATAAATACAAATGCATTTTACATACATATACTCAAGCTGATTTACTCATGTATACATATTACATATATGTATTTACACTTAAACATTCACCCATTTGATTTTGACAATAAGGCAATGCACACCTTTTATTAGATTTATTTCTAAGGACTTTCTCTTCAAATAATGTATTGTAAATGTATTACTCTTAAAAGTATATCTTCGAAGCTAGGAACTGGTAGCTTGCACCTGTAATCCTAGCCACTTAGGAGGCTGAGAGTCAAAGACCATGATTTGTATCCAGTCTGGATTTTAAAAAATTATTATTTAGAGACTACTTCTCTAGCTAAACAAATGAACAAACAAATCCATACAAAACAAAATAAAACAAAGAAACCACAATGATCTGGAAGTATGGTTTAAGCGGTAAAGAGCCAGTTACGAGCTAGCAGGCTAAGTAAGAGGCTCTAGATTCAAACCATAGTACCAGCAAAAAAAAGAAATAAAAAGTATACATTGTACAAATTGAGAAACAATATATCATTTTTACATAGTGAGCATATGTTTAGCAAACCTAATAAATCTGATATAAAGTATTTTGTTTATAAAATTTCTTTATACGTTAAAAGTCACATATCCAATTATTTATAAATGGAATTATAAATTACAAATGAAATTATAAATGAAACACACCTTCCCAAACTTTTCTCTGGTTACATATTTGTTAGCCAGAGGCTCTTGTAAGGAGGAGCGCAAGGGATGTTACTGGTGTTTGAATTTGGAGTTTTATTCATACTACTCAAGCCTGATACTGCTGAGCCATACTTGTGTCACTGGCTGATTCTTTTAGGATATGGTTTGACTTCTCACCAAGGCATAAACCTGAGCCACTATCTGCCATCTTGTAAGCTTCCCGTCACTTTTGGAGTCACAGGCATGCACCATGACATCCAAGGCCCCCCACCCCTTTGGCTGTGAACTATTTTCACCCCTGCTGGCTTACCACTTCCTGTATCCCAATCTGTCTCTCATTCAGTATGTGATAGCATACACAGGTCACTGAGGCCAACTATGGTTTGAGAAGAGGTCTCCCTATTTTCCCCCAGACTTGCCATCAAGTTCCATATGCCAATTCTTGTAACACTTAGTTTCCCACAAGTAAGTATGAAAAATAAAAGTGAGGTTGACTAGCAACTAGGGTATATTCATTACATTTATTATTTGGTTTAGGTGTGGGGTTAAGTTACGCATTTGGATAGTGGTTAAGGTTAGGAAATGGGTCAGATGTTAAGCAAATGTCAGGTACTTATGTTAAACTTATGTCAGGTACAAGTAGTTCAGAAGAAGTTAGGATCAATGGAAACTAAATTATTTTTCATAACATCAGGTTTGAGGTCAATGTATATAATGGTTCATGTGAGGGAACATGAGAAATCAGAAAATCTATAGTATTAGGGAGCACTGAAACTTTTGAGACTTGCAAATGAAGTTTCAGGATAAATCAAAACTTGAGTGGAGGCCTGGAAAGATGGCTCAGTGGTAGAATGCTTGCCTTGCATGCATGAGATCCCTGGTTTGATTCCTTAGCACCACATAAGCAGAAAAAGCCAGGAGTGGCACTGTGGCTCAAGTTGTAGAGCCCTAGTCTTGAGCTGAAGAGCTAAGGGACAGCGCCCAGGCCCAGAGTTCAGGCCCATGATTGACAAAACAAACAAAATAAAACAAAAACTCGAGTGATTTTTAGGATTGCATCACCAATAAGATTAAGATTAGTGTTATGATTTCAATCAGGCTTAGGGTAAAGGTTAGAAAAATAGAAAAAACTGCAAGGTGAGTAAAAGCTAAGATCAATGTGAAATACTGTCTTGCTGTAAATATTATGATGCAGTTATAACTAGGGTTAGACTTAGCCTGAATACACCAGGAGGGGTTAAGGTTAGTAAAGCATGAATACTGGGTGAAACTGCAGCCTATTTTATGAAGTATCAGTTATTCAAAGTTAGGAGGAAAGAAACTAGTGCATTTGTGTTACTTTTAGCAATTAAGGGTAATTAGTATTAAGGTCAGGGTAAGATTTGTAATTAATGTTAGTATTAGGGATATGGAAGGAAAAGCGTTAGAGTAAAACTGAATTTTCCACTAACAATTAGAAGTAAAATAAAGGTGAAATTTATTAAAAATCCAGTAAGTTCCTTACAACATTATTTGAGAATAATTGTGAATAAATTAAGAGTTAGGTTTTTGGTTAGATTTAGGGATATGGATAGAATTAGGAAAATGGAAAATGTAAGGTCAAACTGAAAGTAAATTTTAGAACTACAAGCATAGTAGGAATTAGGAAGAATATGAAATAGAGTATTATTAATATTAGGATTTCGATACTACTATGGTGATGATTAGCCTCAATGTTCCACTGATGGCTAGAAAAACCATAAAATATTGGCTAAAATTGCTACCAACTTTAAGAAGGATGAGTTGAATCACAGGATGGATGAAGTCTAGTGTATTTGTATTTTTGTATTTCTTTTAAGATTACAATTTTATTAGGATTAAGATGAAGGCTATTTTACAATTTGACAGTTTTCTTGTCATTCATTGATATTCTGTTCTGAAATATTTATTGTCTGTATATTTTCCCCTACACACAACCAAAGTTGTAGTTTTTATCTACAGATTTAATTACTTGTCTTCAAAGTAATTAACCACTAAGCTATTTTCTAATAATTCTTCTATCTCTTGCTCCAGGGTTTCTTATAAATCATAATATCTAAAATAATCTCATCTTAATATTTATACTTTTACTATTCATTTCTAGCAATCTTATATTATTGCTAAATAAGTGATTAAATGTTTTAGACTATATTTATATACTACTTCATTTTTAATTCATTTTCAACTTTTTTGGTATAAAGTTTTTCTTTAGTGAATATTGCTAGAAAATATGATATTTTCCCTACTGTGGTTTTAGACATACCTATCACTCCTGTAATATTTTCAATTTTTAATTTATATCTGACAGTTTAATTAGCTATATAATAGCTAACATCAATATTGATTAAATAAAATTGTCTTCCTGAGTAATATAACAGTTGTTTTTATTATTAAGTTATTAATATGAATAATAATGTTTCTATTGTTTCTCATTTTTGATTCTGGGTTTGTACTCAAGGTCTCTCTGGCTCAGCTGACATGCTAACACATGAGTCATGCTTCCTGGCCTACTTTTTGTTAGTTATTTTGAAAATTGAGTGTAGGAAAACTTTTAGTCAAGGTAGGGCTTGAACTGTGAGTCTCAGGATCTTAGCATCCTGAGCAGCTAAGAGAACAGCCACCAGCCTGATTGGTTTTCCTCATAATGTCTACTTTGTCTGATATTCTATGCCTTTATCTAGCATTTTTGTAATCATACTTTTGCTATTCATATTATGGACTTATTTTCAATCTTCCTAACTTCCTTTAATGCAATAAATTGGTCATTCAGTTAAATAAACATTTACAGTTTACTTAATTGCTTGTGGTTTTCATTATCCTGTTTATTCTTTGGAAGTCTCTCAATTCTTATGTTTTTGGATTTATCTCATCATTAATTTTCTTTATCATTAATTTCCCCATTATTATGAGTCTAATTCACCCTTCAATTAATTTACCAGCTTCATTAAAAATGTATGAGATCTTCATTTAGAAAAGTTAATGTTAATGGACATGTCTACTCTACTAATCAAAAATGCAGAATCTTAGATTACTCTAATTACATTGACACCTTTATGATGATTTACTGTTGTGCTTTAATTCTGTTTCAATGGATTTTTAAAGTTAACACTCTATTGTCATTGACTTATGTAGTCCAAGTTCACTTAAGTTTCACCACATATTTGTTTGTGTTTATTCCTTTCTGAAGCTTCAACCTTCCTGACATATTCATTATCCTTTTCCTGAACAATAGCCATTACAATTCCCTTCAGGGTTATTCTTCAGGCAGTGAAATTTCTTGGTTGCAATTGCTTGATAAATTCTGCTTCTACTTTTAGTGTTGCACATGTTTTTATTGTTTTTGTGATACTTTTCTCATATTGTCAGATTTTATTCCCTTCGTATTAATGGTACCATTCAGATGTCTTATGGCTTCCATTACTGCTGTTGAGAAGTTAACTGTTTATCTGTCCTTCCATTAGCCTCTCAATCATAAGAAAATTTAGAGTAATTGGTTTTCTTTGTTTTTTTTTTTTTACTGTTTTAAAAATCATATCTTTAAATGTACTTCATGAATTTTTCTGGGATTTTCACAACTGCATGAGTAATACATTGTTTTACATCATTCTCATTAAATAGTTTTTACTGACCTTTTCTCATGGTCATAATTTTCAAGTGTGTGTTTTTGACAATCAGTATAACTGAGATGATATTTTCAATACATGTGGCAATGTTTTTTTTAAATCAGTGTCAGCTTTTTATGTTTTTTCATCCCTTTCCTAAAGTTTCAAGCATGACTTTATCACCTCAAATGCATTAAGTATTTTGTTGACATTTCTAATATCTGGAGTACTAATGGGCCTGCCTCTGTTGTCCATTGTCCTGCCATCACCTGAATTTAAAGTTTGTGTTATTTGTATATCTATCTGTATGTACCTCATTTATTGAGTGTTCTATTTAAAAATATGAAGGATCCCCTGAAACTATGATGAGTTTCTGAGAGCTACACAGAAAATGAGAAATCTAACTATATTCCACAGACCAATAAATGTTGCTCACATGTGGTATTTTACTACTTCTTAATTCTTGATGTACTCATGTACTTGATGCACATCCTTGATGAACTTAGTATGTAAATAATGTGGAATATTCAAATTAGTTGTTTTAAAATGACATTATAGAAAATGGATATGCATATAACTAAATATGTGTATATATTATACCACATACCATTATATGCTTAACAGACACATAGATTCTAGCACACGCTTAATAAAATGAAATAGTCTATTTGTGAATGGATGGTTCTAGAAGTAAAAAAAAGAAGATAAATAAATTTTTGAGACTTGTATATATAGAAAATAGGCCAAAAAATAGAACTTGGAATGAGAATAATTAAGTTGAAGGTTTGTAGATTATAGAAGCTTAGCAGACATGTTTGGATGAACCCTTCCAAGCACTCTCCCAAATGTCAGAGCTTAGGAAGCAATTTCAACTATAGTAAATGTTTTTTCCATGTCTGGGACTATCAGATAAAATGAAAATCTACTTGAGTTTAAACCCAAGGATGATATTTAATATAAACTATTTTGTGTGGGATGTACATACTCCAAAAATATTTTGCACGATATTGAAATTTAAGTGGCCCTCCTATAATTTATAGTTGCTAAATTTTAAACCTTATCTATATTTACACAATTACTTTTTATTAGAATATCCCCTATTCCTATTACTTTCCATAAAGTTAGATAACTTAAAACATATTTACTATGGATAAAACTATGTGCACAGTTCACAGAATTGGGGACAGAAGTCAAGGCTTGAAGTTTATTTGGCAGCTACCTAGTTGGATAGGTTTATGAAATTGCTCAATTTTGTAACACCTACTTTGTTTATTATGACATAGATATAGTTATGGGTAATTGATCAAAACTAACTACTAGGAAATCTAAGTGATTTATAAGATATTAGTTCACTAGTTTTATTAGCATTCATAATTCTTTGGGTCAGAAGTTTGAGAAGGGCTACATGAGAGTTTCTATAGCGAAGGCAACTGAACAAATTCAGTGCTTTTCTCCTGACAGCTAGCAGTTCAGAGCATCTAAAAAAGCTTTTAGCTCACAAGTGTTGCTTCGGTTGTAGCAATTGAAACGTCAAGTGGGCCTCTTCCTGTCCACTAGGTTTTTCAGCAAGAAAGTCAGTCCTCTCCTTAGGTGCTCAGGGTTTGAGACTAACTGTTTGTTTTTTTGTTTTTATGACTCAACTGCAAATGTCCATGAACAGAATACTTTGTCAAAATATCCTCATACTACCTGGCACCAATAGATCACACCTGAAATCCTAGCAATTTAGGAGTCTGAGACTTGAGAATAATGGTTTGAATCTAGCCAGTGGAAAGAATGTCTATGAAACTCTCATCTACAATTAAACACACACAAAAGAAGCTAGTAATTGAGCCATTGGTCAAGTAGTAAAGAAGGACTAGACTTGATTGATAAAAAAAGAAAAACCCTTGGCTGGGATGGTGGCTCAGTGGTAGAGTACTTGCCTTGCATGCACAAGGCCCTGGGTTCAATACCTCAGCACCACAAAAGCTGGAAGTGGCGCTGTGGCACAAGTGGTAGAGTGCTATCCTTGAGCTGAAGAGCTGAGGGACAGTGCCCAGGCCCAGAGTTCAGGCCCCATGACCAGCAAAAAACAAAACAAAACAAAACAAAACAAAAATCAAAGACAGCATGCACAACTGAGATCAAGCCTCGACTGGCACACAGAAACACAGGTACAGATATGGACACAGACACAGACACACACACACACACACACACACACATATGTACAAACACCATATCCACTTACTGGATCCGATTGAAGAGAAGAATAATTAGATACTGTAGATGTATCCAAAAATAGGAAAAGTAATATTTGGGTGAAGAAGATTATACAATACTTTATGAAATACTCCTTACTGTAGAATCTATTAATATGTTTTTGGCATTTGTAGTCCATACATCTATTATCTGACTCTGTGCAATTCAATTCCAATGTTTAGACCATGTTGGAGGCTCAATGTCTATACATGTATATCAAATAATAAGGTGGATATAAACTAAAAACTACTAACATGTCCTCAAGCCTACAAGATAAGAAATTTTAAATTAGATAAAAGGAAGGCTATAAAACAGTTAAATAATATGCAATGAGTGATCAAATTAATGGTTAAGGAGAATCAAGAAATATTGGGATGACCTGGTCTATTGTCCCTAGTTTACAAAGAACAGTTCAGTAGAACTATATATGAAAAGAATTGCCACTACTATGAAAATGTATTTTTTCCAAAGACATTTTTAGTAATGGAAAAAGAGAGAGTGGCAAATTCTAAATGAGAAATAAGAAAAATAAACTTCTCAGAAATTATAAGATTTGAACTGGATCAACGTCAAGCAGAGAGAATGATGTTATCCATTAATCTAGAGTGTGCAGGGTTCTAGGCAGGGTGTCCTGATTGCTATGGGACTGTATACATTGCCTTGGACAAGCTGTGTAAGCCAAATAGAGCAGGAATGAACAAAATGGGTATTGAGAAGCATTTGATGATGATTTTCCATGCTCTTTGATTATCTCTATTTAAAAGAATCATACACAACCTGTTAAATAAAATAAGTCCTACAGTTATATAGTTATTGCTGTGTATAAAAATAACTAATACCCTAGTGAGAAATATAATGAAAGAAGACCTCTCTCAATAAGAATGTATTAAGATGACTTGTACACAGGAAACAAAAAAAAAAAAAAAAACACTAACAGAGCATAGAGACTAAAGAAAAAGCAGAATGTAAGCCCTACAGTTTTGCTAGAAACAAATGTGACTCAGAAATTTTCATTAATTATATGAAATACTCTTATAACATAGGTAGTCGATCATGTGGTAAAGCTTGAGTCCAATTCTTGACAGGAGATTAGAATTAGAGAGATTTAGAAATTAAACTTGTAGAGAAGACTGACAAAGACAGATTTAAAAAAAAAAATAAAGGCCATGGGATGGGAAGGTGGCTCAGTGGTAGAGTGCTTGCTTCACAAGCATGAGGCCCTGGGTTCAATTCCTCAGCACCACATAAACAGAAAAGCCTGGAAGTGGCACTATGGTTCAAGTAGTAGAGCACTAGCCTTGCTCTGAAGAGCTCAGGGACAGTGCCCAGGCCCAGATTTCAGGCCTCACGACCGGAAAAATAAAATAAAATAAATAAATAAATAAATAAAGCCCCAAAGATAAAATTTCTCTATCAATTAAAGCAAAACCAACACAAAAAACTAAGTTGTAATTTAAAAAGTTCCTAAAATCCTCTGTCAATTAATTCATTGCTAGTATGAATTTATTGTTAGAAATGTGTAAAATAAAAAGGAACAGTATTTCCAAGGATTTTGCACTGGTGGGAAGAAATGAAGCTTGTAAAATACTAAATAAATATGCTGATGAATGTGTAAGAAAATGTTATATGTAGTAATTGTTTACTATGTTACCATAATTGAAGACAAGAACTAGGAAGCAATAGCAGTAAGCTTTAGATGAAGTTAGGTTGTTCATGTATATACACCACGATTCTCTCAATAAACTTTGAACATTTAGAAAAAAAATAGTGAAAATAGTGAATTGAATTCTGGGCAAAAGCTAGCTCATGCTATCCAGCAAGAAAGTATGAAGATTTTATGAAAGAAAATTTTTATCTAGTAACTAGAAAAGATTAAGTTAACCTTAGGGTAGACTAAAAAGAAGTAATGATGAACCAACATATAATTTGTAAATTTAGGGGCTGGAACGTGGCTCAGTGGTAGAGTGCTTGCCTTGCATGCATGAGGCCCTGGGTTCGATTCTTCAGCACCACATAAGCCAAAAAGGTCAGAAGTGGCGCTGTGGGTTCAAGTGATAGAGCAATAGCCTTGAGCTAAAGAGCTGAGTGACAGCACTCAGCCCCTGAATTCAACCCCATGACCACCACCAAGAATAAAATAAAATAAAATCGGTCAACAAATGTGAGTCTTAAAAAAATAATTTGTAAATTTACAAATTATGAGTGATTCAGAAATAGAAATCTTATATAAAACTTCCTATATGTTTTAAATGGATTCAGCCTACATAATGCTGCTGAGAATAAAATGCCCAAAACTTGTAGTAACTTCAGTCAAAACATGTCTTTCAGACACTGAAATCACTTTGAATGGCTTTATTTGAATTTATTTTATTTTTTAAAAATCAGTATTTCTTTCCCATTTTATCTATTATTACAGATGCATAATTGACTACTTTAGTCACTAAAATTAGTATGTTATGGTGATACCTGTTTGCTTGTTTATGTCACCAAGACCAGACTGGATTAAAGATTAAGTCTAAAAAAAGCAAATATCCATCAAAACAAGAACTGCAAAATCCACTTCATCTTAAACACCAAGCAGAATACACAAACATGATAGTTATCTTCAAAGTATGTTCTGTAATGCTTGCTCTCACATTCCTTCTTAATTTCCTTTGTTTCTTAATGCTGTAAGTAGGTGACTGTATGATGATGTGGTAGATAAGGAGAAGGTTATTCTCTCCTTTATATGAAAACAGATGAATCTCAGGTGGATATAGCAAAGGGAAAAGTCCAATCTAGTCCTGGGTAAAAGCAATGAATCATTCAAGACCAATCAAAACTCACCAGTCAACACACTTTGAAATTTATGTATCAGTAGATATCATTTCAATCTATCTCTTTTCAGTATATCTACAGATTCTGATTCTTCTTATTCAACACTGTTTATTAGTTTCACACTCTCTGGGTCTCTGAAATCTTATCCAGAAATCTTGATATTAGACTCTTTCTTTGACTCTTTGGGATCTCATGTAGCACATGTGTTAGGTAGATACTTAACTGTCTTACCACTTTGATAACTAGAAGAAGCAGGTTCGCAAAGCAAACAAGGAAACATTGAATCACCAAGTGCAATTTTTAATTAAATTCCCATCCAGTTTTGATACTGAAACCATGTAAAATTAACCTTCATGCTTTGATATATATATATATCAAAGCTATTATACTATCTACTGAACTCATAGCTTGATTTTAGAAGTTTTGAGTTTGCTTCTATTTTTTTCACTTATAGGGACATAAGTGGTTGTTTTCATTTTTGCTATTGTTTCTAATATATTTATAATGTACCATGTGATTTTTTTGTTTCTATGTATGTTCCTTCTCCAAGGTATAACCCCTATTTTCACTGTATTTGATATTGGTGTCCTGCATCTTGTATATATACTTCTCTAATTTGGAGAGGGGAAGAGAAAAAATAAAATGCTTAAATAGTGATACAGGTTGACCCATTGTAACAATGAGATGTACTATGTTGAAAAAGGAACTTTACAATTTAGGCAGCCAGGGCGGGGGGTAGTTGTGGAGGTGGGAGGGAAGGGATGGTAGGGAGAAAAAAGGAGGAGGCAACAATGCTTGATAGGAAATGTATTCATTACCTTGCTCATGTAATCGTAACTCCTCTGTACAGTATTTTTACAATAAAAAAGTATTAAAATTAAAAAACCTGAAAAAATAATGATTTTATTAAAAGCTCTGAAAACACATTTAGTCAAGAGGCAAATAGCAAATAGGGATTTTTTTGGTTTTAGTTTATACTTTTCCCCTATTCCAATTGCTCATTCTAAAGAAGTGCACCAAAAGTTGCTATATACCATATCCAAATGAAGAATTCTGTCAGTCTTTCCATAAAAGTTTACAGAAAGTAAAGTTTACAGAGAGAAAAAATAATTCTGTTGGCCAGACATAGGCAATGAATGATACCTTGCAATCTCTCTGGTTTTAAACTTAATTACTGATACCCATACCCTGGATAAGAATCCCAAAATTTTAAACAATTTGTCAAAGAACATAGTAACTTTAAATTGTATATATTAGTATATTGTTTTCAAGACCTGTGATTTTTCAAAATTAAGTTATTGTTGTATCATCACTTTTCAGTAACTTTATAATATTATGCACACACACAAATTCACATATATATGTCTTTTTAATTTGTTTCTAGTAAAGTAAAAATAAAGGAAACAACTTATATCAAAAAGTACAATTTAAAACCAGGTCCTGCTGGCTCACACCTATAATCCTGAGACTGAGATCTGAGGATCACAGTTTACTGCCAGTCCAGGCAAGAAAGTCTGTGAGATTCTTATCTCCAATTAAGAACAAGAAAACCAGAAGTGGCTCTTTGTCTCAAAGTCTTAGAGTAGTAGCCTTGAGCAAAAGAGCTCAGGCACAGTGCCCAGGCCCCGAGCTCAAGCCCCATGACTAACCCCACCCCAAAAAATCACAATTAAAAAACAAATAATACTTTCACTTGTGTTATACTTTATAAATTATTTGGTACAATAAAATCTAGCAAATAGAAATTTTTCAATATATAATTTTTCCAAGTATTTCCATTTCCTAACAAATGGGGCAATATCATCCTTTCTGATGGAGGCATAGAATTCCATTTTATATATACACCACATTTTCTTGATCCATTCATCTACTGAGGGGCATCTGGGTTGGTTCTATATCTTAGCTATGGTAAATAATGCTGCAATAAACATAGTTGTGCTGATAGCTTTAGTATGGTCTTGTTTGTGATCATTTGGGTAAATGCCCAAGCCAGGCACAAAAAAAAAACATAGGTACCATGGTTTCCCTTATTTGCCATAACTAGTATATGTCTGGACAAAGCAGATAAGATGATGTTAAGTAAAATGAACTCCAAGATAAGGACACAAGGTGTTTTTTTTTCTTTCTTGCTATACCTATTAGTAAGGTACCACGTGGGTTTTTTTTTGTTGCTTTGTATGTCCTTCCCCCATGGTATAACCCCTGTTTTCACTGTGTTTGATGTTGGTATAATTGGGGGAACAGAAGGGAAAACCAAATTGTTTAAATACAGATACAGGTTAGCCCATTGCAACAATGAGATGTACAAGAGGCTAGGTCAAAAAAGGAACTTTACAATTTGTGGGGTGGGGGGTGGAGAAGGGAATATAGTTGAGGTTGTGGAAACGGGAGGGAAGGGATGATGGGGGAAAACAAAGGAGGAGCAACAATGGTTGATAAGAAATGCACACATTTCCTTGCTCATGTGATTGTAACCCCTCTGAACATTATTTTCACAATAAAAAATCATTAAAAAAAGAAGTTTTTCAATATAAAACCAGTATCTCATAAGTATATAATAAAGGATTAGAGGACCACAATCTAATAGTAGTTGTAAAGGGTGTATAATTGAAACCATATAGGCATAATTGAGTTCATATTCTGAGTTAGATCAAACAGAATGGCTGAAATATATATGACATCTAGGACTAGTTGGTGAAATTTATATTACAAGAACTTCACATATTTAAAAGCCTATGGGATAAAGGAAAGCACTGTGTACTATGTCTATTTTATGGTAGGGGAAATGCTAATCTAGTCATGGATCAAATGTCATTAGAAGAGAGTATGATTTCCTCCAAGATAAGGTAGTCAAAAAGGTTCTAACTGTCCAGAGTGAATCAGAATTTGATATCACAGGCATCAGACATCAATGCATGGATGGCTTACGCCTTTTGTAGAATATTGGTATAACATTAAAGACAATAAGTTAGTAATATTTATCCTTCCTACAATAATTATTATATAATGCGTTTTAAAATGAGTGATTACAGATATAAATAGTAATTTTTCTTTGAGTTTTTAAAAGTAGAAGGTAATTTCACATAGCTTTATATAAGCTGGGTCACTTGATAATTTTTACTCTGGCCAAAAGTATTAAAAAATTTAAAGCATATATGTGAAGGTAATGGAATGTAAATTTTAAGGAGAACATTGAGTATAATCTTTCACTGCAAGAACAGCTTTTTACTTGATGCACTCCAAAATCTGTACAGAAACAAGTAGCTAGGGATCCAGTAGAAAGAAAGGAGCTTTTCCTTATACCAGTAGCCTGTAAAGGATCTTGTCTGAATAATAAGAACTTTACTTCTTGATTGAATCTTTGAAGAAAAATTGGGAGATACAACAAAGAATCCAACAGATGTTACCACAGGATGGTTAACAAACAAGAGTATAGAATTCAGTTGATGACCACTACAAGGGACATAAAATTTGAAGATTAGGTTCAGCCAGTATCATTTCCAGCTAATAAAGTGAATAAAGTGAGTAAACTTCAAAGAAAAGCAACATATTCCAGAGAAATGAAATATGCTGTTTATGTATTTTGTTTGTGTGAAAGAAAATATTTTAAATTTATTTTTATGTTTACATTGATTTATGATGATGTGTTATAGTCATTTATACTTATACATTTATATATGTATAGTTATTGTCATGATAGGACATAAAAATCTTCCCAAAAATGTGATATGTCTCTATTTGGTTATTTTCTTTAATTAATTTCAGCAGTTTTTCAAATTTCAGAGTCAAATTCTTTTTCTCCTTTGACTAAATATGACCCTAAATATTTTATTCTCTATGTTAGCACTGTAATTACATTTTTCTTTAATTTTTTAGATTGTTAATTAAAGAAAACTGATTTTTGTTTCATTTTAAATCTACAGATTTTTCTACATATAAACAAGGCTACCTATGAAGTAAGTTATTTTAATAGGTCCTTTACAATTACCATTCCTGGTATTTGGGCTTGTCCTTTCTTTCTAAGCAGATTGCTCAGGCTGAAATCTCAAATCTGTCATTTGATCCTTGCTTTTTCTTCTATTGAAAGCTAATAATTAATGATTTACACCTGGTTCCAAGTAATGGTTTGCTTAGGGTTCTATTTATTTTTAATACTTCTTTTAATTGCAAAAATACTGTACTGCTCATGTGACTATGGTTATAGTCACATGAGCAAGGTAATGAATGCATTTCCTATAAAGCATTGTTACCTCCTCCTTTGATTTTCCCCTTTCCTCCACCTCCACAACAACACTCCGCCCCTCCTCTGCCCTGAAACTACGGTATGTTTTTCAACATATATCTTATATATCTCATTGTTACAATGGGTCAACCTGTATACCTATTTAAGCATTTTGTTTTTTCCCTTCCCCTCCCCAAATTAGAGAAGTGTATATACAAGATGTAGGACACCAATATCAAATACAGTGAAAACAGGGGTTATACCATGGGGGAGGAACATACAAAGAAACAAAAAATATCACATGGTACATTATAAATGCATTAGAAACAATTGGAAGCAAAAAAAAACTGTCCCTATCTTGGGGTATATTTCACTTAACTTCAGTTTATCTGGTCATATGTACATAGCTTTTGACCTTTTCTGCTTATCCCAGATATATACTAGTTATTGCAAATAAGGGAAACCATGGGACCCATGATTCTTTGAGCCTGGCTTACTTCATTTAATATAATTTTTTCCAAGTTTTTCCATTTCTTAACAAATGAGGCAATGCCATTCGTTCTGATGGAGGCATAGAATTCCGTTGTATAAATATTTTCTTGATCCATTCATCTACTGAGGAACATCTGTGTTGGTTCCATATCTTAGCTATGGTAAATAATGCTGCAATAAACATAGTTGTTCTGGTAGCTTTAGTATGGTCTTGTTTGTGATCTTTTGGGTATATGCCCAAAAGTGGTATTGCTGGGTCGTAGGGGAGCTCTATGTGGAGTCTTTTGAGGAACCTCCATACTGCTTTCCAAAGGGGTTGAACAAGTTTAAACTCCCACCAACATTTTAATAGGGTTCCCTTCTGTCCACATCCCATCTAGCATCTGTTGTTATTAGAGTTCTTGATTATACCCATTCTAACTGGGGTGATGTGGAATCTCAATGTTGTTTGGATTTGTATTTCTTTTATCGCAAGAGAGGTTGAGCATTTATTCAGATGTCTATTGGCCATTCTTATTTCCTCTTCAGAGAAGTTGCTCTTGAAGTCTTTAGCCCACTTATATATGAGGCAGTTGTTTCTTTCAGGATTTGTTGTAGGGGGATATAACTTTTTGAGTTCCAAGTATAATTTAGATATGAGACCCTTATCCATTGTATGGCTAGTGAAGATCTTCTCCTAATCTGTGGGCTTTCTATTGATCCTGCCAGTTGTGTCCTTTGTCATGCAGAAGCTCTGGAGCTTCATGTAATCCCATTTGTCCAATTTTTCTTTGATTGTTGTGTTTCTTGGTCTTTATTAAGAAAATTTCAGGCTGTGCCAAGGAGACCTAGGATTTCTCCTATTCCTTCCTGTAAAGGGTGTTTGCTTTTACTCCGAGGTCTTTGATCCATTTGGAGTAGATTCTGGTGCAGGGTGATATATAAGGATCTAACTTCAGTTTTCTATAGGTATTTAACCAATTTTGCCAGCACCATTAACTGAACAGGCTGTCTTTCTTCCATTCAACTTTTTTAGCTCCATTATCAACAATTAGGTGGCTATAGTTCTGTGGGTCCATTTCTGGGTTTTCAATTCTATTCCATTGGTTATGAGGTCTCTTCTTGTGCCAGTATAAAGGTCTTTTGATTACTATGGCTTTGTAGTAGATTTTGAAATTTGATATTGATATTCCTCCAGCACTATTCTTTCTTTTAAGGATCATTTTTGGTATTTGGGGTCTTTTACTGTTCCATATGAATTTTTGGATAGCGTCTTCTATTTCATTGAAGAATGAGGTTGGAATATTAATATCCATCACATTGAATTTGTAGATAGCCTTGGGAAGTATAGCAATTTTCACGATGTTGATCCTTCTGATCCAGGGTCATGGGAGGATTTTCTACTTCCGAAGTTCGTTTTGATTTCCTTTTTCAGATTTGTAAAGTTTTCATCGTAGATATCCTTCACTCCTTTAGTTAACTTAATTCCTAGGAATTTTATTTTTTGTCGGGCAATTATAAAGGAGTTACTTTCCTGATTTCAGCCACTCTTTCCTCATTATTGGCATAAAAAATGCCATTGATTTTTAAGGCTTAATTTTATACCCTGCTACTTTGCCAAAGTTTTGAATCAGCTCAAGTAATTTAGGAGGGGAGCCCATGGGATTCTTAAAATACAAGATCATGTCATCTGCAAAGAAGCAGAGTTTTACTTCAGCTTTCTCTATTTGGATTCCCTTTATGTTTGCATCTTGTCTTATTGCTGTAGCTAGGCATTCTAATATTAAATTGAAGAGAAGTGGATAGAGTTGACATCCTAGTCTCATTTCTGAGTTTAGAGGAAATGGCTTTAATTTTTCACCATTAAATATAATGCTGGCTGGGGTTTTTTATATACAGCCTTTATTGTATTAAGGAATATTCCATGGATTCCTAGTTTTTCCAGAGCCTTCATCATAAAGGGGTGTTGGATCTTGTCAAAAGCTTTTTCTTCATCCATTGAGATAATCATGTGGTTCTTATCCTTGCTCTTGATGATGTGATGAATTATATTAATTGATTTCAACATATTGACCCAGCTTTGTTTCCCTGAAATGAATCCTGTTTGATCGTAGTGTATGATTTTTTTTTTATGAGCTGTTGAAGTCTATTGGCCAAAATTTTTTTGAGAAGTTTTGCATTGATGTTCATCAAAGAAATGGGTCTATAGTTCTCTTTCTTTGATGAGTCTCTGTCTGGTTTTGGGATGAGGGTTATGAGACTTCATAGAAACAGTTTGGTAGTGAACTTTCTCTTTCAATTTCATTGAAGAGTTGGAGGAATATTGGTGTGAGTTCTGCGTTGAAGGCCTTGTAGAATTCTGCTGTAAATCCATGCAGTCCTGCACTTTTCTTAGATAGGAGGTCTCCTATTGCTGTTTGTATTTTGATGATTGATATGGGTCTGTTAAGTCTGTTTAGCTCATCTTGGTTTAGTTTCAGCATGTCGCTCTTTGCTAGGAAAGGTCCATTTCTTCTAGATTCTCAAACTAATTAGTATAAAGTTTTGAGACGTTTTCTCTTATAATGTTCTGAATCTTGGTTGTTTCTGTGGTGATGTTTCCATTCCCAAATCTGAATTTGTTTATTTGAGTGTGTTCTCTTCCTTTTTAAAAAAGATTTGCTAAGGGCCTTTTAATTTTCTTAATTTTTTTGAAGAATCAACTCTTTTTGGTTCTTTTTATGGTTTGTTTGGATTCTAATTCATTTAATTCTGATTTAATTTTAATTATTTTGTTCCATCTCCTGGATTGTGGTTTAGCATGCTACTCTTTTGCAAGGAGGTTCAGTGTCTCATTAAATTGTTGGTTTTAGCTCTCTCTAATTTGGTGATGTAGGAAACACAGAGCTATAAACTTTCCTCTGAGTACTTCCTTTTCTGTGTCCCAGAGGAGCTGGTAATTCGTGTGTTCATTTTTTTTAATATCATGAACATTTGAATTTCTTTCTAATCACTTCCATGACCCAGTAGTGAGTCAACAGTGTGTTCTTCAGACTCCATGCTTTACATAAACTTCTTTGGTGGTTTTTGTGTTGAATTCTAATTTTATTCTCTTGTGTTCTAAGAGAATGCAGGGCACAACTTCAATGTTTCTGAATTTGGACAAGTTTGCTTTGTGACCTAAAATGTGGTCTATTTTGGAAAATGTTCCTTGTGCTGCTGAGAAGAAAGTGTATTTTGATGCTGCAGGTGAAATATTTGGTAGATGTCTGTTAAATCTAGTTGAGCGATGCAGTTGTTTAAATCTGTGATATCTCTGTTGAGTGTTTGATGGGTTGATCTATATAGTGAGGATAATGGTGTGTTAAAGTCCCCCACAATTAATGTCATTGGATCTATGTGAGATTTGAGGGAAAGTAGTGTTTCTTGGATACAATTGGGTGTTCTGTTATTTGGTAAATAGATATTTAGAATTATAATATCCTCCTGAAGGACAGATCCCTTCATTAGTATGTAGCAACCTACTTTATCTTTTCTCACTAATTTTAATTTGAAGTCTATTTTTTCTGATATTAGGATTCTAACTCCCACCAGTATATGAGGCAGTTTGCTTGGTAGATTTCATTCCAGCTTTTCACTTTCAGAATGTTTGTTTTTATGGGCCATGTCTGAATCTTGATGGCAGCAGATAGAAGGATCTTGCATTTTAATCCAACTAACAGTCTCTGTCACTTAATTGGAGAGTGAAGTCCATTAATATTGAGGGTTAGGACTGAGAGGTGCTTGCTGCCATGTTATCCACCTTCTTGGGGCAGTGAAAACTGGGTTCTTCTCATCATTGTTAGATGTGGTTTCTTGGCCTTTATTGTGCTCTTTTTGGTTTTCTATGCATAGGGCATCCTTAAGTGTCTCTTGTAGGGCTGGTTTGCTGGAGACACATTGTTTCAGTTTTTCTTTGCTATGGAAGGTTTTTATTTGGCCTTCCATTATGAAGGAGAGTTTACTGGGTTCAGTATTCTTGGTTGATAGTTTTTTTGTCTTTATGACATGGCATACATCATTCCAGGCTCTTCTTGCTTTAATTGTCTCTGCTGAGAAATCTGAGATTAATCTAATTGGCTACCCTTTATAGGTGATTGATCTTTTCTCTTTGACAGCTTTAAGGATCCTTTCCTTGGTCTGAATTGATCCTGTGTGGATTATAATTTGGCGGTGGAATGTCCTATTCTGTTCTGGAATATTTGGGGTTCTAAAAGCTTCTTGTATCTGAATAGGCCTCTCTTTTTGCATGTTTTGGAAGTTCTCTGCTATGATCCTGTTAAATACATTTCCTAGACTATTAAATTCTGTCTCTAGGTGCTCTTCTACAACAATTAGACTCAGATTAGGCCTTCTGTTGGTGTCTTCCAAATGTTGAATAAATCTATCATATTTCTTGGATTTGTCTTGAAAGGTTGTCTGTTCTTTCTGTATAATATCTAGGCTGTCTTCAATCCCAGAGATTCAATCTTCTACATGGTCTAACCTACTCTCAAGATTTTCTAATTTGTTTTTATTTCCTTTCCTTCAAATTGGTCGGCTTTGATGGCTTCCAATTCTTTGTTGGAGCTTTGTTTTAGATCTTGTATGAACTTCTTTACATCCTTAATTTGGTGTTCAGTGTTTATTTTCAAATCACTTAGTTGATTGGTTATGGTTTCCTTGGACTCCCTTTCCTTCTTTCCGGCTCCATTCAGCATTCCATTTGTGGTCTCACTGGATTTCTTCAGGATTCCACAAATACCTCTATTGATCTTTGTCTATTCTCATCCAGCTCATGCAATTCCTGTATTTCTCTTTGATTAGTTTCCTCATGCTCATACAATTCCTGAAATTACTTTTTTACTGTTCTCAGTCTGTCCATGCAATTCCTGTATTAATCTGTGATTAGCTTCCTCACACTCACAAGATTCCTATATTAGTTTTTAGTTAGCCTCATCATGCTCGCAAAGTTACTGTATTAATCTTTTTTTAGCCTGGTTTTACTCCCTATCAAGCTAACACTGAGTCCTTTGCATGCTTTCAATCTTTTCATTCACCCTGCTTACCAGTAGTGTTTGTAGAACTTTTTGGGAACTCTCCTCTGAATTATTTATTGACTTTTCTGTCACCTGATTATTATGAGTAGGAGTTGAGATACCTTGACTTGCCATTTTTCTTGTGTTTCTCTGGCTTGTTCTGCCCATTTTGTATGAAAGTAATACCACTTTCGTGCTTTAACACTATTTTAAGGCAAGCATCAATGAAAGTCCCATAGTTACACAGTCAAAATTGCTGCAGATACATTCTAGTTCAACAGATACAATCTATTCAACATCACACAACTATGGATTAATTGGCTAAGCACATCAAAGAGGGATTCAGCAGACCAAAATTAATAGGTTTAGGGAGAAATGTGAGGAAGAATACGGTTAGAGGGATGTGGAGAGGTAAAAGGAAAGAGTGAGTTCAAACAAGTCCTAATCTCAGAGAGGTAATTGATAGAACAGAATGAAAGTAGAGAGATAAAGAAGCCAGAAAAAAATGAAAAAAAACCAATAATTTAAAAAATGAAACATTTAAAAATTATGTGAGTATAAAAAATAATACTGATAGGGGCTGGGAAGGTAACTCAGTGGTAGAGCGCTTGCCTTGCATGCGTGAGGCCCTGGGTTCGATTCCTCAGCACCACATAAGCAGAAAATGAAAAAGCCGGAAGTGGTGCTGTGGCTCAAGTGGTAGCGTGCTAGCCTTGAGCTGCAGAGCTGAGGGACAGCACCCAGGCCCAGAGTTCAGGCCCAATGACAGGACCTTCCTCAAAAAAATAATAATACTGATAGAAGAAAAGGATACAATGAAAGGAGGACAGAGATAAAAAGGAAAAATAAAAAATTTAGAAATGGAATACTTAAAGATTATATAGGTATAAGGAAATAATACTACTATTAAAGGAGTTAAGCCTAATTGGTTGTGAATTGAGTAAATAATTTCTATATTAAGTATGTACACAATGAAGGATAAGATGTAATAATGACAGGTATATATCAGGGTATGAGCAGAATAGCAATTAAGTCTCACACACACACACTCACACACACACACACACACACAAAAGGACCAAAAGTTCAAAAGAGATAAACAACAACAACCACACACACACACACACACACACACACACACACACACCTAAAATAAAAATTATGAAAGAAAAAAATAAAAACAATTTTTATTTTTTTTAATTACATAGAAAAATGAGTTAGTTGATATTTTTTGCAGGGGGAGTGGAACATCTTGTATCTCCACTGTGCCTGTAACTAGTATCTTGGAGTGTCTGGTTGCTTTGGAGTTCGGTTTTCCTGTGGCTTGATTGGTTTCTTAAGTCAGTTTGTTTGAGCAGGCAGAAAAATGCTCTGCCTTACACAGGACTTTGTTATCCTCCTCCAAGGCTAGTTCAGTGGGAGGGAGATCTGGTTTGAACATCACAAAAGAGGGAGATGGCTGTTTCTTCTAGCTTGGAGTTGCTGTAATAAGGCTTTGTTCTTGGTAAGGTTGAGGCCTATCAGCAATCTGTAGTTTTTCCCTGAGGGACTACCTCCTGAGAGACACAGAGCCCAGCCTGGAGCCATTCTCAGTGTTTATGTTTACTGAGTTTCAATTGTTCATCTTTTATCCCTCCTTCTGTGTAGGCTGCTGTAGGGAGGGGCAGCCTCTGGCTCTGTTTATTCAGTGAAGAAAGTCACTCCTCTGGGGGCAGAGTTCTCACTGCCTGGGAAAGGTAACTTTCCCCTGAGTTGATCTGAGCCTGGCAGGTCAGGTCAGGTTCCTGTGACCTGCTGAATGACTCTTAGCGTTTTCTTCCAAAGCCTGAGTTGGAGCTTGCTGCTTGGCTGGGCCTTTGTCAGCATCAAAGATGGAGTTCTTCTCCAGTTGTGGGGAAGGGGCTACCTTTCCATCACTGCTATGTGAGAAAGAGTGAGGATGTCTTGGGTGTATTCATGCTAGCCTCTTGGTTTCTGGACTGTCCCTGGTCTGTGATCAGCAGGATGAAGATTTCTGCTCCTTGTCAGTTCTTGCTGGTGGTGAGTAGAATCTGCTCACACACTGCATTTGGGGCTTTTGTCTCGGGCTCTATCTGTTGATATGGTGGCCAAGGACACAGACAAATTCTCAGATTTGTCTCCTTGACAAAGCTGCCTGGATTTTCCCTCTCTAGCCAAACTCCTTGGACTGTGATGGCACACTTTGTATGATTCCATAGCCTAGGACTATTCACCGGAACACTAAAATTGCATTGTATGAGGGAGTTATTTAGCCTCCAGCTTCTCCTCCTCCATCTTCTTCTGGAATTCCTTAGGGTTCTATTTCTATTCAAATCCATATTTCTTTTTTCAATTCTCCATTTAGAACAATTTATCCATGTCATCTAAAATATCCTTTCTGCTCACAGTATTTCTTTTTAATGTTTTGTTAATTATCAAAAAAAAATAATACTCTGCAAGCTTTTACTCAATGTTAGAATGTTGTCTTCTCTTTCTTTTTAAAAATATGTTGATCCTTAAAATGACCACTATTAGGCCTTTGGGATTTTTCTATCCTTTGTTTATTAAAAATGTTACCTGTATCCTTCCCTTGCATCTGTAAGCCTTAGATTTAGTTTCCTATTTATTCTTTACTTCTTTTAGTTTAAACTCATCCTGAGCAAGGAGCTGGTGGCTCATGTCGGTAATCCTAGCCATTTAAGAGACTGGTTCTGTAGTTCTGTAGTTCTGTAGTTCAAAGCCTTCCCAGAAACAAAATTTGTGATCCTCTTATTAAAAAAATTAATTAATTGTTGTTGTAAAGGTGATCTGCACAGGGATTACTCTTACATAAGGCAGAAAAAGTGGACATTTCTTCTAAAAAATGTCACCACTTCCCCAGCTCTCCCCCACATTTACCCTCCTGTACCCATTCATGAGATTTATAATTCATTTTCAACATAGTGTGTAGTGATAAAGGGTAAACAAATTCAGCATTGTGAGACTCCTATCTCTAGTTAAGCACCAACAGAGCCACAATTAGAGCTCTGGCTAAAGTGACAGAGCACTAGCCTTGTTGAGCAAAAAGCTCAGGAACAGGACTTAGTCCCTGAGTTCATCGTCCAGGGGAATTACTAAATAAATAAATAAGTAGTTATTCCATAACGTGAGGTACTTCATCTTTCCTTATATATGTATTCAAAGCTGTAAATTTCTAACGGTCACATTTTTCATCCAAAGAATTTGAGTGTGTTGCATGCTGTCTTCTTTTGGCCCAAATACATTCTATTAATCCATGTGATTTCTCCTTTGGCCCATTGAATTATATGCATGTGATAAGTCAAATATACTTAAGAATTCAACATAGTTACTCTATTAACCTCTATTTTCATTGTGATCACAAAAGATAGTGTGTATAATTTCACTGTTTACATTTATAAGGAAGTGTTTGGTGTTCTAGAATTTTGTCTATCCTATTACGTATGGATAGTTCATAAAACTGTGTTCTAGTGCTGTTCATATCTTAAGGATATTTGGACACACTGTGGTTCAAGCATTCTACATAATTTTGAAAGCTTTGTTATTCTATCCACTATAAAAATAGAACATTGACTTACCCAAATATTGTACAAATACAAATTATTGTCTTAAATTCCTTCCATGTTTTATCTTTATGTATCTATGTAGTTATCATCTAGCTATCAATTATCTATATACTATATCTCCAATCTAAGAACTTGTCATCTATTCATTATTTTTCTTTTATGTGTATCTGTCAATCTTTTGCTAAATTACCTTGTATAAAAATATAATTTACTTTGTTTCTTCTAACTTCTTTTCTACTAAAATTCTAGTTTTTATGATGCTATCTCACATATTCTACTTCTCTCTATTTCTATTTGCATGTAATAGTTATTCATTCTTTCAATTATCAAAAGAATGGTGTCTTTAAATTTAAAGAAGCTAATGAGAATTATGGTTGAGTAATTATTTTCCCTAATCCTCCCTTTAACTTAAAATTTAGTTAAATTCACTGCCACAGCAATTTTTATTAGGAAGGGCTTAATTGTACCATTTTGGGATCTGTTTTCTGCATTTTACCTGTTTTGGTTTTTCATATCTCTATCAATGTTTTCCTATTTTTAGGTGACATTTGTAATAATACGTTTTGATTCCTTATTTCATTTCTGTTTTGTGCATTTTATAATTTATTTTGTGTTTAGCATGAGGTTTAAACCTCATAGATAAAATAGTCACATTAATATTTATATATGACTAACTCCAAACACATTTTATAATTTTATTGTGATTAAGTGATTGCATAAATTTCACAGTAATTGAGATAGTGATACTTAATTAAAGTCACAAACATTCTAACCTTCATGAGGCAAATAGTCATTATCGTGGTCTATAAAGTTTGTGAGTTCTCTGAGCTTTGACAGTACAGCTATTTCTTTCATATCGGATGTTATGCACATTAATTTCCTTTTACTTAGTGTTAGCTATCCATTCTCATTCTCTCCCTCCCATTGCTGCCCTTGAGCTGTTAGTTTGTTTTCATCAATGTCTAATGCAGCTGATGGGGCCCTCTGTTTTATATTTTCCCGTTTCCCTCTGATTCTGTGTCCTCCTCCTAGTTTCCCTCAGATGTGTGTGTGTGTGTGTGTGTGTGTGTGTGTGTGTATACCATATATGTCAATAGAATGGGGTCGTTTAGTAATGACACAACAAAATGAGTGGAGGTGCTTTGTGAGTCCTGTTTGCGTTGTCGTATTGCCTTGCATTTTGTATTTAACATCCACTTACCAGGAAGTCCATGTGCAGTTTCTCTCTTTGCTCTTGGCTTACCTCACTGAAAATGACTTTTCGTACTTCTTTCCAGTTCCCTGCAAATGCCATTATTTTGTCCTTTCTAATGGCTGCATGATATTCCATTGCATATAGGTAACACAATTTTTGGAAGCATTCATCTGTAGTGGGGCATCAGGGGATATTGTGAACAGTGCTTCAATTAACATGGAGGTGTATGTGTCCTTGTATCCTGGTTCCTGTCACTCAGGGTAGAAGCCTAGGAGTGGTATGGCTGGGTCGTAGGAGATGTCTATATTTAGCTTTCTGAGGACCCTCCAGACTGTTTTCCAAAGTGGTTGTATTAGTGTACACTCCCAGCAGCAGTGCAATAGGATTCCTCTTTTTCTGTATCCCCAACAACATTTACCATTGGCTGAATTTAGGTTACAGGCCATTCTGTCTGGAGTAAGGTGGTGTTTAAGGGTATTTTTATATTAGCATTTCCTTTATGGTCAGGGATGAAGAGCATGTCCTCATTTGTTTCTTTTCCATATTTATCTCTTTTTCTGAGAAGTCTCTGTTTAGCTCCCTTGCCATTTTAGTAATTGGTTTGTTAGGTTTGGGACGGATTCGTTTCTTGAGTTCCCTGTAGATAATGGATATTAGGCCCTTGTCTGATATATTGCTGGTAAATATTTTCCCAATTATATTGGTTGCTATGTCTTTAGCTTTGCAGAAACTTACCAATTGTTGTCTGTCTCCAATTTGTTGTGACCCTGTGACTCTGTTCAGGAAGTTTCTGCTGTGCCTATAAGTTCAAGTGTCTCTCCTACTCTATCCTGCAGTAGTTTCAGAGATTAAGGTTTGATGTTAAGGTCTTTAATCCATTTTGAGTTGATGTTGGTGCATGGTGATAGGCTGAGGTCCACTTTTAGTTCTCTGAATGTAGCTGCCCAGTTTTCCCAACACGAGTAGTTAAAGAGGCTGTGCTTCTTCCACTGTATGTCTTTGGCTCCTATGTCAAATATCAGCTGTGTAAGCATGTAGCTTTATTTCTGGTTTTTCTAATCTATTCCATTGGTCTTCGGGTCTGTTTTTGTGCTAATACCAAGCTATCTTTGTTATTATGGCTCTATAGTAGAGTTTGAAGTCTTGTATCATGATCCTTCCCACCACCCTGTTTTTTGCCTAGAATTGCTTTGACTATTCTAGATCTTTTGTTGTTCCATATAAATTTTGGATTGTTTTCTCTATTTCAGTAAAGTATATCATTGGGATTGTAATGGGACTTGCAATGATTTTGTGTATCATTTTTGGTAGTATGGCCATTTTCACTATATTCAGTCTGCCTATCCAAGAACATGGAAGGTCTTTCCATTGCCTGGTGTCCTCTATAATTTCTTTCTTTATGTTTTTGTGGTTTTCATTAAATAGTTTCTTTACATTTTTGGTTAGGTTACTTCCTAAACACTTTATTTGTGTGTGTGTGTGGTTATTGTGAATGGATTTTTGTTTCCCTTTTTTCTGCTTGTATATTGTTGGTGTACAGAAAAACAACTGATTTTTGTGGGTTAATTTTGTATCCTGCTATTTTGCCAAAATGGTTTATAGGTTCTAAGCATTTGGGGATGGAGTTTTGGGAATCACTGAGGTATAATATCATGTCATCTGCGCAAAGGGATAATTTAACTTCTTCCCTCCCTATGCAGATCCCTTTAATGTATTTTTCTTGCCTTATTGCACTGGCTAATGATTCCAGAACTAGATTGAAAAGGAGTGGAGACAGTGAGCATCCTTGCCTTCCTCCTGTTTTTGGAGAACGGGTTGTAGTTTTTCCCCATTAAGTATAATATTGGAAATTGGTCTGTTATATATGGCTTTTATTGTTTAAAGGAATATTCCTTCTATTCCTATTTTGTCCAGAGCTTTTAACATGAATGAATGTTGTGTTTTATCAAAAGTCTTTTCCACATCAATGGAGATAATCTTGGTTCTTAAACTTGGATTTGTTGACATGATGGATTACAATTATTGATTTACATATGTTAAACCATCCCTGCATCTCTGGGATGAAGCCTACTTGGTCATGATGTATGATTTTTTTTTTGTATGTTTCTGGATTCTGTTGGCTGAAATTTTATTGAGGAGCTTTGCATCTGTGCTCATCAAGGAGACTGGTCTATAATTCTCTTTTATGTTGGGTCTTTGCCTAGTTTGGGGGTTGAATGTGATATTGGTTTCATAGAATGAGTTTGGGATAGCTCACTCTGCTTCTATTTCCCAGAAGAGTTTGAGGAGTATGTGTATTATTTCCTTTTTAATGGTCTTATAGAATTCTGTAATGAACCCATCTGGTCATGGGCTTTTCCTTGTTGGAAAACTTCTGATTACTTCCTCTATCTCATTGTAAGTTATTGGCTTATTTAATTGATTTATTTCTTGTTGGTTCAGTTTGGACAATTTGTATTTCTCTAAAATATTCATTCATCCATTTCTGCTAGGTTTTCCTTCCTTAGTGAGTATAGACTCTGAAGTAGTTCTTTATAATTGTTTGGATGTCTTGAGTATTTGTTGTAATTTTTCTTGTGGCATCTATCGTGTTATTAAATTGTGTTTCTTGAATTTTTAGTTAATCTTGCCAGAGGTCCGTCAATTTCATTGATTTTTTTTCTAAAAAAAAAAATTTTATTTATACATTCCTTAGTCTCTATTTCATTAAATTCAGCTCTTATTTTGGTTATCTCACTCTGTTTAATAACTAGGTTTTTCATGCATTTCCAGCAGTTTTAGTTGCATCATGAGATTATCTACTTGGTCTGTCTCTATTTTTTATGTGTGCAGAGAGCAATAAATTTGCCCCTCAAGACTACTTTTGTCGTAACCCACAGGTTTATTTGTGATGTATATTCATTTTCATTTAATTGTAGGAATTTTTAAATTTCTTCTTTAATTTCTTCTGTGCTGCAGGTATTGCTTGGAAGTGTTCTGTTCAATTTCCATGTATTTGAGTAATTTCCATGGTATGTTTTGTTATTGAGAACTAGCTTGATTCCACTGGGGTCAGATAGAATACAGGGTATTATGTCAGTCCTCTTGTATTTGCTTAAATTCCTTGTATGAACTATGATATGATCTAATTTGGAGAAAGTTACATGGGCTACTGAGAAATATGTGTACTGGGTTGTTGTAGGGTGGAAAGAGATACCAATTAATTCTGCTTGAGATATGGTGGCATTTAATTCAGAGGCTTCTTTGCCAATCCTCTAGTTGGTAGACCTGTCCTTTGGTGAGAGTGGAGTTTAAAGTCTCCTAGTATTATTGTATTTGGATCTATTTTATTCTGTAAGTCTGAGAGTGTTTGCTTAACATATTTGGATGCACCAATATTTGGAGAGTGTAAATTAATAACGGTGATATCCTCTTGTTGGATCATTCCCTGTATTAATATGTAGTGTCCTTCTTTGTCTTTTTGTAATGATTTTAATGAAAAATTTATTTTATCTGATATCAGGATGGAAACCCCTGCCTTCTTGTTGTAAGTATTTGCATGGTATATCTTCATCCATCCCTTCAATCAGAGTTTGTTTTTATCTTTGGCTGTGAGATTTGTATCTTGAAGTCAACAAATGGATGAATCTTGTTTTCTGATCCAATCTATAGTTCTTTTTCTTTTCATTGGTGAATTGAACCTGTTAATATTTATGGATATTATGGAGAGATGCATTGTTTCCTGTCATTTTCCTGCTTTTTAAATTTTTTTCTTCTTTCATTTCCTCATGTGCTTACTAAGTTGGACTTCTAGTGATATCTGTCTAATGTGGATCCCTATACTTCTTCAGGTTGTGATACCCCTGTTAATATTTTTTGTAGTGCTGGCTTATTGTTTAAATCCATTTAGTTTTTCTTTACTATTAAAATTTTAGTTTCTCCATTGAATGTGAATTTTAGCTTCGCTAGATCTACCAGTCTGGGTTGGGAGTTATTGGTTCTCAGTGCTTGGATGGTACTTTCCCAGGCTTTCCTTGCATTCAGTGTCTGTGTGGAGAGATCTGCAGTGACTATCATTTTTTTCCCCATTCTAATATAGCTCCTTCTTTGTTTTTTCTGCATGCAAGATTTTCTCCTTATTATTCAGATCTATCATTTTTACTATAAGGTTCCTAGAAGTGTTCCTCCTGGGATCCTGTTTGTTAGGTGCTCTATATGCTTGTGTTAAATAGGTAATATTTTCTCTTTTAAGATTGGGGAAAATTTAGATGTTAATCTTATTGAATGAGTTTTACATTCCTGTATTTATTCTGATATTCTTCACCTTCATCCACCCCAATTATATGAAGGGTTTGCTTGGTACTGTCTGCTTGTTCTTGGACTTCACTTTGGCATATTTTAAGTGTTTCCCCCCCATTTCTGTAACTTTTTTCCAGTTGCTGCATTTTGTCTTTAGTACCTGATATTCTATTTTCCAGTTCATTCATTCTGTTAACTATGACTTCCATTGTGGTTTTCATGGAGAAAGTTGATTCATTTATGATTTCTATGTTGGTTCTCAGAGTATTAATCTCAGCTTTTAGTGAGGTGTGTACTGCATCTATTTTGAATGCATATCTTATTTGAAAAACTGTATCTCTTTTGATAATTCATTTCTTTGTTCTTTAAATTTTTGATCCTTTCTCACTTTAATTCTTGAGTCATTGCCTCTAACATCTCTTAGATGTAGCATTTGACTTGCATTTCTTTTTCACATTCATTGGAGTGCTTCCCTGGGTGGTTGCTGGCCTTCGGGGTGGTTTGCTATCTTGATTATCGATGAATATTGTAATTTTTCACTGTAATTTTGGCATAGGGATTATTGGAGACCAATCCAAAATTCTGATTGTTTTGATCAATAGGTAGCTGTCTTTTCATAGTTATGGGTTGGTTCCTGGATCAATTGGTGAAGCTTGCTCTGGGTCCAGGGTTGGCTGAGAGAGCCTTTACCTGGCCTTGTTCTTTTGGGGGAGAGGCCAAGCTTCAACTGCTTGTCTGATCATCGTAGGGCTCTCAGCTGTCTGCTGGAGATCACAAGCAGTTCCCGCCTTAAGCCAAAGACTAGCAGCCTCGACTGCTTGTGTTCCCTCCCAGGGATGCTCTTGGTAAAACCAGGTGGGCTGTGTTTATTCCCCTAGTTGCTAGAGTCTTCTAAGGATCCTGACTATAATCAGGTGCTGGAAGCCTGAGCTGTCCAATTTTCAGTGTTGGATACACAAGTTAGGCTCTGGTGGGATTTGGGCCTCTGCGTCTCCCACCAAGGAAACACAGATCTTTTGCTGTCAGGAATGCGATTCACTGTTTTCCACCCTCTGTTGAGGTGTGTGCTCAGTTTCCGACTTCAGTCAGGACAGGTGGGTTGTGCATCACAGGCTTCCGGTCCCCCGGTCCTGCCCAGGCTCCCGGTCCCCAGCCTGGGACACATTTTTTGGGCTCTGGTGAGACCTGTACTGCTGGGTTTCCCATCCTGGGCACACAGTTCATATTTCTTCCACTGCTGTCTGCTGTGGCCTGTGGGTATTATTCCAGGCTTGAGCATTTAAGCTCCCTCCCAGAAGTGCTCTTGATCAAGCCTGGCAGGCTGGGTGTGCTCCATGGTTTGGTGAGCCAATTTCACAGTTCCCAATTTCAATGGGACTTGTAATCTGGGTAGTAAGGGAAGGGCCCAGGTAAAGCTTTGTGGGTTACTGTCAACACTGGTCTCCCTTGGGGAAGGGAGGCTGTTCCCTCTGGGTCACTTACTTATCCAGGAACTGGTTGGAACCTGTGCAGTGGTGCTGCAGCTGATCACTGTTTCTGTGGGCTGTAGGTTGCTGGTTGCCACTGGACTCTACATTACGTTAAGATGATTGTGGGCTAGGTGGGGTGGTGGTGGTGGCTCTGGGTCTCTGTTTCACACCACCTCTGCCTCTATTTATACTGTCTGGGTCAGCACTGCAGGTGATTTCTATGCTGGTCTCCTATGGACTGCTGTGATTCTAGGGGGCCATGTGGCTTTGGCAGGACAGCATGGAGTTGCTCCACCTAAAAGGGGTGGAAGAGAGGTCTTCGTACAGGTTCAGAGCTATGAGGTTTCTGACTTTGTTTGTTCTCTATGGGTCAGCACTGTCACCTTGGGAGTCTTCTGAGCTGGCGTTCAGCAGAAGACCCACTGTGGTTCTTGGGTCTCTGGCAGCCCTGGGTCCAGCCAGGCCATAGTTTAGCTCAGCGCTCTGTGGCCAACAAGGGTTGTGGGAAGGATATTTGCACTTTCCCATCTTTGAGTAGGATATGAAGTTTTTTCCTTTTCTTTTTTTCACCTCCTGTTTTTCTCTGGGTGTCTACTTTCTGCTGTCATTGGTCTCAGGGAAGGTGAGTATTGGAACTCAAACTCTATTTGGTTGGAGAGAGCTGTGATGTTTCCCTATTGTTCCATTGTCATCTTGTCCCCCACTTCCTCCAAATGCATTTTTAATTTATATAAACCTATTTTTATGTTACTTGTGACACAAAATCTCTTTATATAAAGTGTGTGTGTGTTTGTGTGTGTGTGTGTGTGTGTGTGTGTGTGTAGACAGATCTACAGTTTTTTGCATTTGTATCTTAAATTTTGGAGAAAGTAAATATGTGAAATTTTAATATAAAATTTTGTAAATATGATGTTATATATACTAAGTCATATATTTGCCTTTATTGGAGATCTTCCTGTTTTCCTACCATATCAAGTTAGTATGTAATGCCCTATTGTTAACAGAAGGCACAGGTGATTTAAATTCAAGGTATTCTCTTCTCTTTTAATAGGTTATTAGCAACATGATGATATCCTTTATCCTATGTTTATTAGAATAAAGGTTCATTTTTCTTCACTGTTCCTTTTTTCTTCCCACAATTAATAACTTGTTTTCTTATCTTCAAAGTCACTGGATCTTTATCTGTCTATTCAAAACTAATCCGGAAAAAATATAGTAGATTTCTCATCTAAGATTTTCTATTATTTGGTCTAACACTTTTTATTATGTAACTTTCTTAACATTTATTTTGTATGTATTATTTACTGATTTTTTTCTCACTTTGATTATTGGATACAATTAAAATTTATATTTTAAGGTTTTTTAAAATTTGTTTCATATATAGGGTATTCAGTGATGTTCTCTATTTTTACGCTTCTGTGGTAATTTTCACTTTTCACACATTGTGATTATCTGGCAGAAAATTCAGAATCTAATTTTCATAAGGTAATAAATGTAGATATTTTATTTTTTCTTAAATTTTTCTTCCTCAGAGTTTGTTGTCTTAGGATAGAAAAACATAATTATAGTTATAGCATTTTATTATGAAATAAAGTGCTACAACAACTATAATTCTTTTCCAAAAGAAAAGTCTGTGTTCATTCATTACTTTGATTACTTTTCATTGAGTGTGTTCAAAGAATCCTGAGTTCCTTCAGCCCACACATATTTAACATTTTGATGCATAAAATCAGGAGCTAAATATACAAGTGGACGCACTAAGTAAAAGAAAAGGAAAAAAACTGACAGTGAAAAAGAGAAAGAATGGGGCAAGAGAGGAAGAGAAATCAGGAGCAGAAGAAGGAAGGGGAGAGAGAAAGGAAGGGAAAGGAGAAGAGGGAGTGCAAAAAGAAGAGGTAGAGGAAAGAAGAAGAGGAAAAGGGAAAGGGAGAAGAAAAAGGAAAAAATCACTTACTTATCTTGCCCCAGTTCTTCTCTCTTTTTTGTTTTATATGTACATAGTTTTATTGTAAAAATAGTGTACAGAGCGGTTACAGTAACTTGAGTAAGATAATGAATACATTTCCTATTGAGCTTTGTTACCTCCTTTGTTTTACCCCTACCATCCCTTCCCTCCTCACCTCCAAGACTCTTCTCTCCACCCCCAAAGTTGTAAAGTTCATTTTCAACACAGTGTTGTGTATCTCTCATTATTACAATGGGTAAACCGGTACCTTTATTTCAGCATTTTTCATTTCCCTTCCCCTCCCCAAATTACAAAAATGTATATACAAGATGCAGGGCACCAGAATGAAATACAGGGAAAACAAGGGTTATAACATGGGGGAAGAATATTCAGAAGAAACAAAAAATTACATATTATATTATAAATACATTAAAAGCAACACCAAGAAAGATAAAACCACTTGTGTCCCTATCTTGTTGTTCATTTCACTCAGCATCATCTTATATGATCATATGTGCATAGCTTTTGAGCTTTTCTGCCTGTCCCAAACATATACTAGTTATTGCAAATAAGGGAAACCATAGGACCTATGTTTCTTTGGGTCAGGCTTGGCTTTTCAAAGTGATTGAACAAGTTTACACTCTCACCAACTATGCTGTAGGTTTCACTTTTGACCACATCCCCTCCAGCATCTGTTATTAGAGTTCTTGATAATAGCCATTCTAACTGGGATGAGGTGGTATCTCAGTGTTGTTTTGATTTGCATTTCTTTTATGGCTAGAGAAGTTCAAGATTTCTTCATATGTCTATTGGCCATTCTTATTTCCTCTTCAGAGAAGTTTCTCTTTAAGTCTTTAGTCCATTTATTAATGGGGCAATTGTCTCTTTGAGGATTTAGTTTTTTGAGTTCCAAGTATAATTTAGATATAAGACCCTTGTCGGTTGTGTGGCTAAGTGAAGATCTTTTCCAAATCCATGGGCTTTTATGATCTTGCTTGCTATGTCCTTTGCCATGCATAAGCTCTGCAGTTTCATGCAATTCCATTTGTCCAACTTTTCTTTGATTTGTTATGTTTCTTGGTCTTAATAAAAGATTTCGGCCTGTGCCAAGGAGCCCTAGAGTTTCTCTTATTCCTTCTTTTAATGTTTTCAGGGTGTCTGCTTTGACCTCGAGGTTTTTGATCCATTTGCAGTTCATTCTGGTGCAGGGTGACATATAAGGATGTAGATTTAGTTTCCTACAGGTGATTAACCAACTTTGCCAGCACCATTTACTGAAGAGGCTGTCTTTCTTCCATTCTATTTTTTTAACTCCCTTATCGAAGATTAGTTTTGTGGGTTCATTTCTGGGTTTTCAGTTCTATTCCATCGGTCCTAAGGTCTGTTCTTTTGCCAGTTGCAAGCTGTTTTGATTACTGTGGGTTTGTAGTCGAGTTTGAAATTTGTATTGATCTTCCTTCAGCACTGTTCTTTCTGTTTACGTTCATTTTTTCTATTCCAGTTCTTTTATTGTTCCATATGAATTTTTGATTGCTTCTTCAATTTTATTAAGAATTAAGTGAAGAGTTCCGGGAAGATGGCGGAGGAGAAGCTGGAATCTGAACAAGCTCTTGCATAGAAAACAGTTTCAGAGTTCCAGTGAACAGTCCCAAGCCAGAGAATCACACCAAGTGTGCCATCACAGGACAGAGAGTTAGTCAAGAGAGGGGAAGCCAAGCAGACACATCTGAGCAGCTGCCGCTGCGGCGGCAGGGTCGCAGCCGCGACCACCGCCGCGGAGGCATACCTGAGACGCAGTCCGGGACGAAGGAGCCAGACGCAGCGGACGAGCGGATTCTACTCAACACCAGCAAGAACCGACAAGGAGCGGACAACTTCATCCTGCACTTTGCAGACCAGAGACGACCCGAGATCCAAGACTCCGCGTGAGTAGAAGCCCCACTTCCTCACTCCTCTGGGAGCAGAGGAGGGAAGGCCACCCCTCCCCCCCCAGCACCGGTGATCTCCATCTTGGATACCGACAAAGCTCAGAGGAGCGGCTAGCTCCAGCTCAGGCCTTGGAATAGAGCTAGTCATTTGGCAGGTCACAGGAACTTGGCGGCGAGGTGACCTCACAGACTCAGTTCCATCCAGGGAGGGGTCGCCCAGCTCAGGCACCAGCCACTGGAGTGGCTCTCCTCGCTGGGTGGCCAGAGCCAGAGGCTGCCCCTCCCTCTAGCAGCCACCACAATCAATTGAAAAACAGAAACCCTGAGAATGGCTCCAGGCTGGGTGCTGTGAGTTTTTTTTCACAAAATAGCCCCAGGGAAAAGCTACTGTTCGTTGAAAGGCCTCAACTCTACCCAGAACCTAGCCTCATCACTGCATCCCCCTCTTTTGTGATTCTCAAAGCAGATCACCCTCCCAGTAAACTAACCTGGGAGGGGGATCTCAAAATCTTGGGTAAAGCAGAGCATTTTCCTGCCTGTTCCAACAAACTGACTTAAGAAACCAATCAAGCCACAGGACCTCAAGCTGACCAGAGTCTCCAACCAGACTCTGGTTACAGACAAAAGGGAGATACAGGACACTTCCCACCCCTCCCAAAAAAAAAAAAAAAAAAAAATCAAAGAACTTTTTTTTTCTTCTTTTTTCTTTTTTTCTTTTTCTTGTTTTGTTTTTTTTCGTTTTTTGTTACCTTATATATATATAAAAAATTTTTTTTGCTTTTCTAAAACTTTTATTAATCTTTAATCTTTGCCTCTTCTGAAAAAATAATTGTTTTCCATTAACTTTTTTTTTTTCTCCTCTTATAATTTTTATTTTAGGAATACGTGAATGTGTGTTTTCTTTTCTTTTCTTGTCTTCTTTCTCTTTTTCTTTCATTCTTAATTATCTTTTTGTTTTTTTTTCTAGCTCTACTGAACTTCTGATCTTTTCTTCTCACTTTCCTATCCTTTCCATCTTTTCCTCTTTGTTCATCTTTATGTGACTTAACTCTTGTCCTGAACATCCTCAGATAAACCCGTAGTTAACCAGTAGACCCTATCCCCCATTGTGTACACACTTAATCCACAAACTTATTACTCAATTCAAAACCTCTGAGACTTAAATTCACTAATAGCAGTACTTTATACCTATACAATATTTTAAGCATTTTTTTAAAGTTTTTCTCATCTCCTCTATGTCCCTCCCTTTCTCTCAACATATTCATATTCCTCTATAAATAGATGGTCTTTTAATCTCTAAAATAACATTAATTTTTACGTTTCTATTTTTTTTCTGGTCTCTTTTCATTCCCCTTTCCCTTTCTTCTTCTTCTCTCTCTCTCTACTTACATCCTACCCAACCTATTTCCTGCATTGTGATTAGGACATAGTTAACTCTCCCTGTGCCTCCCCACACCAATCTATTCCTATTTTTTACCCACATCTCTTCCTAACCCTAATAATTTCTGGCTTTCCAAATTCTTCTCTGCGGTTTGAAGTTCTTTAACATATAGTTGTTTGATGTCGAATAGATGTATCTGTTGAACTAGATTGTATCTGTAGACTATTGACTGTACAAATGCAAACTTTGGTTGATGGTTGCCTTAAGATAGTGTTCTAGCACAAAACTGGTGCTATCTTCATCTCAAATGGGCAGAGTAAGCCGGAAAAACACAAGAAAAATGGCAAATTCGGGTATCTCAATTCCCAATCCTGATAATCAGGGGTTAGAACAGATAATGAATAATCCAGAGGAGAGTTCCCAAACAGCTCTACAAACACTGGTGGCAAACATGATAAATGAAAAGTTTGACAACGTACAAAGGACTCTGTATGAGCGTGATAGGGAGAGAGAGGAGGCATCCCAGAAGTTTATACAGGAATATCATAAGCGTGAGGAAGCTACTCAAAAACTGATACAGGATTTGCGTGAACAACTTGAGAATACTCAAAGAGAAAGGGAGGAATGGCGTGAGCAGGCTGAGAACACTCAAAGAGATCTGCAGGAATCCCACGAACGGGAGGAAGCTAATCAAAGAGTAATACAGGAATTGAGAGACCAGGTAGAGAACACACAAAGATCACTAAAGGCATTCATGGAATCCATTAACAAAGAGCTGAAGGAAGTCAGGGAGACCACAAAGGGAATGCTGAATGGAACCCAACAGAAGGAATGGGAGCCCAAAGAAACCATAACCAATCAACTAAGTGATTTGAGGACAAACACTGAACACCAAATTAAGGAAGTAAAGAAATTCATACAAGACCTAAAACAGAGCTTCAACAAAGAACTTGAAGCCATCAAAGCTGACCAACTAGAAGGAAAAGAGATAAAAAACAAAGTAGAGAGTCTTGACAGCAGGTTAGACCATGCAGAAGATCGAATCTCAGGGATTGAAGACAGCCTAGATATTATAGAGAAAGAACATACAACCATCCAAGACAAGTCCAAGAAATATGATAGATCTATCCAACACCTGGAAGACACCATCAGAAGGCCTAATCTAAGGATAATGGGTGTAGAGGAACACCTAGAAACAGAAGTTAATGGTCTAGGAAATCTGTTTAACAGGATCCTAGCAGAGAACTTCCCAAACATGCAAAAAGATAGGCCTGTCCAGATACAAGAAGCCTTTAGAACCCCAAATAGACCAGACCAGAATAGGACATCCCACCGTCACATTATAATCCACACAGGATCAACTCAGAACAAGGAAAAGATCCTTAAAGCTGTCAGGGAGAAAAGGGTAATCACTTATAAAGGGAAACCAATTAGAATCACCTCAGATTTCTCAGCAGAGACAATCAAAGCAAGAAGAGCCTGGAATGATGTATGCCATGCCCTAAAAACAAACAACTATCAACCAAGAATACTGTACCCAGCTAAACTCTCCTTCATAACTGAAGGCCAAATAAAAACCTTCCATAGCAAAGAAAAATTGAAACAATACATCTCCACCAAACCAGCCCTACAAAAGATTCTTAAAGATGTCCTACACATAGAAAACCAACAAGACCGCAATAAAGGCCAAGAAACTGCACCCAAACTGAGAATCCAAGAACCATAGGAAGAACCCAGTTTTCGCAGCCCCCAAGAAGGTAGATAACATGGCAGGAACTCCCAAATACCTCTCAGTCCTATCTCTTAATGTTAACGGACTGAACTCTCCAATTAAGCGACATAGACTGTCTAGTTGGATTAAAAAACAAGACCCTTCTATCTGCTGCCTGCAGGAGTCACATCTTGCCCATAAAAACAAACACATTTTCAATGTTAAAGGCTGGAACAAAATCTACCAAGCAAACGGACCGCATAAACAGGCGGGAGTTGCAATCCTAATATCAGATAAAATAGACTTCAAATTAAAATTCATGAAAAGAGATAAAGAAGGTCGCTACATACTAATTAAAGGATCTCTCCTTCAGGAGGATATTACAATTCTAAATATCTATTCGCCAAACAATGGAGCACCCAAATTTATCAAGGAAACACTACTTTCCCTCAAATCCCATATAGATCCAAAGACATTAATCGTTGGGGATTTTAACACACCACTCTCCCCACTAGATAGATCAACTCGGCAAAAACTCAACAGAGAAACCGCAGATCTAAACAGCTGCATAGATCAACTAGACTTAACAGACATTTACCGAACATTTCACCCAGCAGCATCAGAATACACGTTTTTCTCAGCAGCACATGGAACGTTTTCTAAAATAGACCACATTTTAGGCCACAAAGCAAACTTGTCTAAATTCAGAAACATTGAAGTTATACCTTGCATTCTCTCTGACCACAAGGGAATAAAGTTAGAACTCAACACCAAAAGCCACCAAAGAAAGTCCGGTATCACATGGAGGCTGAACAACACACTGCTGAATCATGAGTGGGTCATGGAAGAGATTAGAAAGGAAATTCAAATGTTCATGCTATTCAACAAAAATGAACACACAAAATACCAGCTCCTCTGGGACACAGCAAAGGCAGTACTCAGAGGCAAGTTTATAGCTCTGAGCTCCTACATCAACAAATTGGAGAGATCTGAAACTAACAATTTAATGACACATCTAAACCTCCTTGAAAAAGAGCAGCAAGATAAACCCCAATCCAGTAGACGGAAAGAAATAATCAAAATTAAATCAGAATTAAATGAATTAGAATCCAAAAAAACTATAGAAAGAATCAACAAAACAAAGAGTTGGTTCTTCGAAAAACTTAACAAAATTGACAGACCCTTAGCAAATCTTATCAGAAAAAGAAGAGAACACACCCAAATTAATAAACTCAGAGATGAGAATGGAAACATCACCACGGAAACAAGCAAGATTCAGAACATTATAAGGGAATACTTCTCAAAACTCTATGCTAATAAGTTTGAGAACTTGACAGAAATGGACCTCTTCCTAGCAAATATTGACATGCCAAAACTAAACCAAGATGAGGTAAACTATCTTAACAGGCCCATATCAAGCATTGAAATAGAAACAGCAATAAGAGACCTCCCAGCTAAGAAAAGTCCAGGACCAGATGGTTTTACAGCGGAATTTTACAAGGCCTTCAAAGCAGAGCTCACACCAATTCTCCTCCAACTCTTCAATGAAATTGAAAGAGAAAGCTCACTACCGAACACATTCTATGAAGCCATCATAACCCTCATCCCAAAACCAGGTAGGGACTCATCAAAGAAAGAGAACTATAGACCCATTTCTTTGATGAACATTGATGCGAAACTTCTCAACAAAATTTTGGCCAATCGACTTCAACAATTCATCCAAAAAATCATACACCACGATCAAACAGGATTCATTTCAGGGATGCAAAGCTGGTTCAATATACGCAAATCAATTAATATTATTCATCACATCAACAGGAGCAAGAATAAGAACCACATGGTTATCTCAATAGACGCAGAAAAAGCATTTGACAAGATCCAACACCCCTTTATGATGAAGGTTTTGGAAAAATTAGGAATCCATGGAACATTCCTCAATACAATAAAGGCTGTATATGACAAACCTACAGCCAGCATTATACTCAATGGTGAAAAACTAAAGCCATTTCCTCTTAACTCAGGAACAAGACAAGGATGCCCACTCTCTCCACTTCTCTTCAATCTAGTATTAGAATGCCTAGCTACAGCAATAAGACAAGATGCAGACATAAAGGGGATCCAAATAGGGAAAGAAGAAATAAAACTCTCCCTCTTTGCAGATGACATGATCTTGTATTTAAAGAATCCCATAGACTCCACTCCCAAATTACTCAAGCTGATTCAAAACTTTGGCAAAGTAGCAGGTTATAAAATTAACCCCCAAAAATCAATGGCTTTTCTGTATGCCAACAATGAGAAAAGTGTGGCTGAAATTAGGAAAGCAACTCCATTTGTAATAGCCTCACAAAAAATAAAATACCTAGGAATTAACTTAACTAAAGAAGTGAAGGACCTCTATGATGAAAACTTTAAAATCTTGAAAAAGGAAATCAACACAGAACTTAAAAAATGGCAAAACCTCCCATGCTCCTGGATTGGAAAGATTAACATCGTGAAAATGGCAATATTGCCCAAGGCTATCTACAAATTCAACGCAATACCTATCAAAATTCCACCCTCATTCTTCAAGGAAATAGAAGAGGCAATCCAAAAATTCATATGGAACAATAAAAGACCCCGAATAGCAAAAACGCTCCTCAACGGAAAGAATACTGCTGGAGGAATATCAATACCAAATTTCAAACTCTACTATAAAGCCATAGTAATCAAAACAGCTTGGTATTGGCATAAGAACAGACCTCAGGACCAATGGAATAGAATTGAAAACCCAGAAATGAACCTACAGACCTATAGCCATCTAATCTTCGATAAGGGAGCTAAAACAATAGAATGGAAGACAGACAGCCTCTTCAGTAAATGGTGCTGGCAAAACTGGTTAACTACATGTAGAAAACTAAAGCTAGATCCTTATATATCACCCTGCACCAGAATCAACTCCAAATGGATCAAAGACCTTGAACTCAAAGCAGACACTCTGAAAACATTACAGGATGGAATAGGAGAAACCCTGGGTCTCCTTGGCTCAGGCCGAAATTTTCTGAATAGAGACCCGGAAACACAACAAATCAAAGAAAGGCTGGACAAATGGGATTGTATAAGGTTGCAGAGCTTCTGCAGGGCAAATGACATAGCTAGCAAGATCAATAGAAAGCCCACGGACTGGGAGAAGATCTTTACTAGCCATACAACGGACAAGGGTCTCATATCTAAAATATACTTGGAACTCAAAAAATTAAACCACCCAACAACAAATCCTCAAAGAAACAACTGCCCAATAAGTAAGTGGGCGAAAGACTTAAAGAGAAGCTTCTCTGAAGAAGAAAGAAGGATGGCCAATAGACACATGAAGAAATGTTCAACATCCCTAGCCATAAAAGAAATGCAAATCAAAACAACATTGAGATATCACCTCACTCCAGTTAGAACAGCAAAAATCAAGAACTCTAACAACAACAGATGCTGGAGGGGATGTGGACAGAAAGGAACCTTACTTCATTGTTGGTGGGAATGTAAACTTGTTCAACCACTTTGGAAAGCAGTATGGAGGTTCCTCAAAAGACTCCACATAGAGCTCCCCAACGACCCAGCAATCCCACTTTTGGGCATTTACCCAAATGATCACAAACAAGGCCACACTAAAGCTACCAGCACAACTATGTTTATTGCAGCATTATTTACCATAGCTAAGACATGGAACCAACCCAGATGCCCCTCAGTAGATGAATGGATCAAGAAGATGTGGTATATATACACAATGGAACTCTATGCCTCCATCAGAAAGAATGACATTGCCCCATTTGTTAGGAAATGGAAAGGCTTGGAAAAAATTATATTAAGTGAAGTAAGCCAGGCCCAAAGAAACATAGGTCCCATGGTTTCCCTTATTTGCAATATCTAGTATAGGTATGAGTCAAGCGGAAAAAGTCAGATAATGTGATGTTAGGAAAACGAACCCTCAAATATGTATTTTAATGTTTTTGTTTCTTTCATGCATGTGTTTCTAATGCATTTATAAGATTATTTCTTTGTTGCTTTGTGTGTCCCTCCCCCACAGTGTAACCCCTGCTTTCACTATATTTGATGTCAGTATAACATGTGGAGGAGACGGGGACAAACAAGTCGTTTAAGGATTCAGGTGGACCTGTTGCAACAATGAGAAGTACAAAATGTCATGTCAAAACCAGCTTTACAATGTCGGTGGGGGGGGGGGAGGGGGGGTATGATTGGGTGGGAGGGAGGGGGGAGGCTGGGAAGGGAGGTGAAGGGTAAACAAAGGAGGAGGATGCAATGCTTGGTAAGAAATGTATGCATTATCCTGCCCATGTAATTGTAACCCCTCTGTACAGTATGTTCTCAAATAAAATAAAATAAAATTTAAAAAAAAAAAAAAAAAAAAAAAAAGAATTAAGTGAAGTATGCCAGGCCCAAAGAAACATAGGTCCCATGGTTTCCCTTATTTACAAAAACTAGTATATGTCTGGGACAAGCAGAAAAGGTAAAAAGCTATGTACATATGAAGGTAGAAGATGATGTTAAGCGAAAGTAACCCCAGGCCAGGGACACAAGTGTTTTTTGTTTTCTTCTTGCTATTGTTTTTAACATATTATAATGTACTATTTGATTTTTTGTTTCTTTGTTATGTTCCTCCCCCACGCTATAACTGTTGTTTTT